>NW_028181456.1:242500-630000 GCF_964211825.1 Aythya ferina
CCTCAGAGAGCTTATTCTGCTTGGGCTGCTCTTTGGGGTGTTTGTTTTTCCTTCGGTCTGTTGCAGGCTTCTTCAGGTGGATGAGAGTTTATGGACTGATGCGTTTCCAAGTAGCGAGGGGTACGCACATCTTTTTGAGGTAACAGCTAGTAGGATCTGTTAGAATAAACTAATGTAGTATTGATGCCTTTATTGCATGCAGTTCTTTATCAGGTGAGTAACTGTTGCGAGTAACTGAAGTCAATGTTACTTGGTGTGTTTGCTATGCAGTGCCTGTGCAGACTACTGCACGAGACACAGCTTTCTGACATCTGGCCCAGCAACTACTAAATAAGGGGAGGGGAGAAGCTGAAGAACGACCAAAGGACAAAGCCTGGGAGGAAGACTACGAGCCTTCAGTACGAGCGGCCCCCAGAGGGACCACCGGAGACTGATAACGCCTGCACCAGTGGGAGGGTTTGGATTCTGTGAACTAATTAGAATAACCCTGCCTTTTGTAGAAGTAGTAATGAATATGTATTAGCCTAGCAGCATAAAAACCAGCCGCCTGATGTAAATTGTGTGCGTCTTGGTGGAGCAGAAACTCCTGGTGCACCCAGCGCTGCTTGCTTACCTCTATTCCTTTAATAAATCATAAACATTAATTGTAAGCCTATTTGGGACTCGGTCATTTATTACAAGTGGGACCTCCCGATGGGTGGAAGCTGTCGGGATAGCTCGGGATGCTGAGGCGTGGTGCTGCAAGGAGGTTGGTGGTCGGTGGCGCCCTGGGGCAGGCCGAATTGGGAGGGGGCGAGGCGGCGGGTGGTCGGTGGCTTCTGTGGAAAAGGCGCTTGTATGGGGGGGCTGCGCATTCAGAGGAACCTTGACAGGCTGCAGATAGGGGCAGGCAGGAACCTTTTGAAGTTCAGGAGAGGGAAATGCCAAGCCCTACCCCTAGGGAGAAACACCTCTGTTTACCAGCACTGGCTAGCTCGATACTGAATAAGCATTTCTTCATGGAAGGGGTGCTTTGATATTAGAACAGGCTGCCCGGGGAAGTGGTAAGAGACCCGATCCTTAAAAGTATTGAAGAGACATGTGGACATAGCCCGGGAGTCCGGCCTCCGGCAGGGCGGGAGCTGGCTCTTCCGAGCCCCTGTGCTCCGGTCTTGTGCGACGCGTTTGCAAGCAGCACCGGGTGCCGGGTCCGGCATCGGACGGTTCGGGGACGGCGATTCCGGGGCCGTCGGCTAGCGGGGGCCGGCTATGTCGTGTCCCGGGGATCCGACTTCAGGGGGCGTGGGGGCCGGCCGTGCAGTGAAGCGGGGGGCTGGCGTCCGCCGGCTTCCCAGAGAGCGGGCTTTCGGTCCCGTGCGGTTCGGTGGCCGGCCGTCCCGAAACCCTGGGCACCGGTCTTGTGCTAGACTCCGCGGGCTCCGGGGCCGAACTCGGCTTCTCGGGGCCGGCGGTCGCGGTGTCCAGGTGTCCCGCCTCGGGCGGCGCGGGGCCGGCTGTCCCTAGCAGCTGGGTTCCCAAGAGCTTCTGGGCTCCCAAGCGTCGCCCAAGACCGGATCCCAGAGAATCGGGACGGCCGGCCGCACCGCTGCGACTAGCACAAGCGTCTCCCGACAACGGAGCCCAGGAGCTTGCGAGGGTCAGATTCCGCGCCCCGGGATAGAGAAACGGGGAGCGCGGGTCGGCCGGCCGCAGCTTCGCACGGGACCGAACCCCCTGTCTCCGGCACGGCCAGACCCCGAGCCGGCAGACAGCAGCCTCCCGCTTCACGGCACAGTCGGCCCCCAACCCGCCCGAGTTCTGATCGCCGGGACACGGGACAGCCGGCCGCGCCGCCCGAGACCGGACACCCGGAGCCCGGGACCGCCGTCCCTGACAAAGCCAAAGTCGGACCCGGCCCCCGCTGCGGCTAGCACACGCGTCGCCCAGGACCGCAGCCTACGACCTCGGGACGGTCGCATCCCGCGCCTCCGGCAGGAGCTACCCGGGAGGGCAGGACGGCCTGCCGCAGCTCCGCAAGAGACCGAACCTGCTGGATTCCGGGACGGCCAGAGCCCGAGCCGGTGGGCAGCAGCCTCCCGCTTCACGGCTCGGCAGTGAAGCTCACGGTTCATCGTCCGGGTCACGGTTCGTCGCCCGACTTCGGACCCACGGGACAGCCGGCACCCGCGCCGCCGGAGGCCGGACACACGGGCCTCGGCATCGCCGTCCCCGAACCGCACGAAGTCACACACGGTCTCCGGTGCGTCCAGCACACGCATCGCAAAGACCGGAGCCCAGATTATAGGATCAGCCAGCCCTGCGCCGCCCGAGGTCGGACCGGGAACCCGGTGCGCTTGGCACATGCGTCGCCCAAGAACGGCGCCCAGCGCCGCGGGATGGTCGTGCGTCACGCAGCCCGAGTTCGGACCCACGGAACACGGGACAGCCGGCACCCGTGCCTACTCTTGGGGACTTGGAAAGAGTACTGATGCTGTGCCAGCACTATGCAGCAATAGACACAACACTGGAGTGATTTCAGTGTTGTTCCAGCTACGAGTGTAGAGTACAGCACTGTGCGGGCTGCTGCAGGGAAACGGTGACTCCAGCTCAGACAGACGCAACACAACTTCCACCCCTTATTCCATAACTTTTGTGTCACAATCAGGTACAGTTTAGTATATAGATGGTCTCATCACCATAGTTTTCTGTCCATTGAAGCATTTTTATGTCTGTACTTCTCTTTATTCTATAGGTCTTTTCCCAAAATGCTCATAAAAACTGTTGATGGTTTCACCATCATCTGTCAAAGTGGTCACTCAGGGCAGGCGAAGTTGGTTTTCTTGACACCAGCACCAGCTTAGCTCACATCACTGTTGCACTTGCCTGGTTCCTTGCAAAGTTGACCTTTCATTGGTTCTGCAGTGTCCTCTTACAACACATAACTTGGATGACAGATTAATTTTCTCCCAGTGTTAAATCTCCTTGAGGCACACACTTGATATCCCCATCTTTCTGCATCATCCACCAGGTATACCCTGGACCTTTGGCAAAAACAATCCCACGAATGCAATCCCACAGCACTTGTCTTTCCAGGCCCAAGATAGTTTCGGGCCGTGGCATGGTTTACAGGGTATGTTTCCAGCCACCCAGTAGCTGCTTCTTCCATGGTGATTATGTACCGTTTGCCTTGGCGGGTTTGTGGAAGTGGTCCGATGTAGTCAATCTGCCAGACCTCACCAGATCGAAATCCAAGCCATCTCCCACTATTCCAGGGAGACTTTCCCCTCATGGCTCGTTTGATTGCAGCACAGGTCTCACACTGATGGGTAACCTGTGTGATGGCCTCAATGGTCAGTTCCTCTTTCGAGTCACTCAATATAGAGGACTCACAAGCTGACTATAGCCTGGCACATGCATTCTCCAAAATCCCACAAGACCTAGGAACGCTTCTGTTTCTTTTTTGCTGGTTGGCGGAGACAGAACTGTTATTTTGTTGATCTCATCCGTCGGAATGTGGCGACGTCCATCCTGCCATTTTACCCCCAACAACTGGATTTCCTGTGCAGGTCCCTTGACCTTATTCTGTTTAATGGCAAATCCAGCTTTCAGGAGAATTGGAATTATTTTCTTTCCTTTCCCAAAAACTTCTTCTGCTGTGTTACCCCATACGATGGTATCATCGATATACTGCAGGTGTTCAGGAGCGTTCCCCTGTTCCAGTGTCGTCTGGATCAGTCCATGGCAGATGGCAGGGCTGTGTTTCCACCCCTGGGGCAGTCGATTCCAAGTATACTGAATGCCCCTCCAAGTGAAAGCAAATTGTGGCCTGCATACTGCTGCTAGACAGATAGAGAAAAATACTGCTGCACTTAGTGGTGGTGTGACTTCATTCAGGCCCCGATAGTCCACTGTTAGCCTCCACTCGCCATTGGACTTTCGCACTGGCCATATAGGACTGTTAAAAGGTGAATGAGTCTTGCTGATCACTCCTTGGCTCTCCAGATGGTGAACTAACTCATGGAGAGGAATCAGGGAGTCTCGGTTGGTGCGCTATTGCCGTCGGTGCACAGTTGTAGTCGCAATTGGCACTTGCTGTTCTTCAATCCTCAGCAATCCTACAGCAGAAGGGTCTTGTGAGAGACCAGGCAGGGTAGACAGCTGCTTAATCTTCTCTGTGCTCAAGGCAGCTATGCCAAAAGCCCACCGGTACCCTATTGGATCCTTGAGGTACCCTTTCCTGAGGTAGTCTATGCCGACGATGCACAGAGCCTCTGGGCCAGTCACGATGGGGTGCTTTTGCCACTCATTCCCAGTTAGACTCACTTCAGCTTCCAATATGGTTAGCTCTTGGGATCCCCCCGTCACTCCGGAGATAGAGATGGGTTCTGCCCCTTGGTGGCCTGACGGCATTAGAGTACACTGTGCGCCTGTGTCCACTAAAGCTTTCTATTTTTGCGGTTCCGGTGTGCCAGGCCATCGAATCCACACAGTCCAGTAAATCCGGTTGTCCCTCTCCTCTACCTGGCTAGAGGCAGGGCCCCACTAGTCCTGGTCAGAGTATCTATCAATTATTTCTTCCAAACGTGAAGGAGAAGTCTCTTCATCAGGGTCAGGAGTATTACTGTTCCTTCTACTCTCTCTGGGGGACTGTTCAACAGAAACCGGGGCAGCAATCCTCCTAGGGGCCCTCTTTGTTGCTGCTGTATCTTTCCGTAGCTCACGTAGCCGAGCAGCTAGGGCCGAGGTCGGTTCACCGTTCCACTTCCTCCTATCTTCCCCGTGGTCACGTAAATAAAACCACAAGGTACCTCGCGGTGTGCGTCCCGGATTCTCCCTTGTTTGAGCCGGGGACTGCTGGTGCTTGAAGGCCGAAAGATTTTTCCGTCTAGGTGAGGACGAAGCTATGTGTTCATCTAACCGTTGGGACAGTCTCTCCACAGCTGAAATGCAGTCCCGTACTGGGGCAGAGAGATTTTCTTCATATTTATGAAGTTGATTGGACACGTTGTCCACAGTTGCCCCCATCCCCTCGTCCCAACCCATGACTGCCAGTGTGCTGGCATGTGTTGGGGGTGCAGCCCGTACAAAATTCCGCCACCTGGACGCTGTGCATTGGACTTCATCGGGGTCTTTAGGTGCCTGGGCATTGTTTAAATCACTATAAAGCATCTCCAGCACAGCTAATTCCCGCAGCTGCTGGAATCTTATCCATATCCATATGGACAAGTGGTAACTTATCCATAGTGGTCCATTTGTTTACTTGGGAGACAATACCCTCTTTGTGGGGATACCTTTCTTTCACAGCTGTTAGGATTCGCCTCCAGAGGCTGATAACTTGTGCCTCTCTTCCAATTACTCTGTCAATGAGCCTTTCTCTAGAAAGGGATCCCAGCTGCTTGGCTTTGTTGCCTTCTAGCTGTTGGGTATTGGCCCCACTATCCCAGCGTCGAAGCAGCCAAGTGAGGATGTGCTCACCTGGACGGCGACTGAAGGCTTTTCGTATTTCTCGCAGCTCACTCAAGGATAGAGACCGAGTAGTTTCTGATTCAGCTATGATTTCAGTCTCTTCTTCGTGATGTTGCCGTGATAACGCTGCTTTAGAGCCGCTTGCCTTTTCCTCTTCTCCCTCATCCATAGGAGGAGCTCCTTCCCTTACTAAACGACCTGATCTCCGTTTCCACTGTTTTGTCTTTACTACGGGGGCGACTGATACCAAAGATGGTCGGTCCTCTGGGGTGGTCACAGTGTGTGCTGTCTCATCATCAAATTCAAGAACCTCACTATCCCCTTGAGGGTGCTGGGCAATGTTAATTGACATCTGATAGGCGTAAGCCAGACCCCAGCAGAGTGCAGCCAGCTAGTGGAGTTCTCTAGTATTGCCAGGGTCAGGGCAATATCTTTCAAACATTCTACCAACTTTCTTGGATTTTGTACTTGTTCAGGGGTGAAATTTAGAACCATTGGAGGAGAAAACCGTGATAGGTACCTGCCCAAATCCCCCCACACACCTTGCCACCCACAACTTTGTCTGGGGACAGGTCCTTGGATAATATTCTTAATAAACTGCTTTGCCTTGGGGAAGAAGACAAACACTACACCTAGTATATGAGGATAATATCTCACCAGGGGTATCCAAGATACTGAAAGGCTGCTGTAATTAGCCCACAGGGAGAAAAGTAGAAGACACCACACCCGATATTATTCACTGATTGACTGCTGGGGGCAAAAAAGAAGGCACTGTAATTCTTAATATTGTCAATAATATAATCTCCAGGAGACCAGGAGGATAACAATGCCGGGCTTGAATACCAAACCAAACTGAAGGCCAGTATGTTACAGCACAACATGTTAAAAAAACAAGCACAGACTTCAACATTTTCTCCGACCGGATGTAAAGGAAAAAAGAAAACAGAGACTGGGCTACATACAACATATCCACACAGAAAAGTATTACCAGAAAACCGAGCATTATGACAACCAATATGTTAGTTGTAAATACTTCAATCAATACTATTGTTATCTCAACCCTCGAGCGCCGCAACCCTTTTGGAGCCCAACCCTCGTTAGGCACCAAAAAGGACTGTGGTGGTTTTACTTAGGTGGGCAGCCGAGCTCCACCACAACCGCTCTCTCACTCCCCCTCTCCTCAAAGAGGAAGGGGGAGAAAATACAACACAGAGAGCTCGAGGTTTGAGATAAGAAAGGTATAATTAAAGGGAAAGGGAATGGGGAGAAAAAGAAACAAAAGAAACAATAAGTCCGCATGGAAGCACCGAGAGAGAAAAAAATTATTCTCTACTTCCCATCAGCGAGCGGTGTTCGGCCATGTCCTGAGAAGCAGGGCCTCAAACGCGTAGTGGATGTTCAGGAGGAACAGCCCCCTCCCCCACGAGAGCCCCCCCTTTTATTGCTGAGTGTGACATCGGGTGTTACAGAATATCCCTTTAGTTGGATTAGGTCAGCTGGCCCGACAACGTCCCCTCCCCATAACTTGCCCACCCCTAGCCTGCTGGCTCTTGGGAGCTTGGAAGGAGTCCTGATGCTGTGCCAGCACTACGCAGACACAACACTGGAGTGATATCAGTGCTGTTCCAGCTACGAGTGCAGAGTACAGCACTGTGCGGGCTGCTGCAGGGAAAAGGTGACTCCAGCTCAGACAGCCCCAACACACGGGGTCCGGGTCCGACCTCGGGAGGCTCGGGGACTGTGGTCCCGGGGCCCGCGTGACCGGCCTCCGTCGGCACGGGTGCCGGCTGTCCCATGTCCCGTGGGTCCGAACTCGGGCTGCGTGGGATCCGGCCATCACGCTTCCCAGGGCTCCGGTCTTTGGCGACGCATGTGCCAAGCGCACCGGGTTCCCGGTCCGACCTCGGGCGGCGCGGGGCTGGCTGATCCTATAATCTGGGCTCCGGTCTTTGCGATGCGTGTGCTGGACGCACCGGAGACCGTGTGTGACTTCGTGCGGTTCGGGGACGGCGATGCCGAGGCCCGTGTGTCCGGCCTCCGGCGGCGCGGGTGCCGGCTGTCCCGTGGGTGCGAAGTCGGGCGACGAACCGTGACCCGGACGATGAACCGTGAGCTTCACTGCCGAGCCACGAAGCGGGAGGCTGCTGCCCACCGGCTCGGGCTCTGGCCGTCCCGGAATCCAGCAGGTTCGGTCTCTTGCAGAGCTGCGGCAGGCCGTCCTGCCCTCCCGGGTAGCTCCTGCCGGAGGCGCGGGATGCGACCGTCCCGAGGTCGTAGGCTGCGGTCCTGGGCGACGCGTGTGCTAGCCGCAGCGGGGTCCGGGTCCGACTTGGGAAGGGTAGGGGCAAAGCACAAGGAAGTAGAAAGAGAGCAGCAGCAGCTGTGGTGTATTTTTTTTTTTTTTTTTGGGTGTGTGTGATTTTTCTTTTTATTTTTTAATCAGTTTTAGCTCAAAAGCATGCATAGTGCAGACAAGAGAACTAGGGTGTTTCTAGAAGCAAAAATACTCATGCTTTTGCTGCAGCTTTCAATATTAAAAGACATTATCACCAAGCAAGTAATTGGAACTCTTCCAACTGGAATTAGCTCAAACTTTTATTTACGTATAAAGAAAGAACTAGGAGTAGAACATCTGCTCCATCTTTTCCTCTCTCACATTGCCATAGGCAGCTCTGGCTGTGACGTTCCAGATTGCATACTGCGATTCAGCTTTAACAAATGAAAACCTTTACCCTAACCCTTCTCGTTGGTCATCATGGTGGAAAAGTGTAAATTGCGGGTTTTGGAGAACATCAGGTAGGTTTATGACGACTTCTGGGGCAGATTCATGGTTTTTAGGGTATTTTTCTGTTGTTTTTCTACAGAACCAGTTGTTTTTTGGGGTGTTTTTGACGTGTTTTGGGGTCTCCGTTGGGTTTTGTTGGGTTCTTGTTGTTCATCATGGTGAAAACGTGTAAATTGTGGGTATTGGAGAACATCAGGTAGGTTTAGGGGGACTTTTGGGGTGGATCAACGGCTTTTAGGGTTTTCTTTCGGTTTTGGGGGTGATCCCGCTTTTTTTTGTGGTGTTTTTGACGTGTTTTGGGGTTTCCGTTGCGTTTCGTTGATTTCCTAATGTGTTTTAAGTTTGTTGGGAGTGGACTTTGGGATTTGGAGAACATCAGGTAGGTTTAGTGTGTTTTTGGGGTGGATCTATGTTTTTTGGGGTTTTCTTTCTTTTTTAGGGGTTATCCTGTTCTTGTTTGGGGTGTTTTGGACTTGTTTTGGGGTCTCCGTTGGGTTTTAGTTGGATTCTCGTTGGTCGTTAGGGTAAATGGGAGTGGATTGTGGGTTTTGAAGAAGATCAGGTGAGTTTAGGGTGGTTTTGCGGGGAATTTCATAGTGTTTGGTGTTTTTTCTTCTGATCCAGTTCTTTTCTGGGGTGTTTTTGAGGTGTTTTTGGGGTTTCCGTTGGGTTTCGTTGAGTTCCTAATGGGTTTTATGGTGGTTGGGAGTGGACATTTGGATTTGGAGAACATCAGGTACGTTTAGAGTGGTTTTGGGATTGGATCCGTGCTTTTTGGGGTTTTCTTTCGTTTTTGGGGGTGATCCTGTTCTTGTTTGGGGTGTTTTGGACGTGTTTTGGGTTCTCCGTTGGGTTTCGTTGTGTTTTCCGTGGTCATCATGGTGGAAAAGTGTAAATTGTGGGTTTTGGAGAACATCAGGTAGGTTTAGGGTTTTTTTGGGGTGGATCTATGTTTTTGGGGGATTTTCTTCCAGTTTTGGGGGTGATTCCGTTCTTGTTTGGGGTGTTTTTGACGTGTTTTGTGGTCTCTGTTTTGTTTCGTTGTGTTTTCCTTGTTCATTTTGGTGGAAAAGGCTGAATAGTGGGTTTTGGAGAACATCAGGTAGGTTTAGGGTGGTTTTGGGATTTGATCCGTGCTTTTTGGGGATTTTGTTCCAGTTTTGGGGGTGATTCCGTTCTTGTTTGTGGTGTTTTTGATGTGTTTTGGGTTCTCCGTTGGGTTTCGTTGGGTTTTCCGTTGGCATCATGGTGGAAAAGGGTAAATTGCGGGTTTTGGAGAACATCAGGTAGGTTTAGGGGGACTTTTGGGGTGGATTCATGGTATTTGTTTTTTCTGTTTTTCTGGGGTGATCCCGTTCTTTTTTGGTGTGTTTTTGATGTGTTTTGGGGTCTCCGTTGGGTTTTGTTGGGTTCTTGTTGGTCATCATGTTGGAAAAGTGTAAATTGTGGGTTTTGGAGAATATCAGGTGAGTTTAAGTTTTTCTGGGTGGTGAATCTATGGTTTTGGTTGAATTCTTCTGTTTTTTTTTAGCGTTTTCTTCTGTTTTTGGGGTGGTCCCATTCTTTTTTGGGGTGTTTTTGACATATTTTGGGGTCTCCGTTGGTTTTTGTTGGGTTCTTGTTGTTCATCATGGTGAAAACGTGTAAATTGTGGGTATTGGAGAACATCAGGTAGGTTTAGGGGGACTTTTGGGGTGGATCAACGGCTTTTAGGGTTTTCTTTCGGTTTTGGGGGTGATCCCGCTTTTTTTTGTGGTGTTTTTGACGTGTTTTGGGGTTTCCGTTGCGTTTCGTTGATTTCCTAATGTGTTTTAAGTTTGTTGGGAGTGGACTTTGGGATTTGGAGAACATCAGGTAGGTTTAGTGTGTTTTTGGGGTGGACCTATGTTTTTTGGGGTTTTCTTTCTTTTTTAGGGGTTATCCTGTTCTTGTTTGGGGTGTTTTCGACTTGTTTTGGGGTCTCCGTTGGGTTTTAGTTGGATTCTCGTTGGTCGTTAGGGTAAATGGGAGTGGATTGTGGGTTTTGAAGAAGATCAGGTGAGTTTAGGGTGGTTTTGCGGGGAAATTCATAGTGTTTGGTGTTTTTTCTTCTGATCCAGTTCTTTTCTGGGGTGTTTTTGAGGTGTTTTTGGGGTTTCCGTTGGGTTTCGTTGAGTTCCTAATGGGTTTTATGGTGGTTGGGAGTGGACATTTGGATTTGGAGAACATCAGGTACGTTTAGAGTGGTTTTGGGATTGGATCCGTGCTTTTTGGGGTTTTCTTTCGTTTTTGGGGGTGATCCTGTTCTTGTTTGGGGTGTTTTGGACGTGTTTTGGGTTCTCCGTTGGGTTTCGTTGTGTTTTCCGTGGTCATCATGGTGGAAAAGTGTAAATTGTGGGTTTTGGAGAACATCAGGTAGGTTTAGGGTTTTTTTGGGGTGGATCTATGTTTTTGGGGGATTTTCTTCCAGTTTTGGGGGTGATTCCGTTCTTGTTTGGGGTGTTTTTGACGTGTTTTGTGGTCTCTGTTTTGTTTTGTTGTGTTTTCCTTGTTCATTTTGGTGGAAAAGGCTGAATAGTGGGTTTTGGAGAACATCAGGTAGGTTTAGGGTGGTTTTGGGATTTGATCCGTGCTTTTTGGGGATTTTGTTCCAGTTTTGGGGGTGATTCCGTTCTTGTTTGTGGTGTTTTTGATGTGTTTTGGGTTCTCCGTTGGGTTTCGTTGGGTTTTCCGTTGGCATCATGGTGGAAAAGGGTAAATTGTGGGTTTTGGAGAACATCAGGTAGGTTTAGGGGGACTTTTGGGGTGGATTCATGGTATTTGTTTTTTTTTTTCTGTTTTTCTGGGGTGATCCCGTTCTTTTTTGGCGTGTTTTTGATGTGTTTTGGGGTCTCCGTTGGGTTTTGTTGGGTTCTTGTTGGTCATCATGTTGGAAAAGTGTAAATTGTGGGTTTTGGAGACTATCAGGTGAGTTTAAGTTTTTCTGGGTGGTGAATCTATGGTTTTGGTTGAATTCTTCTGTTTTTTTTTTAGCGTTTTCTTCTGTTTTTGGGGTGGTCCCATTCTTTTTTGGGGTGTTTTTGACATATTTTGGGGTCTCCGTTGGTTTTTGTTGGGTTCTTGTTGTTCATCATGGTGAAAACGTGTAAATTGTGGGTATTGGAGAACATCAGGTAGGTTTAGGGGGACTTTTGGGGTGGATCAACGGCTTTTAGGGTTTTCTTTCGGTTTTGGGGGTGATCCCGCTTTTTTTTGTGGTGTTTTTGACGTGTTTTGGGGTTTCCGTTGCGTTTCGTTGATTTCCTAATGTGTTTTAAGTTTGTTGGGAGTGGACTTTGGGATTTGGAGAACATCAGGTAGGTTTAGTGTGTTTTTGGGGTGGATCTATGTTTTTTTGGGTTTTCTTTCTTTTTTAGGGGTTATCCTGTTCTTGTTTGGGGTGTTTTCGACTTGTTTTGGGGTCTCCGTTGGGTTTTAGTTGGATTCTCGTTGGTCGTTAGGGTAAATGGGAGTGGATTGTGGGTTTTGAAGAAGATCAGGTGAGTTTAGGGTGGTTTTGCGGGGAATTTCATAGTGTTTGGTGTTTTTTCTTCTGATCCAGTTCTTTTCTGGGGTGTTTTTGAGGTGTTTTTGGGGTTTCCGTTGGGTTTCGTTGAGTTCCTAATGGGTTTTATGGTGGTTGGGAGTGGACATTTGGATTTGGAGAACATCAGGTACGTTTAGAGTGGTTTTGGGATTGGATCCGTGCTTTTTGGGGTTTTCTTTCGTTTTTGGGGGTGATCCTGTTCTTGTTTGGGGTGTTTTGGACGTGTTTTGGGTTCTCCGTTGGGTTTCGTTGTGTTTTCCGTGGTCATCATGGTGGAAAAGTGTAAATTGTGGGTTTTGGAGAACATCAGGTAGGTTTAGGGTTTTTTTGGGGTGGATCTATGTTTTTGGGGGATTTTCTTCCAGTTTTGGGGGTGATTCCGTTCTTGTTTGGGGTGTTTTTGACGTGTTTTGTGGTCTCTGTTTTGTTTTGTTGTGTTTTCCTTGTTCATTTTGGTGGAAAAGGCTGAATAGTGGGTTTTGGAGAACATCAGGTAGGTTTAGGGTGGTTTTGGGATTTGATCCGTGCTTTTTGGGGATTTTGTTCCAGTTTTGGGGGTGATTCCGTTCTTGTTTGTGGTGTTTTTGATGTGTTTTGGGTTCTCCGTTGGGTTTCGTTGGGTTTTCCGTTGGCATCATGGTGGAAAAGGGTAAATTGTGGGTTTTGGAGAACATCAGGTAGGTTTAGGGGGACTTTTGGGGTGGATTCATGGTATTTGTTTTTTTTTTTCTGTTTTTCTGGGGTGATCCCGTTCTTTTTTGGCGTGTTTTTGATGTGTTTTGGGGTCTCCGTTGGGTTTTGTTGGGTTCTTGTTGGTCATCATGTTGGAAAAGTGTAAATTGTGGGTTTTGGAGACTATCAGGTGAGTTTAAGTTTTTCTGGGTGGTGAATCTATGGTTTTGGTTGAATTCTTCTGTTTTTTTTTTAGCGTTTTCTTCTGTTTTTGGGGTGGTCCCATTCTTTTTTGGGGTGTTTTTGACATATTTTGGGGTCTCCGTTGGTTTTTGTTGGGTTCTTGTTGTTCATCATGGTGAAAACGTGTAAATTGTGGGTATTGGAGAACATCAGGTAGGTTTAGGGGGACTTTTGGGGTGGATCAACGGCTTTTAGGGTTTTCTTTCGGTTTTGGGGGTGATCCCGCTTTTTTTTGTGGTGTTTTTGAGGTGTTTTGGGGTTTCCGTTGCGTTTCGTTGATTTCCTAATGTGTTTTAAGTTTGTTGGGAGTGGACTTTGGGATTTGGAGAACATCAGGTAGGTTTAGTGTGTTTTTGGGGTGGATCTATGTTTTTTGGGGTTTTCTTTCTTTTTTAGGGGTTATCCTGTTCTTGTTTGGGGTGTTTTGGACTTGTTTTGGGGTCTCCGTTGGGTTTTAGTTGGATTCTCGTTGGTCGTTAGGGTAAATGGGAGTGGATTGTGGGTTTTGAAGAAGATCAGGTGAGTTTAGGGTGGTTTTGCGGGGAAATTCATAGTGTTTGGTGTTTTTTCTTCTGATCCAGTTCTTTTCTGGGGTGTTTTTGAGGTGTTTTTGGGGTTTCCGTTGGGTTTCGTTGAGTTCCTAATGGGTTTTATGGTGGTTGGGAGTGGACATTTGGATTTGGAGAACATCAGGTACGTTTAGAGTGGTTTTGGGATTGGATCCGTGCTTTTTGGGGTTTTCTTTCGTTTTTGGGGGTGATCCTGTTCTTGTTTGGGGTGTTTTGGACGTGTTTTGGGTTCTCCGTTGGGTTTCGTTGTGTTTTCCGTGGTCATCATGGTGGAAAAGTGTAAATTGTGGGTTTTGGAGAACATCAGGTAGGTTTAGGGTTTTTTTGGGGTGGATCTATGTTTTTGGGGGATTTTCTTCCAGTTTTGGGGGTGATTCCGTTCTTGTTTGGGGTGTTTTTGACGTGTTTTGTGGTCTCTGTTTTGTTTTGTTGTGTTTTCCTTGTTCATTTTGGTGGAAAAGGCTGAATAGTGGGTTTTGGAGAACATCAGGTAGGTTTAGGGTGGTTTTGGGATTTGATCCGTGCTTTTTGGGGATTTTGTTCCAGTTTTGGGGGTGATTCCGTTCTTGTTTGTGGTGTTTTTGATGTGTTTTGGGTTCTCCGTTGGGTTTCGTTGGGTTTTCCGTTGGCATCATGGTGGAAAAGGGTAAATTGCGGGTTTTGGAGAACATCAGGTAGGTTTAGGGGGACTTTTGGGGTGGATTCATGGTATTTGTTTTTTCTGTTTTTCTGTTTTTCTGGGGTGATCCCGTTCTTTTTTGGCGTGTTTTTGATGTGTTTTGGGGTCTCCGTTGGGTTTTGTTGGGTTCTTGTTGGTCATCATGTTGGAAAAGTGTAAATTGTGGGTTTTGGAGAATATCAGGTGAGTTTAAGTTTTTCTGGGTGGTGAATCTATGGTTTTGGTTGAATTCTTCTTTTTTTTTTAGCGTTTTCTTCTGTTTTTGGGGTGGTCCCATTCTTTTTTGGGGTGTTTTTGACATATTTTGGGGTCTCCGTTGGTTTTTGTTGGGTTCTTGTTGTTCATCATGGTGAAAACGTGTAAATTGTGGGTATTGGAGAACATCAGGTAGGTTTAGGGGGACTTTTGGGGTGGATCAACGGCTTTTAGGGTTTTCTTTCGGTTTTGGGGGTGATCCCGCTTTTTTTTGTGGTGTTTTTGACGTGTTTTGGGGTTTCCGTTGCGTTTCGTTGATTTCCTAATGTGTTTTAAGTTTGTTGGGAGTGGACTTTGGGATTTGGAGAACATCAGGTAGGTTTAGTGTGTTTTTGGGGTGGATCTATGTTTTTTGGGGTTTTCTTTCTTTTTTAGGGGTTATCCTGTTCTTGTTTGGGGTGTTTTCGACTTGTTTTGGGGTCTCCGTTGGGTTTTAGTTGGATTCTCGTTGGTCGTTAGGGTAAATGGGAGTGGATTGTGGGTTTTGAAGAAGATCAGGTGAGTTTAGGGTGGTTTTGCGGGGAATTTCATAGTGTTTGGTGTTTTTTCTTCTGATCCAGTTCTTTTCTGGGGTGTTTTTGAGGTGTTTTTGGGGTTTCCGTTGGGTTTCGTTGAGTTCCTAATGGGTTTTATGGTGGTTGGGAGTGGACATTTGGATTTGGAGAACATCAGGTACGTTTAGAGTGGTTTTGGGATTGGATCCGTGCTTTTTGGGGTTTTCTTTCGTTTTTGGGGGTGATCCTGTTCTTGTTTGGGGTGTTTTGGACGTGTTTTGGGTTCTCCGTTGGGTTTCGTTGTGTTTTCCGTGGTCATCATGGTGGAAAAGTGTAAATTGTGGGTTTTGGAGAACATCAGGTAGGTTTAGGGTTTTTTTGGGGTGGATCTATGTTTTTGGGGGATTTTCTTCCAGTTTTGGGGGTGATTCCGTTCTTGTTTGGGGTGTTTTTGACGTGTTTTGTGGTCTCTGTTTTGTTTCGTTGTGTTTTCCTTGTTCATTTTGGTGGAAAAGGCTGAATAGTGGGTTTTGGAGAACATCAGGTAGGTTTAGGGTGGTTTTGGGATTTGATCCGTGCTTTTTGGGGATTTTGTTCCAGTTTTGGGGGTGATTCCGTTCTTGTTTGTGGTGTTTTTGATGTGTTTTGGGTTCTCCGTTGGGTTTCGTTGGGTTTTCCGTTGGCATCATGGTGGAAAAGGGTAAATTGCGGGTTTTGGAGAACATCAGGTAGGTTTAGGGGGACTTTTGGGGTGGATTCATGGTATTTGTTTTTTCTGTTTTTCTGTTTTTCTGGGGTGATCCCGTTCTTTTTTGGTGTGTTTTTGATGTGTTTTGGGGTCTCCGTTGGGTTTTGTTGGGTTCTTGTTGGTCATCATGTTGGAAAAGTGTAAATTGTGGGTTTTGGAGACTATCAGGTGAGTTTAAGTTTTTCTGGGTGGTGAATCTATGGTTTTGGTTGAATTCTTCTGTTTTTTTTTTAGCGTTTTCTTCTGTTTTTGGGGTGGTCCCATTCTTTTTTGGGGTGTTTTTGACATATTTTGGGGTCTCCGTTGGTTTTTGTTGGGTTCTTGTTGTTCATCATGGTGAAAACGTGTAAATTGTGGGTATTGGAGAACATCAGGTAGGTTTAGGGGGACTTTTGGGGTGGATCAACGGCTTTTAGGGTTTTCTTTCGGTTTTGGGGGTGATCCCGCTTTTTTTTGTGGTGTTTTTGACGTGTTTTGGGGTTTCCGTTGCGTTTCGTTGATTTCCTAATGTGTTTTAAGTTTGTTGGGAGTGGACTTTGGGATTTGGAGAACATCAGGTAGGTTTAGTGTGTTTTTGGGGTGGATCTATGTTTTTTGGGGTTTTCTTTCTTTTTTAGGGGTTATCCTGTTCTTGTTTGGGGTGTTTTCGACTTGTTTTGGGGTCTCCGTTGGGTTTTAGTTGGATTCTCGTTGGTCGTTAGGGTAAATGGGAGTGGATTGTGGGTTTTGAAGAAGATCAGGTGAGTTTAGGGTGGTTTTGCGGGGAAATTCATAGTGTTTGGTGTTTTTTCTTCTGATCCAGTTCTTTTCTGGGGTGTTTTTGAGGTGTTTTTGGGGTTTCCGTTGGGTTTCGTTGAGTTCCTAATGGGTTTTATGGTGGTTGGGAGTGGACATTTGGATTTGGAGAACATCAGGTACGTTTAGAGTGGTTTTGGGATTGGATCCGTGCTTTTTGGGGTTTTCTTTCGTTTTTGGGGGTGATCCTGTTCTTGTTTGGGGTGTTTTGGACGTGTTTTGGGTTCTCCGTTGGGTTTCGTTGTGTTTTCCGTGGTCATCATGGTGGAAAAGTGTAAATTGTGGGTTTTGGAGAACATCAGGTAGGTTTAGGGTTTTTTTGGGGTGGATCTATGTTTTTGGGGGATTTTCTTCCAGTTTTGGGGGTGATTCCGTTCTTGTTTGGGGTGTTTTTGACGTGTTTTGTGGTCTCTGTTTTGTTTCGTTGTGTTTTCCTTGTTCATTTTGGTGGAAAAGGCTGAATAGTGGGTTTTGGAGAACATCAGGTAGGTTTAGGGTGGTTTTGGGATTTGATCCGTGCTTTTTGGGGATTTTGTTCCAGTTTTGGGGGTGATTCCGTTCTTGTTTGTGGTGTTTTTGATGTGTTTTGGGTTCTCCGTTGGGTTTCGTTGGGTTTTCCGTTGGCATCATGGTGGAAAAGGGTAAATTGCGGGTTTTGGAGAACATCAGGTAGGTTTAGGGGGACTTTTGGGGTGGATTCATGGTATTTGTTTTTTCTGTTTTTCTGTTTTTCTGGGGTGATCCCGTTCTTTTTTGGTGTGTTTTTGATGTGTTTTGGGGTCTCCGTTGGGTTTTGTTGGGTTCTTGTTGGTCATCATGTTGGAAAAGTGTAAATTGTGGGTTTTGGAGACTATCAGGTGAGTTTAAGTTTTTCTGGGTGGTGAATCTATGGTTTTGGTTGAATTCTTCTGTTTTTTTTTTTAGCGTTTTCTTCTGTTTTTGGGGTGGTCCCATTCTTTTTTGGGGTGTTTTTGACATATTTTGGGGTCTCCGTTGGTTTTTGTTGGGTTCTTGTTGTTCATCATGGTGAAAACGTGTAAATTGTGGGTATTGGAGAACATCAGGTAGGTTTAGGGGGACTTTTGGGGTGGATCAACGGCTTTTAGGGTTTTCTTTCGGTTTTGGGGGTGATCCCGCTTTTTTTTTGTGGTGTTTTTGACGTGTTTTGGGGTTTCCGTTGCGTTTCGTTGATTTCCTAATGTGTTTTAAGTTTGTTGGGAGTGGACTTTGGGATTTGGAGAACATCAGGTAGGTTTAGTGTGTTTTTGGGGTGGATCTATGTTTTTTGGGGTTTTCTTTCTTTTTTAGGGGTTATCCTGTTCTTGTTTGGGGTGTTTTCGACTTGTTTTGGGGTCTCCGTTGGGTTTTAGTTGGATTCTCGTTGGTCGTTAGGGTAAATGGGAGTGGATTGTGGGTTTTGAAGAAGATCAGGTGAGTTTAGGGTGGTTTTGCGGGGAAATTCATAGTGTTTGGTGTTTTTTCTTCTGATCCAGTTCTTTTCTGGGGTGTTTTTGAGGTGTTTTTGGGGTTTCCGTTGGGTTTCGTTGAGTTCCTAATGGGTTTTATGGTGGTTGGGAGTGGACATTTGGATTTGGAGAACATCAGGTACGTTTAGAGTGGTTTTGGGATTGGATCCGTGCTTTTTGGGGTTTTCTTTCGTTTTTGGGGGTGATCCTGTTCTTGTTTGGGGTGTTTTGGACGTGTTTTGGGTTCTCCGTTGGGTTTCGTTGTGTTTTCCGTGGTCATCATGGTGGAAAAGTGTAAATTGTGGGTTTTGGAGAACATCAGGTAGGTTTAGGGTGTTTTTTGGGGTGGATCTATGTTTTTGGGGGATTTTCTTCCAGTTTTGGGGGTGATTCCGTTCTTGTTTGGGGTGTTTTTGACGTGTTTTGTGGTCTCTGTTTTGTTTCGTTGTGTTTTCCTTGTTCATTTTGGTGGAAAAGGCTGAATAGTGGGTTTTGGAGAACATCAGGTAGGTTTAGGGTGGTTTTGGGATTTGATCCGTGCTTTTTGGGGATTTTGTTCCAGTTTTGGGGGTGATTCGGTTCTTGTTTGTGGTGTTTTTGATGTGTTTTGGGTTCTCCGTTGGGTTTCGTTGGGTTTTCCGTTGGCATCATGGTGGAAAAGGGTAAATTGCGGGTTTTGGAGAACATCAGGTAGGTTTAGGGGGACTTTTGGGGTGGATTCATGGTATTTGTTTTTTCTGTTTTTCTGTTTTTCTGGGGTGATCCCGTTCTTTTTTGGTGTGTTTTTGATGTGTTTTGGGGTCTCCGTTGGGTTTTGTTGGGTTCTTGTTGGTCATCATGTTGGAAAAGTGTAAATTGTGGGTTTTGGAGACTATCAGGTGAGTTTAAGTTTTTCTGGGTGGTGAATCTATGGTTTTGGTTGAATTCTTCTGTTTTTTTTTTTTTTTTTTTTTTTTTAGCGTTTTCTTCTGTTTTTGGGGTGGTCCCATTCTTTTTTGGGGTGTTTTTGACATATTTTGGGGTCTCCGTTGGTTTTTGTTGGGTTCTTGTTGTTCATCATGGTGAAAACGTGTAAATTGTGGGTATTGGAGAACATCAGGTAGGTTTAGGGGGACTTTTGGGGTGGATCAACGGCTTTTAGGGTTTTCTTTCGGTTTTGGGGGTGATCCCGCTTTTTTTTTTGTGGTGTTTTTGAGGTGTTTTGGGGTTTCCGTTGCGTTTCGTTGATTTCCTAATGTGTTTTAAGTTTGTTGGGAGTGGACTTTGGGATTTGGAGAACATCAGGTAGGTTTAGTGTGTTTTTGGGGTGGACCTATGTTTTTTGGGGTTTTCTTTCTTTTTTAGGGGTTATCCTGTTCTTGTTTGGGGTGTTTTCGACTTGTTTTGGGGTCTCCGTTGGGTTTTAGTTGGATTCTCGTTGGTCGTTAGGGTAAATGGGAGTGGATTGTGGGTTTTGAAGAAGATCAGGTGAGTTTAGGGTGGTTTTGCGGGGAAATTCATAGTGTTTGGTGTTTTTTCTTCTGATCCAGTTCTTTTCTGGGGTGTTTTTGAGGTGTTTTTGGGGTTTCCGTTGGGTTTCGTTGAGTTCCTAATGGGTTTTATGGTGGTTGGGAGTGGACATTTGGATTTGGAGAACATCAGGTACGTTTAGAGTGGTTTTGGGATTGGATCCGTGCTTTTTGGGGTTTTCTTTCGTTTTTGGGGGTGATCCTGTTCTTGTTTGGGGTGTTTTGGACGTGTTTTGGGTTCTCCGTTGGGTTTCGTTGTGTTTTCCGTGGTCATCATGGTGGAAAAGTGTAAATTGTGGGTTTTGGAGAACATCAGGTAGGTTTAGGGTGTTTTTTGGGGTGGATCTATGTTTTTGGGGGATTTTCTTCCAGTTTTGGGGGTGATTCCGTTCTTGTTTGGGGTGTTTTTGACGTGTTTTGTGGTCTCTGTTTTGTTTCGTTGTGTTTTCCTTGTTCATTTTGGTGGAAAAGGCTGAATAGTGGGTTTTGGAGAACATCAGGTAGGTTTAGGGTGGTTTTGGGATTTGATCCGTGCTTTTTGGGGATTTTGTTCCAGTTTTGGGGGTGATTCCGTTCTTGTTTGTGGTGTTTTTGATGTGTTTTGGGTTCTCCGTTGGGTTTCGTTGGGTTTTCCGTTGGCATCATGGTGGAAAAGGGTAAATTGCGGGTTTTGGAGAACATCAGGTAGGTTTAGGGGGACTTTTGGGGTGGATTCATGGTATTTGTTTTTTCTGTTTTTCTGTTTTTCTGGGGTGATCCCGTTCTTTTTTGGTGTGTTTTTGATGTGTTTTGGGGTCTCCGTTGGGTTTTGTTGGGTTCTTGTTGGTCATCATGTTGGAAAAGTGTAAATTGTGGGTTTTGGAGAATATCAGGTGAGTTTAAGTTTTTCTGGGTGGTGAATCTATGGTTTTGGTTGAATTCTTCTGTTTTTTTTTTTTTTTTTTTTTTTTTTTAGCGTTTTCTTCTGTTTTTGGGGTGGTCCCATTCTTTTTTGGGGTGTTTTTGACATATTTTGGGGTCTCCGTTGGTTTTTGTTGGGTTCTTGTTGTTCATCATGGTGAAAACGTGTAAATTGTGGGTATTGGAGAACATCAGGTAGGTTTAGGGGGACTTTTGGGGTGGATCAACGGCTTTTAGGGTTTTCTTTCGGTTTTGGGGGTGATCCCGCTTTTTTTTTTGTGGTGTTTTTGACGTGTTTTGGGGTTTCCGTTGCGTTTCGTTGATTTCCTAATGTGTTTTAAGTTTGTTGGGAGTGGACTTTGGGATTTGGAGAACATCAGGTAGGTTTAGTGTGTTTTTGGGGTGGACCTATGTTTTTTGGGGTTTTCTTTCTTTTTTAGGGGTTATCCTGTTCTTGTTTGGGGTGTTTTCGACTTGTTTTGGGGTCTCCGTTGGGTTTTAGTTGGATTCTCGTTGGTCGTTAGGGTAAATGGGAGTGGATTGTGGGTTTTGAAGAAGATCAGGTGAGTTTAGGGTGGTTTTGCGGGGAAATTCATAGTGTTTGGTGTTTTTTCTTCTGATCCAGTTCTTTTCTGGGGTGTTTTTGAGGTGTTTTTGGGGTTTCCGTTGGGTTTCGTTGAGTTCCTAATGGGTTTTATGGTGGTTGGGAGTGGACATTTGGATTTGGAGAACATCAGGTACGTTTAGAGTGGTTTTGGGATTGGATCCGTGCTTTTTGGGGTTTTCTTTCGTTTTTGGGGGTGATCCTGTTCTTGTTTGGGGTGTTTTGGACGTGTTTTGGGTTCTCCGTTGGGTTTCGTTGTGTTTTCCGTGGTCATCATGGTGGAAAAGTGTAAATTGTGGGTTTTGGAGAACATCAGGTAGGTTTAGGGTGTTTTTTGGGGTGGATCTATGTTTTTGGGGGATTTTCTTCCAGTTTTGGGGGTGATTCCGTTCTTGTTTGGGGTGTTTTTGACGTGTTTTGTGGTCTCTGTTTTGTTTCGTTGTGTTTTCCTTGTTCATTTTGGTGGAAAAGGCTGAATAGTGGGTTTTGGAGAACATCAGGTAGGTTTAGGGTGGTTTTGGGATTTGATCCGTGCTTTTTGGGGATTTTGTTCCAGTTTTGGGGGTGATTCCGTTCTTGTTTGTGGTGTTTTTGATGTGTTTTGGGTTCTCCGTTGGGTTTCGTTGGGTTTTCCGTTGGCATCATGGTGGAAAAGGGTAAATTGCGGGTTTTGGAGAACATCAGGTAGGTTTAGGGGGACTTTTGGGGTGGATTCATGGTATTTGTTTTTTCTGTTTTTCTGTTTTTCTGGGGTGATCCCGTTCTTTTTTGGTGTGTTTTTGATGTGTTTTGGGGTCTCCGTTGGGTTTTGTTGGGTTCTTGTTGGTCATCATGTTGGAAAAGTGTAAATTGTGGGTTTTGGAGAATATCAGGTGAGTTTAAGTTTTTCTGGGTGGTGAATCTATGGTTTTGGTTGAATTCTTCTGTTTTTTTTTTTTTTTTTTTTTTTTTTAGCGTTTTCTTCTGTTTTTGGGGTGGTCCCATTCTTTTTTGGGGTGTTTTTGACATATTTTGGGGTCTCCGTTGGTTTTTGTTGGGTTCTTGTTGTTCATCATGGTGAAAACGTGTAAATTGTGGGTATTGGAGAACATCAGGTAGGTTTAGGGGGACTTTTGGGGTGGATCAACGGCTTTTAGGGTTTTCTTTCGGTTTTGGGGGTGATCCCGCTTTTTTTTTTGTGGTGTTTTTGAGGTGTTTTGGGGTTTCCGTTGCGTTTCGTTGATTTCCTAATGTGTTTTAAGTTTGTTGGGAGTGGACTTTGGGATTTGGAGAACATCAGGTAGGTTTAGTGTGTTTTTGGGGTGGACCTATGTTTTTTGGGGTTTTCTTTCTTTTTTAGGGGTTATCCTGTTCTTGTTTGGGGTGTTTTCGACTTGTTTTGGGGTCTCCGTTGGGTTTTAGTTGGATTCTCGTTGGTCGTTAGGGTAAATGGGAGTGGATTGTGGGTTTTGAAGAAGATCAGGTGAGTTTAGGGTGGTTTTGCGGGGAAATTCATAGTGTTTGGTGTTTTTTCTTCTGATCCAGTTCTTTTCTGGGGTGTTTTTGAGGTGTTTTTGGGGTTTCCGTTGGGTTTCGTTGAGTTCCTAATGGGTTTTATGGTGGTTGGGAGTGGACATTTGGATTTGGAGAACATCAGGTACGTTTAGAGTGGTTTTGGGATTGGATCCGTGCTTTTTGGGGTTTTCTTTCGTTTTTGGGGGTGATCCTGTTCTTGTTTGGGGTGTTTTGGACGTGTTTTGGGTTCTCCGTTGGGTTTTGTTGTGTTTTCCGTGGTCATCATGGTGGAAAAGTGTAAATTGTGGGTTTTGGAGAACATCAGGTAGGTTTAGGGTGTTTTTTGGGGTGGATCTATGTTTTTGGGGGATTTTCTTCCAGTTTTGGGGGTGATTCCATTCTTGTTTGGGGTGTTTTTGACGTGTTTTGTGGTCTCTGTTTTGTTTCGTTGTGTTTTCCTTGTTCATTTTGGTGGAAAAGGCTGAATAGTGGGTTTTGGAGAACATCAGGTAGGTTTAGGGTGGTTTTGGGATTTGATCCGTGCTTTTTGGGGATTTTGTTCCAGTTTTGGGGGTGATTCCGTTCTTGTTTGTGGTGTTTTTGATGTGTTTTGGGTTCTCCGTTGGGTTTCGTTGGGTTTTCCGTTGGCATCATGGTGGAAAAGGGTAAATTGCGGGTTTTGGAGAACATCAGGTAGGTTTAGGGGGACTTTTGGGGTGGATTCATGGTATTTGTTTTTTCTGTTTTTCTGTTTTTCTGGGGTGATCCCGTTCTTTTTTGGTGTGTTTTTGATGTGTTTTGGGGTCTCCGTTGGGTTTTGTTGGGTTCTTGTTGGTCATCATGTTGGAAAAGTGTAAATTGTGGGTTTTGGAGACTATCAGGTGAGTTTAAGTTTTTCTGGGTGGTGAATCTATGGTTTTGGTTGAATTCTTCTGTTTTTTTTTTAGCGTTTTCTTCTGTTTTTGGGGTGGTCCCATTCTTTTTTGGGGTGTTTTTGACATATTTTGGGGTCTCCGTTGGTTTTTGTTGGGTTCTTGTTGTTCATCATGGTGAAAACGTGTAAATTGTGGGTATTGGAGAACATCAGGTAGGTTTAGGGGGACTTTTGGGGTGGATCAACGGCTTTTAGGGTTTTCTTTCGGTTTTGGGGGTGATCCCGCTTTTTTTTTTGTGGTGTTTTTGACGTGTTTTGGGGTTTCCGTTGCGTTTCGTTGATTTCCTAATGTGTTTTAAGTTTGTTGGGAGTGGACTTTGGGATTTGGAGAACATCAGGTAGGTTTAGTGTGTTTTTGGGGTGGACCTATGTTTTTTGGGGTTTTCTTTCTTTTTTAGGGGTTATCCTGTTCTTGTTTGGGGTGTTTTCGACTTGTTTTGGGGTCTCCGTTGGGTTTTAGTTGGATTCTCGTTGGTCGTTAGGGTAAATGGGAGTGGATTGTGGGTTTTGAAGAAGATCAGGTGAGTTTAGGGTGGTTTTGCGGGGAAATTCATAGTGTTTGGTGTTTTTTCTTCTGATCCAGTTCTTTTCTGGGGTGTTTTTGAGGTGTTTTTGGGGTTTCCGTTGGGTTTCGTTGAGTTCCTAATGGGTTTTATGGTGGTTGGGAGTGGACATTTGGATTTGGAGAACATCAGGTACGTTTAGAGTGGTTTTGGGATTGGATCCGTGCTTTTTGGGGTTTTCTTTCGTTTTTGGGGGTGATCCTGTTCTTGTTTGGGGTGTTTTGGACGTGTTTTGGGTTCTCCGTTGGGTTTTGTTGTGTTTTCCGTGGTCATCATGGTGGAAAAGTGTAAATTGTGGGTTTTGGAGAACATCAGGTAGGTTTAGGGTGTTTTTTGGGGTGGATCTATGTTTTTGGGGGATTTTCTTCCAGTTTTGGGGGTGATTCCGTTCTTGTTTGGGGTGTTTTTGACGTGTTTTGTGGTCTCTGTTTTGTTTCGTTGTGTTTTCCTTGTTCATTTTGGTGGAAAAGGCTGAATAGTGGGTTTTGGAGAACATCAGGTAGGTTTAGGGTGGTTTTGGGATTTGATCCGTGCTTTTTGGGGATTTTGTTCCAGTTTTGGGGGTGATTCCGTTCTTGTTTGTGGTGTTTTTGATGTGTTTTGGGTTCTCCGTTGGGTTTCGTTGGGTTTTCCGTTGGCATCATGGTGGAAAAGGGTAAATTGCGGGTTTTGGAGAACATCAGGTAGGTTTAGGGGGACTTTTGGGGTGGATTCATGGTATTTGTTTTTTCTGTTTTTCTGTTTTTCTGGGGTGATCCCGTTCTTTTTTGGTGTGTTTTTGATGTGTTTTGGGGTCTCCGTTGGGTTTTGTTGGGTTCTTGTTGGTCATCATGTTGGAAAAGTGTAAATTGTGGGTTTTGGAGAATATCAGGTGAGTTTAAGTTTTTCTGGGTGGTGAATCTATGGTTTTGGTTGAATTCTTCTGTTTTTTTTTAGCGTTTTCTTCTGTTTTTGGGGTGGTCCCATTCTTTTTTGGGGTGTTTTTGACATATTTTGGGGTCTCCGTTGGTTTTTGTTGGGTTCTTGTTGTTCATCATGGTGAAAACGTGTAAATTGTGGGTATTGGAGAACATCAGGTAGGTTTAGGGGGACTTTTGGGGTGGATCAACGGCTTTTAGGGTTTTCTTTCGGTTTTGGGGGTGATCCCGCTTTTTTTTTTGTGGTGTTTTTGACGTGTTTTGGGGTTTCCGTTGCGTTTCGTTGATTTCCTAATGTGTTTTAAGTTTGTTGGGAGTGGACTTTGGGATTTGGAGAACATCAGGTAGGTTTAGTGTGTTTTTGGGGTGGACCTATGTTTTTTGGGGTTTTCTTTCTTTTTTAGGGGTTATCCTGTTCTTGTTTGGGGTGTTTTCGACTTGTTTTGGGGTCTCCGTTGGGTTTTAGTTGGATTCTCGTTGGTCGTTAGGGTAAATGGGAGTGGATTGTGGGTTTTGAAGAAGATCAGGTGAGTTTAGGGTGGTTTTGCGGGGAAATTCATAGTGTTTGGTGTTTTTTCTTCTGATCCAGTTCTTTTCTGGGGTGTTTTTGAGGTGTTTTTGGGGTTTCCGTTGGGTTTCGTTGAGTTCCTAATGGGTTTTATGGTGGTTGGGAGTGGACATTTGGATTTGGAGAACATCAGGTACGTTTAGAGTGGTTTTGGGATTGGATCCGTGCTTTTTGGGGTTTTCTTTCGTTTTTGGGGGTGATCCTGTTCTTGTTTGGGGTGTTTTGGACGTGTTTTGGGTTCTCCGTTGGGTTTCGTTGTGTTTTCCGTGGTCATCATGGTGGAAAAGTGTAAATTGTGGGTTTTGGAGAACATCAGGTAGGTTTAGGGTTTTTTTGGGGTGGATCTATGTTTTTGGGGGATTTTCTTCCAGTTTTGGGGGTGATTCCGTTCTTGTTTGGGGTGTTTTTGACGTGTTTTGTGGTCTCTGTTTTGTTTCGTTGTGTTTTCCTTGTTCATTTTGGTGGAAAAGGCTGAATAGTGGGTTTTGGAGAACATCAGGTAGGTTTAGGGTGGTTTTGGGATTTGATCCGTGCTTTTTGGGGATTTTGTTCCAGTTTTGGGGGTGATTCCGTTCTTGTTTGTGGTGTTTTTGATGTGTTTTGGGTTCTCCGTTGGGTTTCGTTGGGTTTTCCGTTGGCATCATGGTGGAAAAGGGTAAATTGCGGGTTTTGGAGAACATCAGGTAGGTTTAGGGGGACTTTTGGGGTGGATTCATGGTATTTGTTTTTTCTGTTTTTCTGTTTTTCTGGGGTGATCCCGTTCTTTTTTGGTGTGTTTTTGATGTGTTTTGGGGTCTCCGTTGGGTTTTGTTGGGTTCTTGTTGGTCATCATGTTGGAAAAGTGTAAATTGTGGGTTTTGGAGAATATCAGGTGAGTTTAAGTTTTTCTGGGTGGTGAATCTATGGTTTTGGTTGAATTCTTCTGTTTTTTTTTTTTTTTTTTTTTTTTTTTAGCGTTTTCTTCTGTTTTTGGGGTGGTCCCATTCTTTTTTGGGGTGTTTTTGACATATTTTGGGGTCTCCGTTGGTTTTTGTTGGGTTCTTGTTGTTCATCATGGTGAAAACGTGTAAATTGTGGGTATTGGAGAACATCAGGTAGGTTTAGGGGGACTTTTGGGGTGGATCAACGGCTTTTAGGGTTTTCTTTCGGTTTTGGGGGTGATCCCGCTTTTTTTTTTTGTGGTGTTTTTGACGTGTTTTGGGGTTTCCGTTGCGTTTCGTTGATTTCCTAATGTGTTTTAAGTTTGTTGGGAGTGGACTTTGGGATTTGGAGAACATCAGGTTAGTTTAGTGTGTTTTTGGGGTGGATCTATGTTTTTTGGGGTTTTCTTTCTTTTTTAGGGGTTATCCTGTTCTTGTTTGGGGTGTTTTGGACTTGTTTTGGGGTCTCCGTTGGGTTTTAGTTGGATTCTCGTTGGTCGTTAGGGTAAATGGGAGTGGATTGTGGGTTTTGAAGAAGATCAGGTGAGTTTCGGGTGGTTTTGCGGGGAAATTCATAGTGTTTGGTGTTTTTTCTTCTGATCCAGTTCTTTTCTGGGGTGTTTTTGAGGTGTTTTTGGGGTTTCCGTTGGGTTTCGTTGAGTTCCTAATGGGTTTTATGGTGGTTGGGAGTGGACATTTGGATTTGGAGAACATCAGGTACGTTTAGAGTGGTTTTGGGATTGGATCCGTGCTTTTTGGGGTTTTCTTTCGTTTTTGGGGGTGATCCTGTTCTTGTTTGGGGTGTTTTGGACGTGTTTTGGGTTCTCCGTTGGGTTTCGTTGTGTTTTCCGTGGTCATCATGGTGGAAAAGTGTAAATTGTGGGTTTTGGAGAACATCAGGTAGGTTTAGGGTTTTTTTGGGGTGGATCTATGTTTTTGGGGGATTTTCTTCCAGTTTTGGGGGTGATTCCGTTCTTGTTTGGGGTGTTTTTGACGTGTTTTGTGGTCTCTGTTTTGTTTCGTTGTGTTTTCCTTGTTCATTTTGGTGGAAAAGGCTGAATAGTGGGTTTTGGAGAACATCAGGTAGGTTTAGGGTGGTTTTGGGATTTGATCCGTGCTTTTTGGGGATTTTGTTCCAGTTTTGGGGGTGATTCCGTTCTTGTTTGTGGTGTTTTTGATGTGTTTTGGGTTCTCCGTTGGGTTTCGTTGGGTTTTCCGTTGGCATCATGGTGGAAAAGGGTAAATTGCGGGTTTTGGAGAACATCAGGTAGGTTTAGGGGGACTTTTGGGGTGGATTCATGGTATTTGTTTTTTTTTTTTCTGTTTTTCTGGGGTGATCCCGTTCTTTTTTGGTGTGTTTTTGATGTGTTTTGGGGTCTCCGTTGGGTTTTGTTGGGTTCTTGTTGGTCATCATGTTGGAAAAGTGTAAACTGTGGGTTTTGGAGACTATCAGGTGAGTTTAAGTTTTTCTGGGTGGTGAATCTATGGTTTTGGTTGAATTCTTCTGTTTTTTTTTTAGCGTTTTCTTCTGTTTTTGGGGTGGTCCCATTCTTTTTTGGGGTGTTTTTGACATATTTTGGGGTCTCCGTTGGTTTTTGTTGGGTTCTTGTTGTTCATCATGGTGAAAACGTGTAAATTGTGGGTATTGGAGAACATCAGGTAGGTTTAGGGGGACTTTTGGGGTGGATCAACGGCTTTTAGGGTTTTCTTTCGGTTTTGGGGGTGATCCCGCTTTTTTTTGTGGTGTTTTTGACGTGTTTTGGGGTTTCCGTTGCGTTTCGTTGATTTCCTAATGTGTTTTAAGTTTGTTGGGAGTGGACTTTGGGATTTGGAGAACATCAGGTAGGTTTAGTGTGTTTTTGGGGTGGATCTATGTTTTTTGGGGTTTTCTTTCTTTTTTAGGGGTTATCCTGTTCTTGTTTGGGGTGTTTTGGACTTGTTTTGGGGTCTCCGTTGGGTTTTAGTTGGATTCTCGTTGGTCGTTAGGGTAAATGGGAGTGGATTGTGGGTTTTGAAGAAGATCAGGTGAGTTTAGGGTGGTTTTGCGGGGAAATTCATAGTGTTTGGTGTTTTTTCTTCTGATCCAGTTCTTTTCTGGGGTGTTTTTGAGGTGTTTTTGGGGTTTCCGTTGGGTTTCGTTGAGTTCCTAATGGGTTTTATGGTGGTTGGGAGTGGACATTTGGATTTGGAGAACATCAGGTACGTTTAGAGTGGTTTTGGGATTGGATCCGTGCTTTTTGGGGTTTTCTTTCGTTTTTGGGGGTGATCCTGTTCTTGTTTGGGGTGTTTTGGACGTGTTTTGGGTTCTCCGTTGGGTTTCGTTGTGTTTTCCGTGTTCATCATGGTGGAAAAGTGTAAATTGTGGGTTTTGGAGAACATCAGGTAGGTTTAGGGTTTTTTTGGGGTGGATCTATGTTTTTGGGGGATTTTCTTCCAGTTTTGGGGGTGATTCCGTTCTTGTTTGGGGTGTTTTTGACGTGTTTTGTGGTCTCTGTTTTGTTTCGTTGTGTTTTCCTTGTTCATTTTGGTGGAAAAGGCTGAATAGTGGGTTTTGGAGAACATCAGGTAGGTTTAGGGTGGTTTTGGGATTTGATCCATGCTTTTTGGGGATTTTGTTCCAGTTTTGGGGGTGATTCCGTTCTTGTTTGTGGTGTTTTTGATGTGTTTTGGGTTCTCCGTTGGGTTTCGTTGGGTTTTCCGTTGGCATCATGGTGGAAAAGGGTAAATTGCGGGTTTTGGAGAACATCAGGTAGGTTTAGGGGGACTTTTGGGGTGGATTCATGGTATTTGTTTTTTTTTTTTCTGTTTTTCTGGGGTGATCCCGTTCTTTTTTGGTGTGTTTTTGATGTGTTTTGGGGTCTCCGTTGGGTTTTGTTGGGTTCTTGTTGGTCATCATGTTGGAAAAGTGTAAATTGTGGGTTTTGGAGACTATCAGGTGAGTTTAAGTTTTTCTGGGTGGTGAATCTATGGTTTTGGTTGAATTCTTCTGTTTTTTTTTAGCGTTTTCTTCTGTTTTTGGGGTGGTCCCATTCTTTTTTGGGGTGTTTTTGACATATTTTGGGGTCTCCGTTGGTTTTTGTTGGGTTCTTGTTGTTCATCATGGTGAAAACGTGTAAATTGTGGGTATTGGAGAACATCAGGTAGGTTTAGGGGGACTTTTGGGGTGGATCAACGGCTTTTAGGGTTTTCTTTCGGTTTTGGGGGTGATCCCGCTTTTTTTTTTGTGGTGTTTTTGACGTGTTTTGGGGTTTCCGTTGCGTTTCGTTGATTTCCTAATGTGTTTTAAGTTTGTTGGGAGTGGACTTTGGGATTTGGAGAACATCAGGTAGGTTTAGTGTGTTTTTGGGGTGGATCTATGTTTTTTGGGGTTTTCTTTCTTTTTTAGGGGTTATCCTGTTCTTGTTTGGGGTGTTTTGGACTTGTTTTGGGGTCTCCGTTGGGTTTTAGTTGGATTCTCGTTGGTCGTTAGGGTAAATGGGAGTGGATTGTGGGTTTTGAAGAAGATCAGGTGAGTTTCGGGTGGTTTTGCGGGGAAATTCATAGTGTTTGGTGTTTTTTCTTCTGATCCAGTTCTTTTCTGGGGTGTTTTTGAGGTGTTTTTGGGGTTTCCGTTGGGTTTCGTTGAGTTCCTAATGGGTTTTATGGTGGTTGGGAGTGGACATTTGGATTTGGAGAACATCAGGTACGTTTAGAGTGGTTTTGGGATTGGATCCGTGCTTTTTGGGGTTTTCTTTCGTTTTTGGGGGTGATCCTGTTCTTGTTTGGGGTGTTTTGGACGTGTTTTGGGTTCTCCGTTGGGTTTCGTTGTGTTTTCCGTGGTCATCATGGTGGAAAAGTGTAAATTGTGGGTTTTGGAGAACATCAGGTAGGTTTAGGGTTTTTTTGGGGTGGATCTATGTTTTTGGGGGATTTTCTTCCAGTTTTGGGGGTGATTCCGTTCTTGTTTGGGGTGTTTTTGACGTGTTTTGTGGTCTCTGTTTTGTTTCGTTGTGTTTTCCTTGTTCATTTCCTTGTTCATTCCTTGTGCAGGTGGTGTTTTCGTCCATCCCTATGGTGGCAGGGAGGAGTTCAGAGAGGACACGGAAAGCCCACCTGTTAAACACGTGGCTCCGGGGCTGGTGCCAACGCAGAAATCTTGGGTTTTTTGATCATGGGGCACTTTACTCAGCACCTGGCCTGATGGCCGCAGACGGGTCCCTATCTTTTAGGGGAAAAAGGATCCTGGGCCAGGAACTGGCAGGGCTCATTGAGAGGGCTTTAAACTAGGTAGGAAGGGGGATGGGGCTGAGGCTAGGATTGTTGGGTCTGTGCCAGGGGGAACAATGGCAAGGCCGGAGGATAAGGCAATGGCCCAGCTGAAGTGCATCTACACCAATGCACGCAGCATGGGTAACAAACAGGAGGAGCTGGAAGCCATCGTGCGGCAGGCAGGCTACGACTTGGTTGCCATCACGGAGACGTGGTGGGACCAGTCTCATGACTGGAGTGCTGCAATGCCTGGCTATAAGCTCTATAGAAGGGACAGGCAGCATAGAAGGGGTGGTGGTGTGGCTCTCTATATTAGAGAGTCTTTCGAGGCTGTAGAACTCGAGGTTGGGAATGACAAGGTCGAGTCCCTTTGGGTTAGGATCGGCAGGGACAACAAGGCTAGTGTCCTGGTCGGGGTCTGCTATAGACCGCCGAACCAGGATGAGGAGACGGATGAGGAATTCTACAGGCAGCTGACAGAGGTTGCAAAATCATCAGCTCTTGTACTCGTGGGGGACTTCAACTTCCCTGACATATCCTGGAAGCACAACACAGCCCTGAGAAAGCAGTCTAGGAGGTTTCTGGAGAGCGTGGAAGATAGCTTCCTGACACAGCTGGTTGGTGAGCCTACCAGGGGAGGTGCCCCGCTAGACCTTCTCTTCACAAACAGAGAAGGACTGGTGGAGGACGTGATCGTCGGGAGCTGTCTAGGGCAGAGTGACCACGCAATGGTGGAGTTCACTATTCTTGGCGAGGTCAGGAAGGGGACCAGTAAAACCGCTGTATTGGACTTTCGGAGGGCTGACTTTGAGCTGCTCAGGACATTGGTTGGTGGAGTCCCTTGGGAGGCGGTTCTGAAGGGCAGAGGGGTCCAGGAAGGCTGGGCGCTCTTCAAGAGGGAAGTCTTAATGGCGCAGGAACGGTCTGTTCCCACGTGCCCAAAGACGAGCTGGCGGGGAAGAAGACCGGCCTGGCTCAACAGAGAATTGTGGCTTGATCTTAGGAGGAAAAAGAGGGTTTATAAGCTTTGGAAAAGTGGGCAGGCCACTAAGGAGGACTTTAAAGAAGTAGCGAGGCTGTGCAGGGACAAAATTAGGAAGGCCAAAGCTCATCTGGAGCTCAATCTGGCTACTGCCGTTAAAGATAACAAAAAACGTTTCTATAAATACATCAACACAAAAAGGAGGACTAAGGAGAATCTCCATCCTTTACTGGATGCGGGGGGAAACTTAGTTACAAGAGATGAGGAAAAGGCGGAGGTGCTCAATGCCTTCTTTGCCTCAGTCTTTAGCGGCAATACCGGATGTTCTCTGGATACCCAGTACCCTGAGCTGGTGGAAGGGGATGGGGAGCAGGATGTGGCCCTCATTATCCATGAAGAACTGGTTGGTGACCTACTACGGCACTTAGATGTGCACAAGTCGATGGGGCCAGATGGGATCCACCCAAGGGTACTGAGGGAACTGGCAGAGGAGCTGGCCAAGCCACTGTCCATCATTTATCAACAGTCCTGGCTATCGGGGGAGGTCCCAATCGACTGGCGGCTAGCAAACGTGACGCCCATCTACAAGAAGGGCCGGAGGGCAGACCCAGGAAACTACAGGCCTGTCAGTTTGACCTCAGTGCCAGGAAAGCTCATGGAGCAGATCCTCCTGAGAGTCATCATGCAGCACTTGCAGGGGAAGCAGGCGATCAGGCCCAGTCAGCATGGCTTTATGAAAGGCAGGTCATGCCTGACGAACCTGATCTCCTTCTATGACAGAGTGACGCGCTGGGTGGATGAGGGAAAGGCTGTGGATGTGGTCTACCTTGACTTCAGCAAGGCTTTTGACACCGTCTCCCACAGCATTCTCCTCAAGAAACTGGCTGCTCTTGGCTTGGACTGGCGCACGCTTCGTTGGGTTAGAAACTGGCTGGATAGCCGGGCCCAAAGAGTCGTGGTGAATGGAGCCAAGTCCAGCTGGAGGCCAGTCACTAGTGGCGTCCCCCAGGGCTCGGTGCTGGGGCCGGTCCTCTTTAATATCTTCATCGATGATCTGGACGAGGGCATCGAGTGCACCCTCAGTAAGTTCGCAGATGACACCAAGTTAGGTGCGTGTGTCGATCTGCTTGAGGGTAGGAAAGCTCTGCAGGAGGATCTGGATAGGCTGGACCGATGGGCTGAGGTCAACTGCATGAAGTTTAACAAGGCCAAGTGCCGGGTCCTGCACCTGGGGCGCAATAACCCCAAGCAGAGCTACAGGCTGGGAGAGGAACAGTTGGAAAGCTGCCAGGCAGAGAAGGACCTGGGAGTGATGGTGGACAGTCGGCTGAATATGAGCCAGCAGTGTGCTCAGGTGGCCAAGAAGGCCAACGGCATCCTGGCTTGTATTAGGAACAGCGTGACCAGCAGGGCTAGGGAGGTGATCGTCCCCCTGTACTCAGCTCTGGTGAGGCCGCACCTCGAGTACTGTGTTCAGTTTTGGGCCCCTCGCTACAAGAAGGACATCGAGGTGCTTGAGCGGGTGCAGAGAAGGGCGACGAAGCTGGTGAGGGGCCTGGAGAACAAGTCCTACGAGGAGCGGCTGAGGGAGCTGGGCTTGTTCAGCCTGGAGAAGAGGAGGCTCAGGGGTGACCTTATTGCTCTTTACAGATACCTTAAAGGAGGCTGTAGAGAGGTGGGGGTTGGCCTGTTCTCCCACGTGCCTGGTGACAGGACGAGGGGGAATGGGCTTAAGTTGAGCCAGGGGAGTTTTAGGTTAGATGTTAGGAAGAACTTCTTTACCGAAAGGGTTGTGAGGCATTGGAACAGGCTGCCCAGGGAAGTGGTGGAGTCACCATCCCTGGAAGTCTTCAAAAGACGCTTAGATGTACAGCTTAGGGATATGGTTTAGTGGAGGGCTGTTAGCGTTAGGTTGGAGGTTGGACTCGATGACCTTGAGGTCTCTTCCAACCTAGAAAATTCTGTGATTCTGTGATTCTGTGATTTTGGTGGAAAAGGCTGAATAGTGGGTTTTGGAGAACATCAGGTAGGTTTAGGGTGGTTTTGGGATTTGACCCGTGCTTTTTGGGGATTTTGTTCCAGTTTTGGGGGTGATTCCGTTCTTGTTTGTGGTGTTTTTGATGTGTTTTGGGTTCTCCGTTGGGTTTCGTTGGGTTTTCCGTTGGCATCATGGTGGAAAAGGGTAAATTGCGGGTTTTGGAGAACATCAGGTAGGTTTAGGGGGACTTTTGGGGTGGATTCATGGTATTTGTTTTTTCTGTTTTTCTGTTTTTCTGGGGTGATCCCGTTCTTTTTTGGTGTGTTTTTGATGTGTTTTGGGGTCTCCGTTGGGTTTTGTTGGGTTCTTGTTGGTCATCATGTTGGAAAAGTGTAAATTGTGGGTTTTGGAGACTATCAGGTGAGTTTAAGTTTTTCTGGGTGGTGAATCTATGGTTTTGGTTGAATTCTTCTGTTTTTTTTTTTTTTTTTTAGCGTTTTCTTCTGTTTTTGGGGTGGTCCCATTCTTTTTTGGGGTGTTTTTGACATATTTTGGGGTCTCCGTTGGTTTTTGTTGGGTTCTTGTTGTTCATCATGGTGAAAACGTGTAAATTGTGGGTATTGGAGAACATCAGGTAGGTTTAGGGGGACTTTTGGGGTGGATCAACGGCTTTTAGGGTTTTCTTTCGGTTTTGGGGGTGATCCCGCTTTTTTTTGTGGTGTTTTTGACGTGTTTTGGGGTTTCCGTTGCGTTTCGTTGATTTCCTAATGTGTTTTAAGTTTGTTGGGAGTGGACTTTGGGATTTGGAGAACATCAGGTAGGTTTAGTGTGTTTTTGGGGTGGATCTATGTTTTTTGGGGTTTTCTTTCTTTTTTAGGGGTTATCCTGTTCTTGTTTGGGGTGTTTTGGACTTGTTTTGGGGTCTCCGTTGGGTTTTAGTTGGATTCTCGTTGGTCGTTAGGGTAAATGGGAGTGGATTGTGGGTTTTGAAGAAGATCAGGTGAGTTTAGGGTGGTTTTGCGGGGAAATTCATAGTGTTTGGTGTTTTTTCTTCTGATCCAGTTCTTTTCTGGGGTGTTTTTGAGGTGTTTTTGGGGTTTCCGTTGGGTTTCGTTGAGTTCCTAATGGGTTTTATGGTGGTTGGGAGTGGACATTTGGATTTGGAGAACATCAGGTACGTTTAGAGTGGTTTTGGGATTGGATCCGTGCTTTTTGGGGTTTTCTTTCGTTTTTGGGGGTGATCCTGTTCTTGTTTGGGGTGTTTTGGACGTGTTTTGGGTTCTCCGTTGGGTTTCGTTGTGTTTTCCGTGGTCATCATGGTGGAAAAGTGTAAATTGTGGGTTTTGGAGAACATCAGGTAGGTTTAGGGTTTTTTTGGGGTGGATCTATGTTTTTGGGGGATTTTCTTCCAGTTTTGGGGGTGATTCCGTTCTTGTTTGGGGTGTTTTTGACGTGTTTTGTGGTCTCTGTTTTGTTTCGTTGTGTTTTCCTTGTTCATTTTGGTGGAAAAGGCTGAATAGTGGGTTTTGGAGAACATCAGGTAGGTTTAGGGTGGTTTTGGGATTTGATCCGTGCTTTTTGGGGATTTTGTTCCAGTTTTGGGGGTGATTCCGTTCTTGTTTGTGGTGTTTTTGATGTGTTTTGGGTTCTCCGTTGGGTTTCGTTGGGTTTTCCGTTGGCATCATGGTGGAAAAGGGTAAATTGCGGGTTTTGGAGAACATCAGGTAGGTTTAGGGGGACTTTTGGGGTGGATTCATGGTATTTGTTTTTTCTGTTTTTCTGTTTTTCTGGGGTGATCCCGTTCTTTTTTGGTGTGTTTTTGATGTGTTTTGGGGTCTCCGTTGGGTTTTGTTGGGTTCTTGTTGGTCATCATGTTGGAAAAGTGTAAATTGTGGGTTTTGGAGACTATCAGGTGAGTTTAAGTTTTTCTGGGTGGTGAATCTATGGTTTTGGTTGAATTCTTCTGTTTTTTTTTTTAGCGTTTTCTTCTGTTTTTGGGGTGGTCCCATTCTTTTTTGGGGTGTTTTTGACATATTTTGGGGTCTCCGTTGGTTTTTGTTGGGTTCTTGTTGTTCATCATGGTGAAAACGTGTAAATTGTGGGTATTGGAGAACATCAGGTAGGTTTAGGGGGACTTTTGGGGTGGATCAACGGCTTTTAGGGTTTTCTTTCGGTTTTGGGGGTGATCCCGCTTTTTTTTTTGTGGTGTTTTTGACGTGTTTTGGGGTTTCCGTTGCGTTTCGTTGATTTCCTAATGTGTTTTAAGTTTGTTGGGAGTGGACTTTGGGATTTGGAGAACATCAGGTAGGTTTAGTGTGTTTTTGGGGTGGACCTATGTTTTTTGGGGTTTTCTTTCTTTTTTAGGGGTTATCCTGTTCTTGTTTGGGGTGTTTTCGACTTGTTTTGGGGTCTCCGTTGGGTTTTAGTTGGATTCTCGTTGGTCGTTAGGGTAAATGGGAGTGGATTGTGGGTTTTGAAGAAGATCAGGTGAGTTTAGGGTGGTTTTGCGGGGAAATTCATAGTGTTTGGTGTTTTTTCTTCTGATCCAGTTCTTTTCTGGGGTGTTTTTGAGGTGTTTTTGGGGTTTCCGTTGGGTTTCGTTGAGTTCCTAATGGGTTTTATGGTGGTTGGGAGTGGACATTTGGATTTGGAGAACATCAGGTACGTTTAGAGTGGTTTTGGGATTGGATCCGTGCTTTTTGGGGTTTTCTTTCGTTTTTGGGGGTGATCCTGTTCTTGTTTGGGGTGTTTTGGACGTGTTTTGGGTTCTCCGTTGGGTTTCGTTGTGTTTTCCGTGGTCATCATGGTGGAAAAGTGTAAATTGTGGGTTTTGGAGAACATCAGGTAGGTTTAGGGTTTTTTTGGGGTGGATCTATGTTTTTGGGGGATTTTCTTCCAGTTTTGGGGGTGATTCCGTTCTTGTTTGGGGTGTTTTTGACGTGTTTTGTGGTCTCTGTTTTGTTTCGTTGTGTTTTCCTTGTTCATTTTGGTGGAAAAGGCTGAATAGTGGGTTTTGGAGAACATCAGGTAGGTTTAGGGTGGTTTTGGGATTTGATCCGTGCTTTTTGGGGATTTTGTTCCAGTTTTGGGGGTGATTCCGTTCTTGTTTGTGGTGTTTTTGATGTGTTTTGGGTTCTCCGTTGGGTTTCGTTGGGTTTTCCGTTGGCATCATGGTGGAAAAGGGTAAATTGCGGGTTTTGGAGAACATCAGGTAGGTTTAGGGGGACTTTTGGGGTGGATTCATGGTATTTGTTTTTTTTTTTCTGTTTTTCTGGAGTGATCCCGTTCTTTTTTGGTGTGTTTTTGATGTGTTTTGGGGTCTCCGTTGGGTTTTGTTGGGTTCTTGTTGGTCATCATGTTGGAAAAGTGTAAATTGTGGGTTTTGGAGAATATCAGGTGAGTTTAAGTTTTTCTGGGTGGTGAATCTATGGTTTTGGTTGAATTCTTCTGTTTTTTTTTTTTTTTTTTTTTAGCGTTTTCTTCTGTTTTTGGGGTGGTCCCATTCTTTTTTGGGGTGTTTTTGACATATTTTGGGGTCTCCGTTGGTTTTTGTTGGGTTCTTGTTGTTCATCATGGTGAAAACGTGTAAATTGTGGGTATTGGAGAACATCAGGTAGGTTTAGGGGGACTTTTGGGGTGGATCAACGGCTTTTAGGGTTTTCTTTCGGTTTTGGGGGTGATCCCGCTTTTTTTTGTGGTGTTTTTGAGGTGTTTTGGGGTTTCCGTTGCGTTTCGTTGATTTCCTAATGTGTTTTAAGTTTGTTGGGAGTGGACTTTGGGATTTGGAGAACATCAGGTAGGTTTAGTGTGTTTTTGGGGTGGATCTATGTTTTTTGGGGTTTTCTTTCTTTTTTAGGGGTTATCCTGTTCTTGTTTGGGGTGTTTTCGACTTGTTTTGGGGTCTCCGTTGGGTTTTAGTTGGATTCTCGTTGGTCGTTAGGGTAAATGGGAGTGGATTGTGGGTTTTGAAGAAGATCAGGTGAGTTTAGGGTGGTTTTGCGGGGAAATTCATAGTGTTTGGTGTTTTTTCTTCTGATCCAGTTCTTTTCTGGGGTGTTTTTGAGGTGTTTTTGGGGTTTCCGTTGGGTTTCGTTGAGTTCCTAATGGGTTTTATGGTGGTTGGGAGTGGACATTTGGATTTGGAGAACATCAGGTACGTTTAGAGTGGTTTTGGGATTGGATCCGTGCTTTTTGGGGTTTTCTTTCGTTTTTGGGGGTGATCCTGTTCTTGTTTGGGGTGTTTTGGACGTGTTTTGGGTTCTCCGTTGGGTTTCGTTGTGTTTTCCGTGGTCATCATGGTGGAAAAGTGTAAATTGTGGGTTTTGGAGAACATCAGGTAGGTTTAGGGTTTTTTTGGGGTGGATCTATGTTTTTGGGGGATTTTCTTCCAGTTTTGGGGGTGATTCCGTTCTTGTTTGGGGTGTTTTTGACGTGTTTTGTGGTCTCTGTTTTGTTTCGTTGTGTTTTCCTTGTTCATTTTGGTGGAAAAGGCTGAATAGTGGGTTTTGGAGAACATCAGGTAGGTTTAGGGTGGTTTTGGGATTTGATCCGTGCTTTTTGGGGATTTTGTTCCAGTTTTGGGGGTGATTCCGTTCTTGTTTGTGGTGTTTTTGATGTGTTTTGGGTTCTCCGTTGGGTTTCGTTGGGTTTTCCGTTGGCATCATGGTGGAAAAGGGTAAATTGCGGGTTTTGGAGAACATCAGGTAGGTTTAGGGGGACTTTTGGGGTGGATTCATGGTATTTGTTTTTTCTGTTTTTCTGTTTTTCTGGGGTGATCCCGTTCTTTTTTGGTGTGTTTTTGATGTGTTTTGGGGTCTCCGTTGGGTTTTGTTGGGTTCTTGTTGGTCATCATGTTGGAAAAGTGTAAATTGTGGGTTTTGGAGAATATCAGGTGAGTTTAAGTTTTTCTGGGTGGTGAATCTATGGTTTTGGTTGAATTCTTCTGTTTTTTTTTTTTTTTTTTTTTTTAGCGTTTTCTTCTGTTTTTGGGGTGGTCCCATTCTTTTTTGGGGTGTTTTTGACATATTTTGGGGTCTCCGTTGGTTTTTGTTGGGTTCTTGTTGTTCATCATGGTGAAAACGTGTAAATTGTGGGTATTGGAGAACATCAGGTAGGTTTAGGGGGACTTTTGGGGTGGATCAACGGCTTTTAGGGTTTTCTTTCGGTTTTGGGGGTGATCCCGCTTTTTTTTTTGTGGTGTTTTTGACGTGTTTTGGGGTTTCCGTTGCGTTTCGTTGATTTCCTAATGTGTTTTAAGTTTGTTGGGAGTGGACTTTGGGATTTGGAGAACATCAGGTAGGTTTAGTGTGTTTTTGGGGTGGACCTATGTTTTTTGGGGTTTTCTTTCTTTTTTAGGGGTTATCCTGTTCTTGTTTGGGGTGTTTTCGACTTGTTTTGGGGTCTCCGTTGGGTTTTAGTTGGATTCTCGTTGGTCGTTAGGGTAAATGGGAGTGGATTGTGGGTTTTGAAGAAGATCAGGTGAGTTTAGGGTGGTTTTGCGGGGAAATTCATAGTGTTTGGTGTTTTTTCTTCTGATCCAGTTCTTTTCTGGGGTGTTTTTGAGGTGTTTTTGGGGTTTCCGTTGGGTTTCGTTGAGTTCCTAATGGGTTTTATGGTGGTTGGGAGTGGACATTTGGATTTGGAGAACATCAGGTACGTTTAGAGTGGTTTTGGGATTGGATCCGTGCTTTTTGGGGTTTTCTTTCGTTTTTGGGGGTGATCCTGTTCTTGTTTGGGGTGTTTTGGACGTGTTTTGGGTTCTCCGTTGGGTTTCGTTGTGTTTTCCGTGTTCATCATGGTGGAAAAGTGTAAATTGTGGGTTTTGGAGAACATCAGGTAGGTTTAGGGTTTTTTTGGGGTGGATCTATGTTTTTGGGGGATTTTCTTCCAGTTTTGGGGGTGATTCCGTTCTTGTTTGGGGTGTTTTTGACGTGTTTTGTGGTCTCTGTTTTGTTTCGTTGTGTTTTCCTTGTTCATTTTGGTGGAAAAGGCTGAATAGTGGGTTTTGGAGAACATCAGGTAGGTTTAGGGTGGTTTTGGGATTTGACCCGTGCTTTTTGGGGATTTTGTTCCAGTTTTGGGGGTGATTCCGTTCTTGTTTGTGGTGTTTTTGATGTGTTTTGGGTTCTCCGTTGGGTTTCGTTGGGTTTTCCGTTGGCATCATGGTGGAAAAGGGTAAATTGCGGGTTTTGGAGAACATCAGGTAGGTTTAGGGGGACTTTTGGGGTGGATTCATGGTATTTGTTTTTTCTGTTTTTCTGTTTTTCTGGGGTGATCCCGTTCTTTTTTGGTGTGTTTTTGATGTGTTTTGGGGTCTCCGTTGGGTTTTGTTGGGTTCTTGTTGGTCATCATGTTGGAAAAGTGTAAATTGTGGGTTTTGGAGAATATCAGGTGAGTTTAAGTTTTTCTGGGTGGTGAATCTATGGTTTTGGTTGAATTCTTCTGTTTTTTTTTAGCGTTTTCTTCTGTTTTTGGGGTGGTCCCATTCTTTTTTGGGGTGTTTTTGACATATTTTGGGGTCTCCGTTGGTTTTTGTTGGGTTCTTGTTGTTCATCATGGTGAAAACGTGTAAATTGTGGGTATTGGAGAACATCAGGTAGGTTTAGGGGGACTTTTGGGGTGGATCAACGGCTTTTAGGGTTTTCTTTCGGTTTTGGGGGTGATCCCGCTTTTTTTTTTGTGGTGTTTTTGACGTGTTTTGGGGTTTCCGTTGCGTTTCGTTGATTTCCTAATGTGTTTTAAGTTTGTTGGGAGTGGACTTTGGGATTTGGAGAACATCAGGTAGGTTTAGTGTGTTTTTGGGGTGGATCTATGTTTTTTGGGGTTTTCTTTCTTTTTTAGGGGTTATCCTGTTCTTGTTTGGGGTGTTTTGGACTTGTTTTGGGGTCTCCGTTGGGTTTTAGTTGGATTCTCGTTGGTCGTTAGGGTAAATGGGAGTGGATTGTGGGTTTTGAAGAAGATCAGGTGAGTTTAGGGTGGTTTTGCGGGGAAATTCATAGTGTTTGGTGTTTTTTCTTCTGATCCAGTTCTTTTCTGGGGTGTTTTTGAGGTGTTTTTGGGGTTTCCGTTGGGTTTCGTTGAGTTCCTAATGGGTTTTATGGTGGTTGGGAGTGGACATTTGGATTTGGAGAACATCAGGTACGTTTAGAGTGGTTTTGGGATTGGATCCGTGCTTTTTGGGGTTTTCTTTCGTTTTTGGGGGTGATCCTGTTCTTGTTTGGGGTGTTTTGGACGTGTTTTGGGTTCTCCGTTGGGTTTCGTTGTGTTTTCCGTGGTCATCATGTTGGAAAAGTGTAAATTGTGGGTTTTGGAGAACATCAGGTAGGTTTAGGGTTTTTTTGGGGTGGATCTATGTTTTTGGGGGATTTTCTTCCAGTTTTGGGGGTGATTCCGTTCTTGTTTGGGGTGTTTTTGACGTGTTTTGTGGTCTCTGTTTTGTTTCGTTGTGTTTTCCTTGTTCATTTTGGTGGAAAAGGCTGAATAGTGGGTTTTGGAGAACATCAGGTAGGTTTAGGGTGGTTTTGGGATTTGATCCGTGCTTTTTGGGGATTTTGTTCCAGTTTTGGGGGTGATTCCGTTCTTGTTTGTGGTGTTTTTGATGTGTTTTGGGTTCTCCGTTGGGTTTCGTTGGGTTTTCCGTTGGCATCATGGTGGAAAAGGGTAAATTGCGGGTTTTGGAGAACATCAGGTAGGTTTAGGGGGACTTTTGGGGTGGATTCATGGTATTTGTTTTTTTTTTTTCTGTTTTTCTGGGGTGATCCCGTTCTTTTTTGGTGTGTTTTTGATGTGTTTTGGGGTCTCCGTTTGGTTTTGTTGGGTTCTTGTTGGTCATCATGTTGGAAAAGTGTAAATTGTGGGTTTTGGAGACTATCAGGTGAGTTTAAGTTTTTCTGGGTGGTGAATCTATGGTTTTGGTTGAATTCTTCTTTTTTTTTTTTTTTTTTTTTTTTTTTTAGCGTTTTCTTCTGTTTTTGGGGTGGTCCCATTCTTTTTTGGGGTGTTTTTGACATATTTTGGGGTCTCCGTTGGTTTTTGTTGGGTTCTTGTTGTTCATCATGGTGAAAACGTGTAAATTGTGGGTATTGGAGAACATCAGGTAGGTTTAGGGGGACTTTTGGGGTGGATCAACGGCTTTTAGGGTTTTCTTTCGGTTTTGGGGGTGATCCCGCTTTTTTTTGTGGTGTTTTTGACGTGTTTTGGGGTTTCCGTTGCGTTTCGTTGATTTCCTAATGTGTTTTAAGTTTGTTGGGAGTGGACTTTGGGATTTGGAGAACATCAGGTAGGTTTAGTGTGTTTTTGGGGTGGATCTATGTTTTTTGGGGTTTTCTTTCTTTTTTAGGGGTTATCCTGTTCTTGTTTGGGGTGTTTTGGACTTGTTTTGGGGTCTCCGTTGGGTTTTAGTTGGATTCTCGTTGGTCGTTAGGGTAAATGGGAGTGGATTGTGGGTTTTGAAGAAGATCAGGTGAGTTTAGGGTGGTTTTGCGGGGAAATTCATAGTGTTTGGTGTTTTTTCTTCTGATCCAGTTCTTTTCTGGGGTGTTTTTGAGGTGTTTTTGGGGTTTCCGTTGGGTTTCGTTGAGTTCCTAATGGGTTTTATGGTGGTTGGGAGTGGACATTTGGATTTGGAGAACATCAGGTACGTTTAGAGTGGTTTTGGGATTGGATCCGTGCTTTTTGGGGTTTTCTTTCGTTTTTGGGGGTGATCCTGTTCTTGTTTGGGGTGTTTTGGACGTGTTTTGGGTTCTCCGTTGGGTTTCGTTGTGTTTTCCGTGGTCATCATGGTGGAAAAGTGTAAATTGTGGGTTTTGGAGAACATCAGGTAGGTTTAGGGTTTTTTTGGGGTGGATCTATGTTTTTGGGGGATTTTCTTCCAGTTTTGGGGGTGATTCCGTTCTTGTTTGGGGTGTTTTTGACGTGTTTTGTGGTCTCTGTTTTGTTTCGTTGTGTTTTCCTTGTTCATTTTGGTGGAAAAGGCTGAATAGTGGGTTTTGGAGAACATCAGGTAGGTTTAGGGTGGTTTTGGGATTTGATCCGTGCTTTTTGGGGATTTTGTTCCAGTTTTGGGGGTGATTCGGTTCTTGTTTGTGGTGTTTTTGATGTGTTTTGGGTTCTCCGTTGGGTTTCGTTGGGTTTTCCGTTGGCATCATGGTGGAAAAGGGTAAATTGCGGGTTTTGGAGAACATCAGGTAGGTTTAGGGGGACTTTTGGGGTGGATTCATGGTATTTGTTTTTTTTTTTTCTGTTTTTCTGGGGTGATCCCGTTCTTTTTTGGTGTGTTTTTGATGTGTTTTGGGGTCTCCGTTGGGTTTTGTTGGGTTCTTGTTGGTCATCATGTTGGAAAAGTGTAAATTGTGGGTTTTGGAGACTATCAGGTGAGTTTAAGTTTTTCTGGGTGGTGAATCTATGGTTTTGGTTGAATTCTTCTGTTTTTTTTTTTTTTTTTTTTTTTAGCGTTTTCTTCTGTTTTTGGGGTGGTCCCATTCTTTTTTGGGGTGTTTTTGACATATTTTGGGGTCTCCGTTGGTTTTTGTTGGGTTCTTGTTGTTCATCATGGTGAAAACGTGTAAATTGTGGGTATTGGAGAACATCAGGTAGGTTTAGGGGGACTTTTGGGGTGGATCAACGGCTTTTAGGGTTTTCTTTCGGTTTTGGGGGTGATCCCGCTTTTTTTTGTGGTGTTTTTGACGTGTTTTGGGGTTTCCGTTGCGTTTCGTTGATTTCCTAATGTGTTTTAAGTTTGTTGGGAGTGGACTTTGGGATTTGGAGAACATCAGGTAGGTTTAGTGTGTTTTTGGGGTGGATCTATGTTTTTTGGGGTTTTCTTTCTTTTTTAGGGGTTATCCTGTTCTTGTTTGGGGTGTTTTGGACTTGTTTTGGGGTCTCCGTTGGGTTTTAGTTGGATTCTCGTTGGTCGTTAGGGTAAATGGGAGTGGATTGTGGGTTTTGAAGAAGATCAGGTGAGTTTAGGGTGGTTTTGCGGGGAAATTCATAGTGTTTGGTGTTTTTTCTTCTGATCCAGTTCTTTTCTGGGGTGTTTTTGAGGTGTTTTTGGGGTTTCCGTTGGGTTTCGTTGAGTTCCTAATGGGTTTTATGGTGGTTGGGAGTGGACATTTGGATTTGGAGAACATCAGGTACGTTTAGAGTGGTTTTGGGATTGGATCCGTGCTTTTTGGGGTTTTCTTTCGTTTTTGGGGGTGATCCTGTTCTTGTTTGGGGTGTTTTGGACGTGTTTTGGGTTCTCCGTTGGGTTTCGTTGTGTTTTCCGTGGTCATCATGGTGGAAAAGTGTAAATTGTGGGTTTTGGAGAACATCAGGTAGGTTTAGGGTTTTTTTGGGGTGGATCTATGTTTTTGGGGGATTTTCTTCCAGTTTTGGGGGTGATTCCGTTCTTGTTTGGGGTGTTTTTGACGTGTTTTGTGGTCTCTGTTTTGTTTCGTTGTGTTTTCCTTGTTCATTTTGGTGGAAAAGGCTGAATAGTGGGTTTTGGAGAACATCAGGTAGGTTTAGGGTGGTTTTGGGATTTGATCCGTGCTTTTTGGGGATTTTGTTCCAGTTTTGGGGGTGATTCCGTTCTTGTTTGTGGTGTTTTTGATGTGTTTTGGGTTCTCCGTTGGGTTTCGTTGGGTTTTCCGTTGGCATCATGGTGGAAAAGGGTAAATTGCGGGTTTTGGAGAACATCAGGTAGGTTTAGGGGGACTTTTGGGGTGGATTCATGGTATTTGTTTTTTTTTTTTCTGTTTTTCTGGGGTGATCCCGTTCTTTTTTGGTGTGTTTTTGATGTGTTTTGGGGTCTCCGTTGGGTTTTGTTGGGTTCTTGTTGGTCATCATGTTGGAAAAGTGTAAATTGTGGGTTTTGGAGACTATCAGGTGAGTTTAAGTTTTTCTGGGTGGTGAATCTATGGTTTTGGTTGAATTCTTCTGTTTTTTTTTTTTTTTTTAGCGTTTTCTTCTGTTTTTGGGGTGGTCCCATTCTTTTTTGGGGTGTTTTTGACATATTTTGGGGTCTCCGTTGGTTTTTGTTGGGTTCTTGTTGTTCATCATGGTGAAAACGTGTAAATTGTGGGTATTGGAGAACATCAGGTAGGTTTAGGGGGACTTTTGGGGTGGATCAACGGCTTTTAGGGTTTTCTTTCGGTTTTGGGGGTGATCCCGCTTTTTTTTGTGGTGTTTTTGAAGTGTTTTGGGGTTTCCGTTGCGTTTCGTTGATTTCCTAATGTGTTTTAAGTTTGTTGGGAGTGGACTTTGGGATTTGGAGAACATCAGGTAGGTTTAGTGTGTTTTTGGGGTGGATCTATGTTTTTTGGGGTTTTCTTTCTTTTTTAGGGGTTATCCTGTTCTTGTTTGGGGTGTTTTCGACTTGTTTTGGGGTCTCCGTTGGGTTTTAGTTGGATTCTCGTTGGTCGTTAGGGTAAATGGGAGTGGATTGTGGGTTTTGAAGAAGATCAGGTGAGTTTAGGGTGGTTTTGCGGGGAAATTCATAGTGTTTGGTGTTTTTTCTTCTGATCCAGTTCTTTTCTGGGGTGTTTTTGAGGTGTTTTTGGGGTTTCCGTTGGGTTTCGTTGAGTTCCTAATGGGTTTTATGGTGGTTGGGAGTGGACATTTGGATTTGGAGAACATCAGGTACGTTTAGAGTGGTTTTGGGATTGGATCCGTGCTTTTTGGGGTTTTCTTTCGTTTTTGGGGGTGATCCTGTTCTTGTTTGGGGTGTTTTGGACGTGTTTTGGGTTCTCCGTTGGGTTTCGTTGTGTTTTCCGTGGTCATCATGGTGGAAAAGTGTAAATTGTGGGTTTTGGAGAACATCAGGTAGGTTTAGGGTTTTTTTGGGGTGGATCTATGTTTTTGGGGGATTTTCTTCCAGTTTTGGGGGTGATTCCGTTCTTGTTTGGGGTGTTTTTGACGTGTTTTGTGGTCTCTGTTTTGTTTCGTTGTGTTTTCCTTGTTCATTTTGGTGGAAAAGGCTGAATAGTGGGTTTTGGAGAACATCAGGTAGGTTTAGGGTGGTTTTGGGATTTGATCCGTGCTTTTTGGGGATTTTGTTCCAGTTTTGGGGGTGATTCCGTTCTTGTTTGTGGTGTTTTTGATGTGTTTTGGGTTCTCCGTTGGGTTTCGTTGGGTTTTCCGTTGGCATCATGGTGGAAAAGGGTAAATTGCGGGTTTTGGAGAACATCAGGTAGGTTTAGGGGGACTTTTGGGGTGGATTCATGGTATTTGTTTTTTTTTTTCTGTTTTTCTGGGGTGATCCCGTTCTTTTTTGGTGTGTTTTTGATGTGTTTTGGGGTCTCCGTTGGGTTTTGTTGGGTTCTTGTTGGTCATCATGTTGGAAAAGTGTAAATTGTGGGTTTTGGAGACTATCAGGTAAGTTTAAGTTTTTCTGGGTGGTGAATCTATGGTTTTGGTTGAATTCTTCTGTTTTTTTTTAGCGTTTTCTTCTGTTTTTGGGGTGGTCCCATTCTTTTTTGGGGTGTTTTTGACATATTTTGGGGTCTCCGTTGGTTTTTGTTGGGTTCTTGTTGTTCATCATGGTGAAAACGTGTAAATTGTGGGTATTGGAGAACATCAGGTAGGTTTAGGGGGACTTTTGGGGTGGATCAACGGCTTTTAGGGTTTTCTTTCGGTTTTGGGGGTGATCCCGCTTTTTTTTGTGGTGTTTTTGACGTGTTTTGGGGTTTCCGTTGCGTTTCGTTGATTTCCTAATGTGTTTTAAGTTTGTTGGGAGTGGACTTTGGGATTTGGAGAACATCAGGTAGGTTTAGTGTGTTTTTGGGGTGGACCTATGTTTTTTGGTGTTTTCTTTCTTTTTTAGGGGTTATCCTGTTCTTGTTTGGGGTGTTTTCGACTTGTTTTGGGGTCTCCGTTGGGTTTTAGTTGGATTCTCGTTGGTCGTTAGGGTAAATGGGAGTGGATTGTGGGTTTTGAAGAAGATCAGGTGAGTTTAGGGTGGTTTTGCGGGGAAATTCATAGTGTTTGGTGTTTTTTCTTCTGATCCAGTTCTTTTCTGGGGTGTTTTTGAGGTGTTTTTGGGGTTTCCGTTGGGTTTCGTTGAGTTCCTAATGGGTTTTATGGTGGTTGGGAGTGGACATTTGGATTTGGAGAACATCAGGTACGTTTAGAGTGGTTTTGGGATTGGATCCGTGCTTTTTGGGGTTTTCTTTCGTTTTTGGGGGTGATCCTGTTCTTGTTTGGGGTGTTTTGGACGTGTTTTGGGTTCTCCGTTGGGTTTCGTTGTGTTTTCCGTGGTCATCATGGTGGAAAAGTGTAAATTGTGGGTTTTGGAGAACATCAGGTAGGTTTAGGGTTTTTTTGGGGTGGATCTATGTTTTTGGGGGATTTTCTTCCAGTTTTGGGGGTGATTCCGTTCTTGTTTGGGGTGTTTTTGACGTGTTTTGTGGTCTCTGTTTTGTTTCGTTGTGTTTTCCTTGTTCATTTTGGTGGAAAAGGCTGAATAGTGGGTTTTGGAGAACATCAGGTAGGTTTAGGGTGGTTTTGGGATTTGATCCGTGCTTTTTGGGGATTTTGTTCCAGTTTTGGGGGTGATTCCGTTCTTGTTTGTGGTGTTTTTGATGTGTTTTGGGTTCTCCGTTGGGTTTCGTTGGGTTTTCCGTTGGCATCATGGTGGAAAAGGGTAAATTGCGGGTTTTGGAGAACATCAGGTAGGTTTAGGGGGACTTTTGGGGTGGATTCATGGTATTTGTTTTTTTTTTTCTGTTTTTCTGGGGTGATCCCGTTCTTTTTTGGTGTGTTTTTGATGTGTTTTGGGGTCTCCGTTGGGTTTTGTTGGGTTCTTGTTGGTCATCATGTTGGAAAAGTGTAAATTGTGGGTTTTGGAGACTATCAGGTGAGTTTAAGTTTTTCTGGGTGGTGAATCTATGGTTTTGGTTGAATTCTTCTGTTTTTTTTTAGCGTTTTCTTCTGTTTTTGGGGTGGTCCCATTCTTTTTTGGGGTGTTTTTGACATATTTTGGGGTCTCCGTTGGTTTTTGTTGGGTTCTTGTTGTTCATCATGGTGAAAACGTGTAAATTGTGGGTATTGGAGAACATCAGGTAGGTTTAGGGGGACTTTTGGGGTGGATCAACGGCTTTTAGGGTTTTCTTTCGGTTTTGGGGGTGATCCCGCTTTTTTTTGTGGTGTTTTTGAGGTGTTTTGGGGTTTCCGTTGCGTTTCGTTGATTTCCTAATGTGTTTTAAGTTTGTTGGGAGTGGACTTTGGGATTTGGAGAACATCAGGTAGGTTTAGTGTGTTTTTGGGGTGGATCTATGTTTTTTGGGGTTTTCTTTCTTTTTTAGGGGTTATCCTGTTCTTGTTTGGGGTGTTTTGGACTTGTTTTGGGGTCTCCGTTGGGTTTTAGTTGGATTCTCGTTGGTCGTTAGGGTAAATGGGAGTGGATTGTGGGTTTTGAAGAAGATCAGGTGAGTTTAGGGTGGTTTTGCGGGGAAATTCATAGTGTTTGGTGTTTTTTCTTCTGATCCAGTTCTTTTCTGGGGTGTTTTTGAGGTGTTTTTGGGGTTTCCGTTGGGTTTCGTTGAGTTCCTAATGGGTTTTATGGTGGTTGGGAGTGGACATTTGGATTTGGAGAACATCAGGTACGTTTAGAGTGGTTTTGGGATTGGATCCGTGCTTTTTGGGGTTTTCTTTCGTTTTTGGGGGTGATCCTGTTCTTGTTTGGGGTGTTTTGGACGTGTTTTGGGTTCTCCGTTGGGTTTCGTTGTGTTTTCCGTGGTCATCATGGTGGAAAAGTGTAAATTGTGGGTTTTGGAGAACATCAGGTAGGTTTAGGGTTTTTTTGGGGTGGATCTATGTTTTTGGGGGATTTTCTTCCAGTTTTGGGGGTGATTCCGTTCTTGTTTGGGGTGTTTTTGACGTGTTTTGTGGTCTCTGTTTTGTTTCGTTGTGTTTTCCTTGTTCATTTTGGTGGAAAAGGCTGAATAGTGGGTTTTGGAGAACATCAGGTAGGTTTAGGGTGGTTTTGGGATTTGATCCGTGCTTTTTGGGGATTTTGTTCCAGTTTTGGGGGTGATTCGGTTCTTGTTTGTGGTGTTTTTGATGTGTTTTGGGTTCTCCGTTGGGTTTCGTTGGGTTTTCCGTTGGCATCATGGTGGAAAAGGGTAAATTGCGGGTTTTGGAGAACATCAGGTAGGTTTAGGGGGACTTTTGGGGTGGATTCATGGTATTTGTTTTTTTTTTTCTGTTTTTCTGGGGTGATCCCGTTCTTTTTTGGTGTGTTTTTGATGTGTTTTGGGGTCTCCGTTGGGTTTTGTTGGGTTCTTGTTGGTCATCATGTTGGAAAAGTGTAAATTGTGGGTTTTGGAGACTATCAGGTGAGTTTAAGTTTTTCTGGGTGGTGAATCTATGGTTTTGGTTGAATTCTTCTGTTTTTTTTTAGCGTTTTCTTCTGTTTTTGGGGTGGTCCCATTCTTTTTTGGGGTGTTTTTGACATATTTTGGGGTCTCCGTTGGTTTTTGTTGGGTTCTTGTTGTTCATCATGGTGAAAACGTGTAAATTGTGGGTATTGGAGAACATCAGGTAGGTTTAGGGGGACTTTTGGGGTGGATCAACGGCTTTTAGGGTTTTCTTTCGGTTTTGGGGGTGATCCCGCTTTTTTTTGTGGTGTTTTTGAGGTGTTTTGGGGTTTCCGTTGCGTTTCGTTGATTTCCTAATGTGTTTTAAGTTTGTTGGGAGTGGACTTTGGGATTTGGAGAACATCAGGTAGGTTTAGTGTGTTTTTGGGGTGGATCTATGTTTTTTGGGGTTTTCTTTCTTTTTTAGGGGTTATCCTGTTCTTGTTTGGGGTGTTTTCGACTTGTTTTGGGGTCTCCGTTGGGTTTTAGTTGGATTCTCGTTGGTCGTTAGGGTAAATGGGAGTGGATTGTGGGTTTTGAAGAAGATCAGGTGAGTTTAGGGTGGTTTTGCGGGGAAATTCATAGTGTTTGGTGTTTTTTCTTCTGATCCAGTTCTTTTCTGGGGTGTTTTTGAGGTGTTTTTGGGGTTTCCGTTGGGTTTCGTTGAGTTCCTAATGGGTTTTATGGTGGTTGGGAGTGGACATTTGGATTTGGAGAACATCAGGTACGTTTAGAGTGGTTTTGGGATTGGATCCGTGCTTTTTGGGGTTTTCTTTCGTTTTTGGGGGTGATCCTGTTCTTGTTTGGGGTGTTTTGGACGTGTTTTGGGTTCTCCGTTGGGTTTCGTTGTGTTTTCCGTGGTCATCATGGTGGAAAAGTGTAAATTGTGGGTTTTGGAGAACATCAGGTAGGTTTAGGGTTTTTTTGGGGTGGATCTATGTTTTTGGGGGATTTTCTTCCAGTTTTGGGGGTGATTCCGTTCTTGTTTGGGGTGTTTTTGACGTGTTTTGTGGTCTCTGTTTTGTTTCGTTGTGTTTTCCTTGTTCATTTTGGTGGAAAAGGCTGAATAGTGGGTTTTGGAGAACATCAGGTAGGTTTAGGGTGGTTTTGGGATTTGATCCGTGCTTTTTGGGGATTTTGTTCCAGTTTTGGGGGTGATTCGGTTCTTGTTTGTGGTGTTTTTGATGTGTTTTGGGTTCTCCGTTGGGTTTCGTTGGGTTTTCCGTTGGCATCATGGTGGAAAAGGGTAAATTGCGGGTTTTGGAGAACATCAGGTAGGTTTAGGGGGACTTTTGGGGTGGATTCATGGTATTTGTTTTTTTTTTTCTGTTTTTCTGGGGTGATCCCGTTCTTTTTTGGTGTGTTTTTGATGTGTTTTGGGGTCTCCGTTGGGTTTTGTTGGGTTCTTGTTGGTCATCATGTTGGAAAAGTGTAAATTGTGGGTTTTGGAGACTATCAGGTGAGTTTAAGTTTTTCTGGGTGGTGAATCTATGGTTTTGGTTGAATTCTTCTGTTTTTTTTTAGCGTTTTCTTCTGTTTTTGGGGTGGTCCCATTCTTTTTTGGGGTGTTTTTGACATATTTTGGGGTCTCCGTTGGTTTTTGTTGGGTTCTTGTTGTTCATCATGGTGAAAACGTGTAAATTGTGGGTATTGGAGAACATCAGGTAGGTTTAGGGGGACTTTTGGGGTGGATCAACGGCTTTTAGGGTTTTCTTTCGGTTTTGGGGGTGATCCCGCTTTTTTTTGTGGTGTTTTTGAGGTGTTTTGGGGTTTCCGTTGCGTTTCGTTGATTTCCTAATGTGTTTTAAGTTTGTTGGGAGTGGACTTTGGGATTTGGAGAACATCAGGTAGGTTTAGTGTGTTTTTGGGGTGGATCTATGTTTTTTGGGGTTTTCTTTCTTTTTTAGGGGTTATCCTGTTCTTGTTTGGGGTGTTTTGGACTTGTTTTGGGGTCTCCGTTGGGTTTTAGTTGGATTCTCGTTGGTCGTTAGGGTAAATGGGAGTGGATTGTGGGTTTTGAAGAAGATCAGGTGAGTTTAGGGTGGTTTTGCGGGGAAATTCATAGTGTTTGGTGTTTTTTCTTCTGATCCAGTTCTTTTCTGGGGTGTTTTTGAGGTGTTTTTGGGGTTTCCGTTGGGTTTCGTTGAGTTCCTAATGGGTTTTATGGTGGTTGGGAGTGGACATTTGGATTTGGAGAACATCAGGTACGTTTAGAGTGGTTTTGGGATTGGATCCGTGCTTTTTGGGGTTTTCTTTCGTTTTTGGGGGTGATCCTGTTCTTGTTTGGGGTGTTTTGGACGTGTTTTGGGTTCTCCGTTGGGTTTCGTTGTGTTTTCCGTGGTCATCATGGTGGAAAAGTGTAAATTGTGGGTTTTGGAGAACATCAGGTAGGTTTAGGGTTTTTTTGGGGTGGATCTATGTTTTTGGGGGATTTTCTTCCAGTTTTGGGGGTGATTCCGTTCTTGTTTGGGGTGTTTTTGACGTGTTTTGTGGTCTCTGTTTTGTTTCGTTGTGTTTTCCTTGTTCATTTTGGTGGAAAAGGCTGAATAGTGGGTTTTGGAGAACATCAGGTAGGTTTAGGGTGGTTTTGGGATTTGATCCGTGCTTTTTGGGGATTTTGTTCCAGTTTTGGGGGTGATTCGGTTCTTGTTTGTGGTGTTTTTGATGTGTTTTGGGTTCTCCGTTGGGTTTCGTTGGGTTTTCCGTTGGCATCATGGTGGAAAAGGGTAAATTGCGGGTTTTGGAGAACATCAGGTAGGTTTAGGGGGACTTTTGGGGTGGATTCATGGTATTTGTTTTTTTTTTCTGTTTTTCTGGGGTGATCCCGTTCTTTTTTGGTGTGTTTTTGATGTGTTTTGGGGTCTCCGTTGGGTTTTGTTGGGTTCTTGTTGGTCATCATGTTGGAAAAGTGTAAATTGTGGGTTTTGGAGACTATCAGGTGAGTTTAAGTTTTTCTGGGTGGTGAATCTATGGTTTTGGTTGAATTCTTCTGTTTTTTTTTAGCGTTTTCTTCTGTTTTTGGGGTGGTCCCATTCTTTTTTGGGGTGTTTTTGACATATTTTGGGGTCTCCGTTGGTTTTTGTTGGGTTCTTGTTGTTCATCATGGTGAAAACGTGTAAATTGTGGGTATTGGAGAACATCAGGTAGGTTTAGGGGGACTTTTGGGGTGGATCAACGGCTTTTAGGGTTTTCTTTCGGTTTTGGGGGTGATCCCGCTTTTTTTTGTGGTGTTTTTGAGGTGTTTTGGGGTTTCCGTTGCGTTTCGTTGATTTCCTAATGTGTTTTAAGTTTGTTGGGAGTGGACTTTGGGATTTGGAGAACATCAGGTAGGTTTAGTGTGTTTTTGGGGTGGATCTATGTTTTTTGGGGTTTTCTTTCTTTTTTAGGGGTTATCCTGTTCTTGTTTGGGGTGTTTTGGACTTGTTTTGGGGTCTCCGTTGGGTTTTAGTTGGATTCTCGTTGGTCGTTAGGGTAAATGGGAGTGGATTGTGGGTTTTGAAGAAGATCAGGTGAGTTTAGGGTGGTTTTGCGGGGAAATTCATAGTGTTTGGTGTTTTTTCTTCTGATCCAGTTCTTTTCTGGGGTGTTTTTGAGGTGTTTTTGGGGTTTCCGTTGGGTTTCGTTGAGTTCCTAATGGGTTTTATGGTGGTTGGGAGTGGACATTTGGATTTGGAGAACATCAGGTACGTTTAGAGTGGTTTTGGGATTGGATCCGTGCTTTTTGGGGTTTTCTTTCGTTTTTGGGGGTGATCCTGTTCTTGTTTGGGGTGTTTTGGACGTGTTTTGGGTTCTCCGTTGGGTTTCGTTGTGTTTTCCGTGGTCATCATGGTGGAAAAGTGTAAATTGTGGGTTTTGGAGAACATCAGGTAGGTTTAGGGTTTTTTTGGGGTGGATCTATGTTTTTGGGGGATTTTCTTCCAGTTTTGGGGGTGATTCCGTTCTTGTTTGGGGTGTTTTTGACGTGTTTTGTGGTCTCTGTTTTGTTTCGTTGTGTTTTCCTTGTTCATTTTGGTGGAAAAGGCTGAATAGTGGGTTTTGGAGAACATCAGGTAGGTTTAGGGTGGTTTTGGGATTTGATCCGTGCTTTTTGGGGATTTTGTTCCAGTTTTGGGGGTGATTCCGTTCTTGTTTGTGGTGTTTTTGATGTGTTTTGGGTTCTCCGTTGGGTTTCGTTGGGTTTTCCGTTGGCATCATGGTGGAAAAGGGTAAATTGCGGGTTTTGGAGAACATCAGGTAGGTTTAGGGGGACTTTTGGGGTGGATTCATGGTATTTGTTTTTTTTTTTTCTGTTTTTCTGGGGTGATCCCGTTCTTTTTTGGTGTGTTTTTGATGTGTTTTGGGGTCTCCGTTGGGTTTTGTTGGGTTCTTGTTGGTCATCATGTTGGAAAAGTGTAAATTGTGGGTTTTGGAGAATATCAGGTGAGTTTAAGTTTTTCTGGGTGGTGAATCTATGGTTTTGGTTGAATTCTTCTGTTTTTTTTTTTAGCGTTTTCTTCTGTTTTTGGGGTGGTCCCATTCTTTTTTGGGGTGTTTTTGACATATTTTGGGGTCTCCGTTGGTTTTTGTTGGGTTCTTGTTGTTCATCATGGTGAAAACGTGTAAATTGTGGGTATTGGAGAACATCAGGTAGGTTTAGGGGGACTTTTGGGGTGGATCAACGGCTTTTAGGGTTTTCTTTCGGTTTTGGGGGTGATCCCGCTTTTTTTTGTGGTGTTTTTGACGTGTTTTGGGGTTTCCGTTGCGTTTCGTTGATTTCCTAATGTGTTTTAAGTTTGTTGGGAGTGGACTTTGGGATTTGGAGAACATCAGGTAGGTTTAGTGTGTTTTTGGGGTGGATCTATGTTTTTTGGGGTTTTCTTTCTTTTTTAGGGGTTATCCTGTTCTTGTTTGGGGTGTTTTCGACTTGTTTTGGGGTCTCCGTTGGGTTTTAGTTGGATTCTCGTTGGTCGTTAGGGTAAATGGGAGTGGATTGTGGGTTTTGAAGAAGATCAGGTGAGTTTAGGGTGGTTTTGCGGGGAAATTCATAGTGTTTGGTGTTTTTTCTTCTGATCCAGTTCTTTTCTGGGGTGTTTTTGAGGTGTTTTTGGGGTTTCCGTTGGGTTTCGTTGAGTTCCTAATGGGTTTTATGGTGGTTGGGAGTGGACATTTGGATTTGGAGAACATCAGGTACGTTTAGAGTGGTTTTGGGATTGGATCCGTGCTTTTTGGGGTTTTCTTTCGTTTTTGGGGGTGATCCTGTTCTTGTTTGGGGTGTTTTGGACGTGTTTTGGGTTCTCCGTTGGGTTTCGTTGTGTTTTCCGTGGTCATCATGGTGGAAAAGTGTAAATTGTGGGTTTTGGAGAACATCAGGTAGGTTTAGGGTTTTTTTGGGGTGGATCTATGTTTTTGGGGGATTTTCTTCCAGTTTTGGGGGTGATTCCGTTCTTGTTTGGGGTGTTTTTGACGTGTTTTGTGGTCTCTGTTTTGTTTCGTTGTGTTTTCCTTGTTCATTTTGGTGGAAAAGGCTGAATAGTGGGTTTTGGAGAACATCAGGTAGGTTTAGGGTGGTTTTGGGATTTGATCCGTGCTTTTTGGGGATTTTGTTCCAGTTTTGGGGGTGATTCGGTTCTTGTTTGTGGTGTTTTTGATGTGTTTTGGGTTCTCCGTTGGGTTTCGTTGGGTTTTCCGTTGGCATCATGGTGGAAAAGGGTAAATTGCGGGTTTTGGAGAACATCAGGTAGGTTTAGGGGGACTTTTGGGGTGGATTCATGGTATTTGTTTTTTTTTTTCTGTTTTTCTGGGGTGATCCCGTTCTTTTTTGGTGTGTTTTTGATGTGTTTTGGGGTCTCCGTTGGGTTTTGTTGGGTTCTTGTTGGTCATCATGTTGGAAAAGTGTAAATTGTGGGTTTTGGAGAATATCAGGTGAGTTTAAGTTTTTCTGGGTGGTGAATCTATGGTTTTGGTTGAATTCTTCTGTTTTTTTTTAGCGTTTTCTTCTGTTTTTGGGGTGGTCCCATTCTTTTTTGGGGTGTTTTTGACATATTTTGGGGTCTCCGTTGGTTTTTGTTGGGTTCTTGTTGTTCATCATGGTGAAAACGTGTAAATTGTGGGTATTGGAGAACATCAGGTAGGTTTAGGGGGACTTTTGGGGTGGATCAACGGCTTTTAGGGTTTTCTTTCGGTTTTGGGGGTGATCCCGCTTTTTTTTGTGGTGTTTTTGAGGTGTTTTGGGGTTTCCGTTGCGTTTCGTTGATTTCCTAATGTGTTTTAAGTTTGTTGGGAGTGGACTTTGGGATTTGGAGAACATCAGGTAGGTTTAGTGTGTTTTTGGGGTGGATCTATGTTTTTTGGGGTTTTCTTTCTTTTTTAGGGGTTATCCTGTTCTTGTTTGGGGTGTTTTGGACTTGTTTTGGGGTCTCCGTTGGGTTTTAGTTGGATTCTCGTTGGTCGTTAGGGTAAATGGGAGTGGATTGTGGGTTTTGAAGAAGATCAGGTGAGTTTAGGGTGGTTTTGCGGGGAAATTCATAGTGTTTGGTGTTTTTTCTTCTGATCCAGTTCTTTTCTGGGGTGTTTTTGAGGTGTTTTTGGGGTTTCCGTTGGGTTTCGTTGAGTTCCTAATGGGTTTTATGGTGGTTGGGAGTGGACATTTGGATTTGGAGAACATCAGGTACGTTTAGAGTGGTTTTGGGATTGGATCCGTGCTTTTTGGGGTTTTCTTTCGTTTTTGGGGGTGATCCTGTTCTTGTTTGGGGTGTTTTGGACGTGTTTTGGGTTCTCCGTTGGGTTTCGTTGTGTTTTCCGTGGTCATCATGGTGGAAAAGTGTAAATTGTGGGTTTTGGAGAACATCAGGTAGGTTTAGGGTTTTTTTGGGGTGGATCTATGTTTTTGGGGGATTTTCTTCCAGTTTTGGGGGTGATTCCGTTCTTGTTTGGGGTGTTTTTGACGTGTTTTGTGGTCTCTGTTTTGTTTCGTTGTGTTTTCCTTGTTCATTTTGGTGGAAAAGGCTGAATAGTGGGTTTTGGAGAACATCAGGTAGGTTTAGGGTGGTTTTGGGATTTGATCCGTGCTTTTTGGGGATTTTGTTCCAGTTTTGGGGGTGATTCCGTTCTTGTTTGTGGTGTTTTTGATGTGTTTTGGGTTCTCCGTTGGGTTTCGTTGGGTTTTCCGTTGGCATCATGGTGGAAAAGGGTAAATTGCGGGTTTTGGAGAACATCAGGTAGGTTTAGGGGGACTTTTGGGGTGGATTCATGGTATTTGTTTTTTTTTTCTGTTTTTCTGGGGTGATCCCGTTCTTTTTTGGTGTGTTTTTGATGTGTTTTGGGATCTCCGTTGGGTTTTGTTGGGTTCTTGTTGGTCATCATGTTGGAAAAGTGTAAATTGTGGGTTTTGGAGAATATCAGGTGAGTTTAAGTTTTTCTGGGTGGTGAATCTATGGTTTTGGTTGAATTCTTCTTTTTTTTTTTTTTTTTTTTTTTTTTTTAGCGTTTTCTTCTGTTTTTGGGGTGGTCCCATTCTTTTTTGGGGTGTTTTTGACATATTTTGGGGTCTCCGTTGGTTTTTGTTGGGTTCTTGTTGTTCATCATGGTGAAAACGTGTAAATTGTGGGTATTGGAGAACATCAGGTAGGTTTAGGGGGACTTTTGGGGTGGATCAACGGCTTTTAGGGTTTTCTTTCGGTTTTGGGGGTGATCCCGCTTTTTTTTGTGGTGTTTTTGACGTGTTTTGGGGTTTCCGTTGCGTTTCGTTGATTTCCTAATGTGTTTTAAGTTTGTTGGGAGTGGACTTTGGGATTTGGAGAACATCAGGTAGGTTTAGTGTGTTTTTGGGGTGGATCTATGTTTTTTGGGGTTTTCTTTCTTTTTTAGGGGTTATCCTGTTCTTGTTTGGGGTGTTTTGGACTTGTTTTGGGGTCTCCGTTGGGTTTTAGTTGGATTCTCGTTGGTCGTTAGGGTAAATGGGAGTGGATTGTGGGTTTTGAAGAAGATCAGGTGAGTTTAGGGTGGTTTTGCGGGGAAATTCATAGTGTTTGGTGTTTTTTCTTCTGATCCAGTTCTTTTCTGGGGTGTTTTTGAGGTGTTTTTGGGGTTTCCGTTGGGTTTCGTTGAGTTCCTAATGGGTTTTATGGTGGTTGGGAGTGGACATTTGGATTTGGAGAACATCAGGTACGTTTAGAGTGGTTTTGGGATTGGATCCGTGCTTTTTGGGGTTTTCTTTCGTTTTTGGGGGTGATCCTGTTCTTGTTTGGGGTGTTTTGGACGTGTTTTGGGGTCTCCGTTGGGTTTCGTTGTGTTTTCCGTGGTCATCATGGTGGAAAAGTGTAAATTGTGGGTTTTGGAGAACATCAGGTAGGTTTAGGGTTTTTTTGGGGTGGATCTATGTTTTTGGGGGATTTTCTTCCAGTTTTGGGGGTGATTCCGTTCTTGTTTGGGGTGTTTTTGACGTGTTTTGTGGTCTCTGTTTTGTTTCGTTGTGTTTTCCTTGTTCATTTTGGTGGAAAAGGCTGAATAGTGGGTTTTGGAGAACATCAGGTAGGTTTAGGGTGGTTTTGGGATTTGATCCGTGCTTTTTGGGGATTTTGTTCCAGTTTTGGGGGTGATTCCGTTCTTGTTTGTGGTGTTTTTGATGTGTTTTGGGTTCTCCGTTGGGTTTCGTTGGGTTTTCCGTTGGCATCATGGTGGAAAAGGGTAAATTGCGGGTTTTGGAGAACATCAGGTAGGTTTAGGGGGACTTTTGGGGTGGATTCATGGTATTTGTTTTTTCTGTTTTTCTGTTTTTCTGGGGTGATCCCGTTCTTTTTTGGTGTGTTTTTGATGTGTTTTGGGGTCTCCGTTGGGTTTTGTTGGGTTCTTGTTGGTCATCATGTTGGAAAAGTGTAAATTGTGGGTTTTGGAGAATATCAGGTGAGTTTAAGTTTTTCTGGGTGGTGAATCTATGGTTTTGGTTGAATTCTTCTGTTTTTTTTTTTTTTTTTTTTTTTTTTTAAGCGTTTTCTTCTGTTTTTGGGGTGGTCCCATTCTTTTTTGGGGTGTTTTTGACATATTTTGGGGTCTCCGTTGGTTTTTGTTGGGTTCTTGTTGTTCATCATGGTGAAAACGTGTAAATTGTGGGTATTGGAGAACATCAGGTAGGTTTAGGGGGACTTTTGGGGTGGATCAACGGCTTTTAGGGTTTTCTTTCGGTTTTGGGGGTGATCCCGCTTTTTTTTGTGGTGTTTTTGAGGTGTTTTGGGGTTTCCGTTGCGTTTCGTTGATTTCCTAATGTGTTTTAAGTTTGTTGGGAGTGGACTTTGGGATTTGGAGAACATCAGGTAGGTTTAGTGTGTTTTTGGGGTGGACCTATGTTTTTTGGGGTTTTCTTTCTTTTTTAGGGGTTATCCTGTTCTTGTTTGGGGTGTTTTCGACTTGTTTTGGGGTCTCCGTTGGGTTTTAGTTGGATTCTCGTTGGTCGTTAGGGTAAATGGGAGTGGATTGTGGGTTTTGAAGAAGATCAGGTGAGTTTAGGGTGGTTTTGCGGGGAAATTCATAGTGTTTGGTGTTTTTTCTTCTGATCCAGTTCTTTTCTGGGGTGTTTTTGAGGTGTTTTTGGGGTTTCCGTTGGGTTTCGTTGAGTTCCTAATGGGTTTTATGGTGGTTGGGAGTGGACATTTGGATTTGGAGAACATCAGGTACGTTTAGAGTGGTTTTGGGATTGGATCCGTGCTTTTTGGGGTTTTCTTTCGTTTTTGGGGGTGATCCTGTTCTTGTTTGGGGTGTTTTGGACGTGTTTTGGGTTCTCCGTTGGGTTTCGTTGTGTTTTCCGTGGTCATCATGGTGGAAAAGTGTAAATTGTGGGTTTTGGAGAACATCAGGTAGGTTTAGGGTTTTTTTGGGGTGGATCTATGTTTTTGGGGGATTTTCTTCCAGTTTTGGGGGTGATTCCGTTCTTGTTTGGGGTGTTTTTGACGTGTTTTGTGGTCTCTGTTTTGTTTCGTTGTGTTTTCCTTGTTCATTTTGGTGGAAAAGGCTGAATAGTGGGTTTTGGAGAACATCAGGTAGGTTTAGGGTGGTTTTGGGATTTGATCCGTGCTTTTTGGGGATTTTGTTCCAGTTTTGGGGGTGATTCCGTTCTTGTTTGTGGTGTTTTTGATGTGTTTTGGGTTCTCCGTTGGGTTTCGTTGGGTTTTCCGTTGGCATCATGGTGGAAAAGGGTAAATTGCGGGTTTTGGAGAACATCAGGTAGGTTTAGGGGGACTTTTGGGGTGGATTCATGGTATTTGTTTTTTTTTTTCTGTTTTTCTGGGGTGATCCCGTTCTTTTTTGGTGTGTTTTTGATGTGTTTTGGGGTCTCCGTTGGGTTTTGTTGGGTTCTTGTTGGTCATCATGTTGGAAAAGTGTAAATTGTGGGTTTTGGAGAATATCAGGTGAGTTTAAGTTTTTCTGGGTGGTGAATCTATGGTTTTGGTTGAATTCTTCTGTTTTTTTTTAGCGTTTTCTTCTGTTTTTGGGGTGGTCCCATTCTTTTTTGGGGTGTTTTTGACATATTTTGGGGTCTCCGTTGGTTTTTGTTGGGTTCTTGTTGTTCATCATGGTGAAAACGTGTAAATTGTGGGTATTGGAGAACATCAGGTAGGTTTAGGGGGACTTTTGGGGTGGATCAACGGCTTTTAGGGTTTTCTTTCGGTTTTGGGGGTGATCCCGCTTTTTTTTGTGGTGTTTTTGAGGTGTTTTGGGGTTTCCGTTGCGTTTCGTTGATTTCCTAATGTGTTTTAAGTTTGTTGGGAGTGGACTTTGGGATTTGGAGAACATCAGGTAGGTTTAGTGTGTTTTTGGGGTGGACCTATGTTTTTTGGGGTTTTCTTTCTTTTTTAGGGGTTATCCTGTTCTTGTTTGGGGTGTTTTCGACTTGTTTTGGGGTCTCCGTTGGGTTTTAGTTGGATTCTCGTTGGTCGTTAGGGTAAATGGGAGTGGATTGTGGGTTTTGAAGAAGATCAGGTGAGTTTAGGGTGGTTTTGCGGGGAAATTCATAGTGTTTGGTGTTTTTTCTTCTGATCCAGTTCTTTTCTGGGGTGTTTTTGAGGTGTTTTTGGGGTTTCCGTTGGGTTTCGTTGAGTTCCTAATGGGTTTTATGGTGGTTGGGAGTGGACATTTGGATTTGGAGAACATCAGGTACGTTTAGAGTGGTTTTGGGATTGGATCCGTGCTTTTTGGGGTTTTCTTTCGTTTTTGGGGGTGATCCTGTTCTTGTTTGGGGTGTTTTGGACGTGTTTTGGGTTCTCCGTTGGGTTTCGTTGTGTTTTCCGTGGTCATCATGGTGGAAAAGTGTAAATTGTGGGTTTTGGAGAACATCAGGTAGGTTTAGGGTTTTTTTGGGGTGGATCTATGTTTTTGGGGGATTTTCTTCCAGTTTTGGGGGTGATTCCGTTCTTGTTTGGGGTGTTTTTGACGTGTTTTGTGGTCTCTGTTTTGTTTCGTTGTGTTTTCCTTGTTCATTTTGGTGGAAAAGGCTGAATAGTGGGTTTTGGAGAACATCAGGTAGGTTTAGGGTGGTTTTGGGATTTGATCCGTGCTTTTTGGGGATTTTGTTCCAGTTTTGGGGGTGATTCCGTTCTTGTTTGTGGTGTTTTTGATGTGTTTTGGGTTCTCCGTTGGGTTTCGTTGGGTTTTCCGTTGGCATCATGGTGGAAAAGGGTAAATTGCGGGTTTTGGAGAACATCAGGTAGGTTTAGGGGGACTTTTGGGGTGGATTCATGGTATTTGTTTTTTCTGTTTTTCTGTTTTTCTGGGGTGATCCCGTTCTTTTTTGGTGTGTTTTTGATGTGTTTTGGGGTCTCCGTTGGGTTTTGTTGGGTTCTTGTTGGTCATCATGTTGGAAAAGTGTAAATTGTGGGTTTTGGAGAATATCAGGTGAGTTTAAGTTTTTCTGGGTGGTGAATCTATGGTTTTGGTTGAATTCTTCTGTTTTTTTTTTAGCGTTTTCTTCTGTTTTTGGGGTGGTCCCATTCTTTTTTGGGGTGTTTTTGACATATTTTGGGGTCTCCGTTGGTTTTTGTTGGGTTCTTGTTGTTCATCATGGTGAAAACGTGTAAATTGTGGGTATTGGAGAACATCAGGTAGGTTTAGGGGGACTTTTGGGGTGGATCAACGGCTTTTAGGGTTTTCTTTCGGTTTTGGGGGTGATCCCGCTTTTTTTTGTGGTGTTTTTGAGGTGTTTTGGGGTTTCCGTTGCGTTTCGTTGATTTCCTAATGTGTTTTAAGTTTGTTGGGAGTGGACTTTGGGATTTGGAGAACATCAGGTAGGTTTAGTGTGTTTTTGGGGTGGATCTATGTTTTTTGGGGTTTTCTTTCTTTTTTAGGGGTTATCCTGTTCTTGTTTGGGGTGTTTTGGACTTGTTTTGGGGTCTCCGTTGGGTTTTAGTTGGATTCTCGTTGGTCGTTAGGGTAAATGGGAGTGGATTGTGGGTTTTGAAGAAGATCAGGTGAGTTTAGGGTGGTTTTGCGGGGAAATTCATAGTGTTTGGTGTTTTTTCTTCTGATCCAGTTCTTTTCTGGGGTGTTTTTGAGGTGTTTTTGGGGTTTCCGTTGGGTTTCGTTGAGTTCCTAATGGGTTTTATGGTGGTTGGGAGTGGACATTTGGATTTGGAGAACATCAGGTACGTTTAGAGTGGTTTTGGGATTGGATCCGTGCTTTTTGGGGTTTTCTTTCGTTTTTGGGGGTGATCCTGTTCTTGTTTGGGGTGTTTTGGACGTGTTTTGGGTTCTCCGTTGGGTTTCGTTGTGTTTTCCGTGGTCATCATGGTGGAAAAGTGTAAATTGTGGGTTTTGGAGAACATCAGGTAGGTTTAGGGTTTTTTTGGGGTGGATCTATGTTTTTGGGGGATTTTCTTCCAGTTTTGGGGGTGATTCCGTTCTTGTTTGGGGTGTTTTTGACGTGTTTTGTGGTCTCTGTTTTGTTTCGTTGTGTTTTCCTTGTTCATTTTGGTGGAAAAGGCTGAATAGTGGGTTTTGGAGAACATCAGGTAGGTTTAGGGTGGTTTTGGGATTTGATCCGTGCTTTTTGGGGATTTTGTTCCAGTTTTGGGGGTGATTCGGTTCTTGTTTGTGGTGTTTTTGATGTGTTTTGGGTTCTCCGTTGGGTTTCGTTGGGTTTTCCGTTGGCATCATGGTGGAAAAGGGTAAATTGCGGGTTTTGGAGAACATCAGGTAGGTTTAGGGGGACTTTTGGGGTGGATTCATGGTATTTGTTTTTTCTGTTTTTCTGTTTTTCTGGGGTGATCCCGTTCTTTTTTGGTGTGTTTTTGATGTGTTTTGGGGTCTCCGTTGGGTTTTGTTGGGTTCTTGTTGGTCATCATGTTGGAAAAGTGTAAATTGTGGGTTTTGGAGAATATCAGGTGAGTTTAAGTTTTTCTGGGTGGTGAATCTATGGTTTTGGTTGAATTCTTCTGTTTTTTTTTAGCGTTTTCTTCTGTTTTTGGGGTGGTCCCATTCTTTTTTGGGGTGTTTTTGACATATTTTGGGGTCTCCGTTGGTTTTTGTTGGGTTCTTGTTGTTCATCATGGTGAAAACGTGTAAATTGTGGGTATTGGAGAACATCAGGTAGGTTTAGGGGGACTTTTGGGGTGGATCAACGGCTTTTAGGGTTTTCTTTCGGTTTTGGGGGTGATCCCGCTTTTTTTTGTGGTGTTTTTGAGGTGTTTTGGGGTTTCCGTTGCGTTTCGTTGATTTCCTAATGTGTTTTAAGTTTGTTGGGAGTGGACTTTGGGATTTGGAGAACATCAGGTAGGTTTAGTGTGTTTTTGGGGTGGACCTATGTTTTTTGGGGTTTTCTTTCTTTTTTAGGGGTTATCCTGTTCTTGTTTGGGGTGTTTTCGACTTGTTTTGGGGTCTCCGTTGGGTTTTAGTTGGATTCTCGTTGGTCGTTAGGGTAAATGGGAGTGGATTGTGGGTTTTGAAGAAGATCAGGTGAGTTTAGGGTGGTTTTGCGGGGAAATTCATAGTGTTTGGTGTTTTTTCTTCTGATCCAGTTCTTTTCTGGGGTGTTTTTGAGGTGTTTTTGGGGTTTCCGTTGGGTTTCGTTGAGTTCCTAATGGGTTTTATGGTGGTTGGGAGTGGACATTTGGATTTGGAGAACATCAGGTACGTTTAGAGTGGTTTTGGGATTGGATCCGTGCTTTTTGGGGTTTTCTTTCGTTTTTGGGGGTGATCCTGTTCTTGTTTGGGGTGTTTTGGACGTGTTTTGGGTTCTCCGTTGGGTTTCGTTGTGTTTTCCGTGGTCATCATGGTGGAAAAGTGTAAATTGTGGGTTTTGGAGAACATCAGGTAGGTTTAGGGTTTTTTTGGGGTGGATCTATGTTTTTGGGGGATTTTCTTCCAGTTTTGGGGGTGATTCCGTTCTTGTTTGGGGTGTTTTTGACGTGTTTTGTGGTCTCTGTTTTGTTTCGTTGTGTTTTCCTTGTTCATTTTGGTGGAAAAGGCTGAATAGTGGGTTTTGGAGAACATCAGGTAGGTTTAGGGTGGTTTTGGGATTTGATCCGTGCTTTTTGGGGATTTTGTTCCAGTTTTGGGGGTGATTCCGTTCTTGTTTGTGGTGTTTTTGATGTGTTTTGGGTTCTCCGTTGGGTTTCGTTGGGTTTTCCGTTGGCATCATGGTGGAAAAGGGTAAATTGCGGGTTTTGGAGAACATCAGGTAGGTTTAGGGGGACTTTTGGGGTGGATTCATGGTATTTGTTTTTTTTTTTCTGTTTTTCTGGGGTGATCCCGTTCTTTTTTGGTGTGTTTTTGATGTGTTTTGGGGTCTCCGTTGGGTTTTGTTGGGTTCTTGTTGGTCATCATGTTGGAAAAGTGTAAATTGTGGGTTTTGGAGAATATCAGGTGAGTTTAAGTTTTTCTGGGTGGTGAATCTATGGTTTTGGTTGAATTCTTCTGTTTTTTTTTAGCGTTTTCTTCTGTTTTTGGGGTGGTCCCATTCTTTTTTGGGGTGTTTTTGACATATTTTGGGGTCTCCGTTGGTTTTTGTTGGGTTCTTGTTGTTCATCATGGTGAAAACGTGTAAATTGTGGGTATTGGAGAACATCAGGTAGGTTTAGGGGGACTTTTGGGGTGGATCAACGGCTTTTAGGGTTTTCTTTCGGTTTTGGGGGTGATCCCGCTTTTTTTTGTGGTGTTTTTGACGTGTTTTGGGGTTTCCGTTGCGTTTCGTTGATTTCCTAATGTGTTTTAAGTTTGTTGGGAGTGGACTTTGGGATTTGGAGAACATCAGGTAGGTTTAGTGTGTTTTTGGGGTGGATCTATGTTTTTTGGGGTTTTCTTTCTTTTTTAGGGGTTATCCTGTTCTTGTTTGGGGTGTTTTGGACTTGTTTTGGGGTCTCCGTTGGGTTTTAGTTGGATTCTCGTTGGTCGTTAGGGTAAATGGGAGTGGATTGTGGGTTTTGAAGAAGATCAGGTGAGTTTAGGGTGGTTTTGCGGGGAAATTCATAGTGTTTGGTGTTTTTTCTTCTGATCCAGTTCTTTTCTGGGGTGTTTTTGAGGTGTTTTTGGGGTTTCCGTTGGGTTTCGTTGAGTTCCTAATGGGTTTTATGGTGGTTGGGAGTGGACATTTGGATTTGGAGAACATCAGGTACGTTTAGAGTGGTTTTGGGATTGGATCCGTGCTTTTTGGGGTTTTCTTTCGTTTTTGGGGGTGATCCTGTTCTTGTTTGGGGTGTTTTGGACGTGTTTTGGGTTCTCCGTTGGGTTTCGTTGTGTTTTCCGTGGTCATCATGGTGGAAAAGTGTAAATTGTGGGTTTTGGAGAACATCAGGTAGGTTTAGGGTTTTTTTGGGGTGGATCTATGTTTTTGGGGGATTTTCTTCCAGTTTTGGGGGTGATTCCGTTCTTGTTTGGGGTGTTTTTGACGTGTTTTGTGGTCTCTGTTTTGTTTCGTTGTGTTTTCCTTGTTCATTTTGGTGGAAAAGGCTGAATAGTGGGTTTTGGAGAACATCAGGTAGGTTTAGGGTGGTTTTGGGATTTGATCCGTGCTTTTTGGGGATTTTGTTCCAGTTTTGGGGGTGATTCCGTTCTTGTTTGTGGTGTTTTTGATGTGTTTTGGGTTCTCCGTTGGGTTTCGTTGGGTTTTCCGTTGGCATCATGGTGGAAAAGGGTAAATTGCGGGTTTTGGAGAACATCAGGTAGGTTTAGGGGGACTTTTGGGGTGGATTCATGGTATTTGTTTTTTCTGTTTTTCTGTTTTTCTGGGGTGATCCCGTTCTTTTTTGGTGTGTTTTTGATGTGTTTTGGGGTCTCCGTTGGGTTTTGTTGGGTTCTTGTTGGTCATCATGTTGGAAAAGTGTAAATTGTGGGTTTTGGAGAATATCAGGTGAGTTTAAGTTTTTCTGGGTGGTGAATCTATGGTTTTGGTTGAATTCTTCTGTTTTTTTTTTAGCGTTTTCTTCTGTTTTTGGGGTGGTCCCATTCTTTTTTGGGGTGTTTTTGACATATTTTGGGGTCTCCGTTGGTTTTTGTTGGGTTCTTGTTGTTCATCATGGTGAAAACGTGTAAATTGTGGGTATTGGAGAACATCAGGTAGGTTTAGGGGGACTTTTGGGGTGGATCAACGGCTTTTAGGGTTTTCTTTCGGTTTTGGGGGTGATCCCGCTTTTTTTTGTGGTGTTTTTGAGGTGTTTTGGGGTTTCCGTTGCGTTTCGTTGATTTCCTAATGTGTTTTAAGTTTGTTGGGAGTGGACTTTGGGATTTGGAGAACATCAGGTAGGTTTAGTGTGTTTTTGGGGTGGATCTATGTTTTTTGGGGTTTTCTTTCTTTTTTAGGGGTTATCCTGTTCTTGTTTGGGGTGTTTTGGACTTGTTTTGGGGTCTCCGTTGGGTTTTAGTTGGATTCTCGTTGGTCGTTAGGGTAAATGGGAGTGGATTGTGGGTTTTGAAGAAGATCAGGTGAGTTTAGGGTGGTTTTGCGGGGAAATTCATAGTGTTTGGTGTTTTTTCTTCTGATCCAGTTCTTTTCTGGGGTGTTTTTGAGGTGTTTTTGGGGTTTCCGTTGGGTTTCGTTGAGTTCCTAATGGGTTTTATGGTGGTTGGGAGTGGACATTTGGATTTGGAGAACATCAGGTACGTTTAGAGTGGTTTTGGGATTGGATCCGTGCTTTTTGGGGTTTTCTTTCGTTTTTGGGGGTGATCCTGTTCTTGTTTGGGGTGTTTTGGACGTGTTTTGGGTTCTCCGTTGGGTTTCGTTGTGTTTTCCGTGGTCATCATGGTGGAAAAGTGTAAATTGTGGGTTTTGGAGAACATCAGGTAGGTTTAGGGTTTTTTTGGGGTGGATCTATGTTTTTGGGGGATTTTCTTCCAGTTTTGGGGGTGATTCCGTTCTTGTTTGGGGTGTTTTTGACGTGTTTTGTGGTCTCTGTTTTGTTTCGTTGTGTTTTCCTTGTTCATTTTGGTGGAAAAGGCTGAATAGTGGGTTTTGGAGAACATCAGGTAGGTTTAGGGTGGTTTTGGGATTTGATCCGTGCTTTTTGGGGATTTTGTTCCAGTTTTGGGGGTGATTCGGTTCTTGTTTGTGGTGTTTTTGATGTGTTTTGGGTTCTCCGTTGGGTTTCGTTGGGTTTTCCGTTGGCATCATGGTGGAAAAGGGTAAATTGCGGGTTTTGGAGAACATCAGGTAGGTTTAGGGGGACTTTTGGGGTGGATTCATGGTATTTGTTTTTTCTGTTTTTCTGTTTTTCTGGGGTGATCCCGTTCTTTTTTGGTGTGTTTTTGATGTGTTTTGGGGTCTCCGTTGGGTTTCGTTGGGTTTTCCGTTGGCATCATGGTGGAAAAGGGTAAATTGCGGGTTTTGGAGAACATCAGGTAGGTTTAGGGGGACTTTTGGGGTGGATTCATGGTATTTGTTTTTTCTGTTTTTCTGTTTTTCTGGGGTGATCCCGTTCTTTTTTGGTGTGTTTTTGATGTGTTTTGGGGTCTCCGTTGGGTTTTGTTGGGTTCTTGTTGGTCATCATGTTGGAAAAGTGTAAATTGTGGGTTTTGGAGAATATCAGGTGAGTTTAAGTTTTTCTGGGTGGTGAATCTATGGTTTTGGTTGAATTCTTCTGTTTTTTTTTTAGCGTTTTCTTCTGTTTTTGGGGTGGTCCCATTCTTTTTTGGGGTGTTTTTGACATATTTTGGGGTCTCCGTTGGTTTTTGTTGGGTTCTTGTTGTTCATCATGGTGAAAACGTGTAAATTGTGGGTATTGGAGAACATCAGGTAGGTTTAGGGGGACTTTTGGGGTGGATCAACGGCTTTTAGGGTTTTCTTTCGGTTTTGGGGGTGATCCCGCTTTTTTTTGTGGTGTTTTTGACGTGTTTTGGGGTTTCCGTTGCGTTTCGTGGATTTCCTAATGTGTTTTAAGTTTGTTGGGAGTGGACTTTGGGATTTGGAGAACATCAGGTAGGTTTAGTGTGTTTTTGGGGTGGATCTATGTTTTTTGGGGTTTTCTTTCTTTTTTAGGGGTTATCCTGTTCTTGTTTGGGGTGTTTTGGACTTGTTTTGGGGTCTCCGTTGGGTTTTAGTTGGATTCTCGTTGGTCGTTAGGGTAAATGGGAGTGGATTGTGGGTTTTGAAGAAGATCAGGTGAGTTTAGGGTGGTTTTGCGGGGAAATTCATAGTGTTTGGTGTTTTTTCTTCTGATCCAGTTCTTTTCTGGGGTGTTTTTGAGGTGTTTTTGGGGTTTCCGTTGGGTTTCGTTGAGTTCCTAATGGGTTTTATGGTGGTTGGGAGTGGACATTTGGATTTGGAGAACATCAGGTACGTTTAGAGTGGTTTTGGGATTGGATCCGTGCTTTTTGGGGTTTTCTTTCGTTTTTGGGGGTGATCCTGTTCTTGTTTGGGGTGTTTTGGACGTGTTTTGGGTTCTCCGTTGGGTTTCGTTGTGTTTTCCGTGGTCATCATGGTGGAAAAGTGTAAATTGTGGGTTTTGGAGAACATCAGGTAGGTTTAGGGTTTTTTTGGGGTGGATCTATGTTTTTGGGGGATTTTCTTCCAGTTTTGGGGGTGATTCCGTTCTTGTTTGGGGTGTTTTTGACGTGTTTTGTGGTCTCTGTTTTGTTTCGTTGTGTTTTCCTTGTTCATTTTGGTGGAAAAGGCTGAATAGTGGGTTTTGGAGAACATCAGGTAGGTTTAGGGTGGTTTTGGGATTTGATCCGTGCTTTTTGGGGATTTTGTTCCAGTTTTGGGGGTGATTCGGTTCTTGTTTGTGGTGTTTTTGATGTGTTTTGGGTTCTCCGTTGGGTTTCGTTGGGTTTTCCGTTGGCATCATGGTGGAAAAGGGTAAATTGCGGGTTTTGGAGAACATCAGGTAGGTTTAGGGGGACTTTTGGGGTGGATTCATGGTATTTGTTTTTTTTTTTCTGTTTTTCTGGGGTGATCCCGTTCTTTTTTGGCGTGTTTTTGATGTGTTTTGGGGTCTCCGTTGGGTTTTGTTGGGTTCTTGTTGGTCATCATGTTGGAAAAGTGTAAATTGTGGGTTTTGGAGAATATCAGGTGAGTTTAAGTTTTTCTGGGTGGTGAATCTATGGTTTTGGTTGAATTCTTCTGTTTTTTTTTTAGCGTTTTCTTCTGTTTTTGGGGTGGTCCCATTCTTTTTTGGGGTGTTTTTGACATATTTTGGGGTCTCCGTTGGTTTTTGTTGGGTTCTTGTTGTTCATCATGGTGAAAACGTGTAAATTGTGGGTATTGGAGAACATCAGGTAGGTTTAGGGGGACTTTTGGGGTGGATCAACGGCTTTTAGGGTTTTCTTTCGGTTTTGGGGGTGATCCCGCTTTTTTTTGTGGTGTTTTTGACGTGTTTTGGGGTTTCCGTTGCGTTTCGTGGATTTCCTAATGTGTTTTAAGTTTGTTGGGAGTGGACTTTGGGATTTGGAGAACATCAGGTAGGTTTAGTGTGTTTTTGGGGTGGATCTATGTTTTTTGGGGTTTTCTTTCTTTTTTAGGGGTTATCCTGTTCTTGTTTGGGGTGTTTTGGACTTGTTTTGGGGTCTCCGTTGGGTTTTAGTTGGATTCTCGTTGGTCGTTAGGGTAAATGGGAGTGGATTGTGGGTTTTGAAGAAGATCAGGTGAGTTTAGGGTGGTTTTGCGGGGAAATTCATAGTGTTTGGTGTTTTTTCTTCTGATCCAGTTCTTTTCTGGGGTGTTTTTGAGGTGTTTTTGGGGTTTCCGTTGGGTTTCGTTGAGTTCCTAATGGGTTTTATGGTGGTTGGGAGTGGACATTTGGATTTGGAGAACATCAGGTACGTTTAGAGTGGTTTTGGGATTGGATCCGTGCTTTTTGGGGTTTTCTTTCGTTTTTGGGGGTGATCCTGTTCTTGTTTGGGGTGTTTTGGACGTGTTTTGGGTTCTCCGTTGGGTTTCGTTGTGTTTTCCGTGGTCATCATGGTGGAAAAGTGTAAATTGTGGGTTTTGGAGAACATCAGGTAGGTTTAGGGTTTTTTTGGGGTGGATCTATGTTTTTGGGGGATTTTCTTCCAGTTTTGGGGGTGATTCCGTTCTTGTTTGGGGTGTTTTTGACGTGTTTTGTGGTCTCTGTTTTGTTTCGTTGTGTTTTCCTTGTTCATTTTGGTGGAAAAGGCTGAATAGTGGGTTTTGGAGAACATCAGGTAGGTTTAGGGTGGTTTTGGGATTTGATCCGTGCTTTTTGGGGATTTTGTTCCAGTTTTGGGGGTGATTCGGTTCTTGTTTGTGGTGTTTTTGATGTGTTTTGGGTTCTCCGTTGGGTTTCGTTGGGTTTTCCGTTGGCATCATGGTGGAAAAGGGTAAATTGCGGGTTTTGGAGAACATCAGGTAGGTTTAGGGGGACTTTTGGGGTGGATTCATGGTATTTGTTTTTTCTGTTTTTCTGTTTTTCTGGGGTGATCCCGTTCTTTTTTGGCGTGTTTTTGATGTGTTTTGGGGTCTCCGTTGGGTTTTGTTGGGTTCTTGTTGGTCATCATGTTGGAAAAGTGTAAATTGTGGGTTTTGGAGAATATCAGGTGAGTTTAAGTTTTTCTGGGTGGTGAATCTATGGTTTTGGTTGAATTCTTCTGTTTTTTTTTTTAGCGTTTTCTTCTGTTTTTGGGGTGGTCCCATTCTTTTTTGGGGTGTTTTTGACATATTTTGGGGTCTCCGTTGGTTTTTGTTGGGTTCTTGTTGTTCATCATGGTGAAAACGTGTAAATTGTGGGTATTGGAGAACATCAGGTAGGTTTAGGGGGACTTTTGGGGTGGATCAACGGCTTTTAGGGTTTTCTTTCGGTTTTGGGGGTGATCCCGCTTTTTTTTGTGGTGTTTTTGACGTGTTTTGGGGTTTCCGTTGCGTTTCGTTGATTTCCTAATGTGTTTTAAGTTTGTTGGGAGTGGACTTTGGGATTTGGAGAACATCAGGTAGGTTTAGTGTGTTTTTGGGGTGGATCTATGTTTTTTGGGGTTTTCTTTCTTTTTTAGGGGTTATCCTGTTCTTGTTTGGGGTGTTTTGGACTTGTTTTGGGGTCTCCGTTGGGTTTTAGTTGGATTCTCGTTGGTCGTTAGGGTAAATGGGAGTGGATTGTGGGTTTTGAAGAAGATCAGGTGAGTTTAGGGTGGTTTTGCGGGGAAATTCATAGTGTTTGGTGTTTTTTCTTCTGATCCAGTTCTTTTCTGGGGTGTTTTTGAGGTGTTTTTGGGGTTTCCGTTGGGTTTCGTTGAGTTCCTAATGGGTTTTATGGTGGTTGGGAGTGGACATTTGGATTTGGAGAACATCAGGTACGTTTAGAGTGGTTTTGGGATTGGATCCGTGCTTTTTGGGGTTTTCTTTCGTTTTTGGGGGTGATCCTGTTCTTGTTTGGGGTGTTTTGGACGTGTTTTGGGTTCTCCGTTGGGTTTCGTTGTGTTTTCCGTGGTCATCATGGTGGAAAAGTGTAAATTGTGGGTTTTGGAGAACATCAGGTAGGTTTAGGGTTTTTTTGGGGTGGATCTATGTTTTTGGGGGATTTTCTTCCAGTTTTGGGGGTGATTCCGTTCTTGTTTGGGGTGTTTTTGACGTGTTTTGTGGTCTCTGTTTTGTTTCGTTGTGTTTTCCTTGTTCATTTTGGTGGAAAAGGCTGAATAGTGGGTTTTGGAGAACATCAGGTAGGTTTAGGGTGGTTTTGGGATTTGATCCGTGCTTTTTGGGGATTTTGTTCCAGTTTTGGGGGTGATTCCGTTCTTGTTTGTGGTGTTTTTGATGTGTTTTGGGTTCTCCGTTGGGTTTCGTTGGGTTTTCCGTTGGCATCATGGTGGAAAAGGGTAAATTGCGGGTTTTGGAGAACGTCAGGTAGGTTTAGGGGGACTTTTGGGGTGGATTCATGGTATTTGTTTTTTCTGTTTTTCTGTTTTTCTGGGGTGATCCCGTTCTTTTTTGGTGTGTTTTTGATGTGTTTTGGGGTCTCCGTTGGGTTTTGTTGGGTTCTTGTTGGTCATCATGTTGGAAAAGTGTAAATTGTGGGTTTTGGAGAATATCAGGTGAGTTTAAGTTTTTCTGGGTGGTGAATCTATGGTTTTGGTTGAATTCTTCTGTTTTTTTTTTTAGCGTTTTCTTCTGTTTTTGGGGTGGTCCCATTCTTTTTTGGGGTGTTTTTGACATATTTTGGGGTCTCCGTTGGTTTTTGTTGGGTTCTTGTTGTTCATCATGGTGAAAACGTGTAAATTGTGGGTATTGGAGAACATCAGGTAGGTTTAGGGGGACTTTTGGGGTGGATCAACGGCTTTTAGGGTTTTCTTTCGGTTTTGGGGGTGATCCCGCTTTTTTTTGTGGTGTTTTTGATGTGTTTTGGGGTTTCCGTTGCGTTTCGTTGATTTCCTAATGTGTTTTAAGTTTGTTGGGAGTGGACTTTGGGATTTGGAGAACATCAGGTAGGTTTAGTGTGTTTTTGGGGTGGATCTATGTTTTTTGGGGTTTTCTTTCTTTTTTAGGGGTTATCCTGTTCTTGTTTGGGGTGTTTTGGACTTGTTTTGGGGTCTCCGTTGGGTTTTAGTTGGATTCTCGTTGGTCGTTAGGGTAAATGGGAGTGGATTGTGGGTTTTGAAGAAGATCAGGTGAGTTTAGGGTGGTTTTGCGGGGAAATTCATAGTGTTTGGTGTTTTTTCTTCTGATCCAGTTCTTTTCTGGGGTGTTTTTGAGGTGTTTTTGGGGTTTCCGTTGGGTTTCGTTGAGTTCCTAATGGGTTTTATGGTGGTTGGGAGTGGACATTTGGATTTGGAGAACATCAGGTACGTTTAGAGTGGTTTTGGGATTGGATCCGTGCTTTTTGGGGTTTTCTTTCGTTTTTGGGGGTGATCCTGTTCTTGTTTGGGGTGTTTTGGACGTGTTTTGGGTTCTCCGTTGGGTTTCGTTGTGTTTTCCGTGGTCATCATGGTGGAAAAGTGTAAATTGTGGGTTTTGGAGAACATCAGGTAGGTTTAGGGTTTTTTTGGGGTGGATCTATGTTTTTGGGGGATTTTCTTCCAGTTTTGGGGGTGATTCCGTTCTTGTTTGGGGTGTTTTTGACGTGTTTTGTGGTCTCTGTTTTGTTTCGTTGTGTTTTCCTTGTTCATTTTGGTGGAAAAGGCTGAATAGTGGGTTTTGGAGAACATCAGGTAGGTTTAGGGTGGTTTTGGGATTTGATCCGTGCTTTTTGGGGATTTTGTTCCAGTTTTGGGGGTGATTCCGTTCTTGTTTGTGGTGTTTTTGATGTGTTTTGGGTTCTCCGTTGGGTTTCGTTGGGTTTTCCGTTGGCATCATGGTGGAAAAGGGTAAATTGCGGGTTTTGGAGAACATCAGGTAGGTTTAGGGGGACTTTTGGGGTGGATTCATGGTATTTGTTTTTTCTGTTTTTCTGTTTTTCTGGGGTGATCCCGTTCTTTTTTGGTGTGTTTTTGATGTGTTTTGGGGTCTCCGTTGGGTTTTGTTGGGTTCTTGTTGGTCATCATGTTGGAAAAGTGTAAATTGTGGGTTTTGGAGAATATCAGGTGAGTTTAAGTTTTTCTGGGTGGTGAATCTATGGTTTTGGTTGAATTCTTCTGTTTTTTTTTTTAGCGTTTTCTTCTGTTTTTGGGGTGGTCCCATTCTTTTTTGGGGTGTTTTTGACATATTTTGGGGTCTCCGTTGGTTTTTGTTGGGTTCTTGTTGTTCATCATGGTGAAAACGTGTAAATTGTGGGTATTGGAGAACATCAGGTAGGTTTAGGGGGACTTTTGGGGTGGATCAACGGCTTTTAGGGTTTTCTTTCGGTTTTGGGGGTGATCCCGCTTTTTTTTGTGGTGTTTTTGAGGTGTTTTGGGGTTTCCGTTGCGTTTCGTTGATTTCCTAATGTGTTTTAAGTTTGTTGGGAGTGGACTTTGGGATTTGGAGAACATCAGGTAGGTTTAGTGTGTTTTTGGGGTGGATCTATGTTTTTTGGGGTTTTCTTTCTTTTTTAGGGGTTATCCTGTTCTTGTTTGGGGTGTTTTGGACTTGTTTTGGGGTCTCCGTTGGGTTTTAGTTGGATTCTCGTTGGTCGTTAGGGTAAATGGGAGTGGATTGTGGGTTTTGAAGAAGATCAGGTGAGTTTAGGGTGGTTTTGCGGGGAAATTCATAGTGTTTGGTGTTTTTTCTTCTGATCCAGTTCTTTTCTGGGGTGTTTTTGAGGTGTTTTTGGGGTTTCCGTTGGGTTTCGTTGAGTTCCTAATGGGTTTTATGGTGGTTGGGAGTGGACATTTGGATTTGGAGAACATCAGGTACGTTTAGAGTGGTTTTGGGATTGGATCCGTGCTTTTTGGGGTTTTCTTTCGTTTTTGGGGGTGATCCTGTTCTTGTTTGGGGTGTTTTGGACGTGTTTTGGGTTCTCCGTTGGGTTTCGTTGTGTTTTCCGTGGTCATCATGGTGGAAAAGTGTAAATTGTGGGTTTTGGAGAACATCAGGTAGGTTTAGGGTTTTTTTGGGGTGGATCTATGTTTTTGGGGGATTTTCTTCCAGTTTTGGGGGTGATTCCATTCTTGTTTGGGGTGTTTTTGACGTGTTTTGTGGTCTCTGTTTTGTTTCGTTGTGTTTTCCTTGTTCATTTTGGTGGAAAAGGCTGAATAGTGGGTTTTGGAGAACATCAGGTAGGTTTAGGGTGGTTTTGGGATTTGATCCGTGCTTTTTGGGGATTTTGTTCCAGTTTTGGGGGTGATTCCGTTCTTGTTTGTGGTGTTTTTGATGTGTTTTGGGTTCTCCGTTGGGTTTCGTTGGGTTTTCCGTTGGCATCATGGTGGAAAAGGGTAAATTGCGGGTTTTGGAGAACATCAGGTAGGTTTAGGGGGACTTTTGGGGTGGATTCATGGTATTTGTTTTTTTTTTCTGTTTTTCTGGGGTGATCCCGTTCTTTTTTGGTGTGTTTTTGATGTGTTTTGGGGTCTCCGTTGGGTTTTGTTGGGTTCTTGTTGGTCATCATGTTGGAAAAGTGTAAATTGTGGGTTTTGGAGAATATCAGGTGAGTTTAAGTTTTTCTGGGTGGTGAATCTATGGTTTTGGTTGAATTCTTCTGTTTTTTTTTAGCGTTTTCTTCTGTTTTTGGGGTGGTCCCATTCTTTTTTGGGGTGTTTTTGACATATTTTGGGGTCTCCGTTGGTTTTTGTTGGGTTCTTGTTGTTCATCATGGTGAAAACGTGTAAATTGTGGGTATTGGAGAACATCAGGTAGGTTTAGGGGGACTTTTGGGGTGGATCAACGGCTTTTAGGGTTTTCTTTCGGTTTTGGGGGTGATCCCGCTTTTTTTTGTGGTGTTTTTGAGGTGTTTTGGGGTTTCCGTTGCGTTTCGTTGATTTCCTAATGTGTTTTAAGTTTGTTGGGAGTGGACTTTGGGATTTGGAGAACATCAGGTAGGTTTAGTGTGTTTTTGGGGTGGATCTATGTTTTTTGGGGTTTTCTTTCTTTTTTAGGGGTTATCCTGTTCTTGTTTGGGGTGTTTTGGACTTGTTTTGGGGTCTCCGTTGGGTTTTAGTTGGATTCTCGTTGGTCGTTAGGGTAAATGGGAGTGGATTGTGGGTTTTGAAGAAGATCAGGTGAGTTTAGGGTGGTTTTGCGGGGAAATTCATAGTGTTTGGTGTTTTTTCTTCTGATCCAGTTCTTTTCTGGGGTGTTTTTGAGGTGTTTTTGGGGTTTCCGTTGGGTTTCGTTGAGTTCCTAATGGGTTTTATGGTGGTTGGGAGTGGACATTTGGATTTGGAGAACATCAGGTACGTTTAGAGTGGTTTTGGGATTGGATCCGTGCTTTTTGGGGTTTTCTTTCGTTTTTGGGGGTGATCCTGTTCTTGTTTGGGGTGTTTTGGACGTGTTTTGGGTTCTCCGTTGGGTTTCGTTGTGTTTTCCGTGGTCATCATGGTGGAAAAGTGTAAATTGTGGGTTTTGGAGAACATCAGGTAGGTTTAGGGTTTTTTTGGGGTGGATCTATGTTTTTGGGGGATTTTCTTCCAGTTTTGGGGGTGATTCCGTTCTTGTTTGGGGTGTTTTTGACGTGTTTTGTGGTCTCTGTTTTGTTTCGTTGTGTTTTCCTTGTTCATTTTGGTGGAAAAGGCTGAATAGTGGGTTTTGGAGAACATCAGGTAGGTTTAGGGTGGTTTTGGGATTTGATCCGTGCTTTTTGGGGATTTTGTTCCAGTTTTGGGGGTGATTCGGTTCTTGTTTGTGGTGTTTTTGATGTGTTTTGGGTTCTCCGTTGGGTTTCGTTGGGTTTTCCGTTGGCATCATGGTGGAAAAGGGTAAATTGCGGGTTTTGGAGAACATCAGGTAGGTTTAGGGGGACTTTTGGGGTGGATTCATGGTATTTGTTTTTTCTGTTTTTCTGTTTTTCTGGGGTGATCCCGTTCTTTTTTGGTGTGTTTTTGATGTGTTTTGGGGTCTCCGTTGGGTTTTGTTGGGTTCTTGTTGGTCATCATGTTGGAAAAGTGTAAATTGTGGGTTTTGGAGAATATCAGGTGAGTTTAAGTTTTTCTGGGTGGTGAATCTATGGTTTTGGTTGAATTCTTCTGTTTTTTTTTTTAGCGTTTTCTTCTGTTTTTGGGGTGGTCCCATTCTTTTTTGGGGTGTTTTTGACATATTTTGGGGTCTCCGTTGGTTTTTGTTGGGTTCTTGTTGTTCATCATGGTGAAAACGTGTAAATTGTGGGTATTGGAGAACATCAGGTAGGTTTAGGGGGACTTTTGGGGTGGATCAACGGCTTTTAGGGTTTTCTTTCGGTTTTGGGGGTGATCCCGCTTTTTTTTGTGGTGTTTTTGAGGTGTTTTGGGGTTTCCGTTGCGTTTCGTTGATTTCCTAATGTGTTTTAAGTTTGTTGGGAGTGGACTTTGGGATTTGGAGAACATCAGGTAGGTTTAGTGTGTTTTTGGGGTGGATCTATGTTTTTTGGGGTTTTCTTTCTTTTTTAGGGGTTATCCTGTTCTTGTTTGGGGTGTTTTGGACTTGTTTTGGGGTCTCCGTTGGGTTTTAGTTGGATTCTCGTTGGTCGTTAGGGTAAATGGGAGTGGATTGTGGGTTTTGAAGAAGATCAGGTGAGTTTAGGGTGGTTTTGCGGGGAAATTCATAGTGTTTGGTGTTTTTTCTTCTGATCCAGTTCTTTTCTGGGGTGTTTTTGAGGTGTTTTTGGGGTTTCCGTTGGGTTTCGTTGAGTTCCTAATGGGTTTTATGGTGGTTGGGAGTGGACATTTGGATTTGGAGAACATCAGGTACGTTTAGAGTGGTTTTGGGATTGGATCCGTGCTTTTTGGGGTTTTCTTTCGTTTTTGGGGGTGATCCTGTTCTTGTTTGGGGTGTTTTGGACGTGTTTTGGGTTCTCCGTTGGGTTTCGTTGTGTTTTCCGTGGTCATCATGGTGGAAAAGTGTAAATTGTGGGTTTTGGAGAACATCAGGTAGGTTTAGGGTTTTTTTGGGGTGGATCTATGTTTTTGGGGGATTTTCTTCCAGTTTTGGGGGTGATTCCGTTCTTGTTTGGGGTGTTTTTGACGTGTTTTGTGGTCTCTGTTTTGTTTCGTTGTGTTTTCCTTGTTCATTTTGGTGGAAAAGGCTGAATAGTGGGTTTTGGAGAACATCAGGTAGGTTTAGGGTGGTTTTGGGATTTGATCCGTGCTTTTTGGGGATTTTGTTCCAGTTTTGGGGGTGATTCGGTTCTTGTTTGTGGTGTTTTTGATGTGTTTTGGGTTCTCCGTTGGGTTTCGTTGGGTTTTCCGTTGGCATCATGGTGGAAAAGGGTAAATTGCGGGTTTTGGAGAACATCAGGTAGGTTTAGGGGGACTTTTGGGGTGGATTCATGGTATTTGTTTTTTTTTTCTGTTTTTCTGGGGTGATCCCGTTCTTTTTTGGTGTGTTTTTGATGTGTTTTGGGGTCTCCGTTGGGTTTTGTTGGGTTCTTGTTGGTCATCATGTTGGAAAAGTGTAAATTGTGGGTTTTGGAGACTATCAGGTGAGTTTAAGTTTTTCTGGGTGGTGAATCTATGGTTTTGGTTGAATTCTTCTGTTTTTTTTTAGCGTTTTCTTCTGTTTTTGGGGTGGTCCCATTCTTTTTTGGGGTGTTTTTGACATATTTTGGGGTCTCCGTTGGTTTTTGTTGGGTTCTTGTTGTTCATCATGGTGAAAACGTGTAAATTGTGGGTATTGGAGAACATCAGGTAGGTTTAGGGGGACTTTTGGGGTGGATCAACGGCTTTTAGGGTTTTCTTTCGGTTTTGGGGGTGATCCCGCTTTTTTTTGTGGTGTTTTTGAGGTGTTTTGGGGTTTCCGTTGCGTTTCGTTGATTTCCTAATGTGTTTTAAGTTTGTTGGGAGTGGACTTTGGGATTTGGAGAACATCAGGTAGGTTTAGTGTGTTTTTGGGGTGGATCTATGTTTTTTGGGGTTTTCTTTCTTTTTTAGGGGTTATCCTGTTCTTGTTTGGGGTGTTTTGGACTTGTTTTGGGGTCTCCGTTGGGTTTTAGTTGGATTCTCGTTGGTCGTTAGGGTAAATGGGAGTGGATTGTGGGTTTTGAAGAAGATCAGGTGAGTTTAGGGTGGTTTTGCGGGGAAATTCATAGTGTTTGGTGTTTTTTCTTCTGATCCAGTTCTTTTCTGGGGTGTTTTTGAGGTGTTTTTGGGGTTTCCGTTGGGTTTCGTTGAGTTCCTAATGGGTTTTATGGTGGTTGGGAGTGGACATTTGGATTTGGAGAACATCAGGTACGTTTAGAGTGGTTTTGGGATTGGATCCGTGCTTTTTGGGGTTTTCTTTCGTTTTTGGGGGTGATCCTGTTCTTGTTTGGGGTGTTTTGGACGTGTTTTGGGTTCTCCGTTGGGTTTCGTTGTGTTTTCCGTGGTCATCATGGTGGAAAAGTGTAAATTGTGGGTTTTGGAGAACATCAGGTAGGTTTAGGGTTTTTTTGGGGTGGATCTATGTTTTTGGGGGATTTTCTTCCAGTTTTGGGGGTGATTCCGTTCTTGTTTGGGGTGTTTTTGACGTGTTTTGTGGTCTCTGTTTTGTTTCGTTGTGTTTTCCTTGTTCATTTTGGTGGAAAAGGCTGAATAGTGGGTTTTGGAGAACATCAGGTAGGTTTAGGGTGGTTTTGGGATTTGATCCGTGCTTTTTGGGGATTTTGTTCCAGTTTTGGGGGTGATTCCGTTCTTGTTTGTGGTGTTTTTGATGTGTTTTGGGTTCTCCGTTGGGTTTCGTTGGGTTTTCCGTTGGCATCATGGTGGAAAAGGGTAAATTGCGGGTTTTGGAGAACATCAGGTAGGTTTAGGGGGACTTTTGGGGTGGATTCATGGTATTTGTTTTTTTTTTTTCTGTTTTTCTGGGGTGATCCCGTTCTTTTTTGGTGTGTTTTTGATGTGTTTTGGGGTCTCCGTTGGGTTTTGTTGGGTTCTTGTTGGTCATCATGTTGGAAAAGTGTAAATTGTGGGTTTTGGAGAATATCAGGTGAGTTTAAGTTTTTCTGGGTGGTGAATCTATGGTTTTGGTTGAATTCTTCTGTTTTTTTTTTTAGCGTTTTCTTCTGTTTTTGGGGTGGTCCCATTCTTTTTTGGGGTGTTTTTGACATATTTTGGGGTCTCCGTTGGTTTTTGTTGGGTTCTTGTTGTTCATCATGGTGAAAACGTGTAAATTGTGGGTATTGGAGAACATCAGGTAGGTTTAGGGGGACTTTTGGGGTGGATCAACGGCTTTTAGGGTTTTCTTTCGGTTTTGGGGGTGATCCCGCTTTTTTTTGTGGTGTTTTTGACGTGTTTTGGGGTTTCCGTTGCGTTTCGTTGATTTCCTAATGTGTTTTAAGTTTGTTGGGAGTGGACTTTGGGATTTGGAGAACATCAGGTAGGTTTAGTGTGTTTTTGGGGTGGATCTATGTTTTTTGGGGTTTTCTTTCTTTTTTAGGGGTTATCCTGTTCTTGTTTGGGGTGTTTTCGACTTGTTTTGGGGTCTCCGTTGGGTTTTAGTTGGATTCTCGTTGGTCGTTAGGGTAAATGGGAGTGGATTGTGGGTTTTGAAGAAGATCAGGTGAGTTTAGGGTGGTTTTGCGGGGAAATTCATAGTGTTTGGTGTTTTTTCTTCTGATCCAGTTCTTTTCTGGGGTGTTTTTGAGGTGTTTTTGGGGTTTCCGTTGGGTTTCGTTGAGTTCCTAATGGGTTTTATGGTGGTTGGGAGTGGACATTTGGATTTGGAGAACATCAGGTACGTTTAGAGTGGTTTTGGGATTGGATCCGTGCTTTTTGGGGTTTTCTTTCGTTTTTGGGGGTGATCCTGTTCTTGTTTGGGGTGTTTTGGACGTGTTTTGGGTTCTCCGTTGGGTTTCGTTGTGTTTTCCGTGGTCATCATGGTGGAAAAGTGTAAATTGTGGGTTTTGGAGAACATCAGGTAGGTTTAGGGTTTTTTTGGGGTGGATCTATGTTTTTGGGGGATTTTCTTCCAGTTTTGGGGGTGATTCCGTTCTTGTTTGGGGTGTTTTTGACGTGTTTTGTGGTCTCTGTTTTGTTTCGTTGTGTTTTCCTTGTTCATTTTGGTGGAAAAGGCTGAATAGTGGGTTTTGGAGAACATCAGGTAGGTTTAGGGTGGTTTTGGGATTTGATCCGTGCTTTTTGGGGATTTTGTTCCAGTTTTGGGGGTGATTCGGTTCTTGTTTGTGGTGTTTTTGATGTGTTTTGGGTTCTCCGTTGGGTTTCGTTGGGTTTTCCGTTGGCATCATGGTGGAAAAGGGTAAATTGCGGGTTTTGGAGAACATCAGGTAGGTTTAGGGGGACTTTTGGGGTGGATTCATGGTATTTGTTTTTTTTTTTCTGTTTTTCTGGGGTGATCCCGTTCTTTTTTGGTGTGTTTTTGATGTGTTTTGGGGTCTCCGTTGGGTTTTGTTGGGTTCTTGTTGGTCATCATGTTGGAAAAGTGTAAATTGTGGGTTTTGGAGAATATCAGGTGAGTTTAAGTTTTTCTGGGTGGTGAATCTATGGTTTTGGTTGAATTCTTCTGTTTTTTTTTAGCGTTTTCTTCTGTTTTTGGGGTGGTCCCATTCTTTTTTGGGGTGTTTTTGACATATTTTGGGGTCTCCGTTGGTTTTTGTTGGGTTCTTGTTGTTCATCATGGTGAAAACGTGTAAATTGTGGGTATTGGAGAACATCAGGTAGGTTTAGGGGGACTTTTGGGGTGGATCAACGGCTTTTAGGGTTTTCTTTCGGTTTTGGGGGTGATCCCGCTTTTTTTTGTGGTGTTTTTGAGGTGTTTTGGGGTTTCCGTTGCGTTTCGTTGATTTCCTAATGTGTTTTAAGTTTGTTGGGAGTGGACTTTGGGATTTGGAGAACATCAGGTAGGTTTAGTGTGTTTTTGGGGTGGATCTATGTTTTTTGGGGTTTTCTTTCTTTTTTAGGGGTTATCCTGTTCTTGTTTGGGGTGTTTTGGACTTGTTTTGGGGTCTCCGTTGGGTTTTAGTTGGATTCTCGTTGGTCGTTAGGGTAAATGGGAGTGGATTGTGGGTTTTGAAGAAGATCAGGTGAGTTTAGGGTGGTTTTGCGGGGAAATTCATAGTGTTTGGTGTTTTTTCTTCTGATCCAGTTCTTTTCTGGGGTGTTTTTGAGGTGTTTTTGGGGTTTCCGTTGGGTTTCGTTGAGTTCCTAATGGGTTTTATGGTGGTTGGGAGTGGACATTTGGATTTGGAGAACATCAGGTACGTTTAGAGTGGTTTTGGGATTGGATCCGTGCTTTTTGGGGTTTTCTTTCGTTTTTGGGGGTGATCCTGTTCTTGTTTGGGGTGTTTTGGACGTGTTTTGGGTTCTCCGTTGGGTTTCGTTGTGTTTTCCGTGGTCATCATGGTGGAAAAGTGTAAATTGTGGGTTTTGGAGAACATCAGGTAGGTTTAGGGTTTTTTTGGGGTGGATCTATGTTTTTGGGGGATTTTCTTCCAGTTTTGGGGGTGATTCCGTTCTTGTTTGGGGTGTTTTTGACGTGTTTTGTGGTCTCTGTTTTGTTTCGTTGTGTTTTCCTTGTTCATTTTGGTGGAAAAGGCTGAATAGTGGGTTTTGGAGAACATCAGGTAGGTTTAGGGTGGTTTTGGGATTTGATCCGTGCTTTTTGGGGATTTTGTTCCAGTTTTGGGGGTGATTCCGTTCTTGTTTGTGGTGTTTTTGATGTGTTTTGGGTTCTCCGTTGGGTTTCGTTGGGTTTTCCGTTGGCATCATGGTGGAAAAGGGTAAATTGCGGGTTTTGGAGAACATCAGGTAGGTTTAGGGGGACTTTTGGGGTGGATTCATGGTATTTGTTTTTTTTTTCTGTTTTTCTGGGGTGATCCCGTTCTTTTTTGGTGTGTTTTTGATGTGTTTTGGGATCTCCGTTGGGTTTTGTTGGGTTCTTGTTGGTCATCATGTTGGAAAAGTGTAAATTGTGGGTTTTGGAGAATATCAGGTGAGTTTAAGTTTTTCTGGGTGGTGAATCTATGGTTTTGGTTGAATTCTTCTTTTTTTTTTTTTTTTTTTTTTTTTTTAGCGTTTTCTTCTGTTTTTGGGGTGGTCCCATTCTTTTTTGGGGTGTTTTTGACATATTTTGGGGTCTCCGTTGGTTTTTGTTGGGTTCTTGTTGTTCATCATGGTGAAAACGTGTAAATTGTGGGTATTGGAGAACATCAGGTAGGTTTAGGGGGACTTTTGGGGTGGATCAACGGCTTTTAGGGTTTTCTTTCGGTTTTGGGGGTGATCCCGCTTTTTTTTGTGGTGTTTTTGACGTGTTTTGGGGTTTCCGTTGCGTTTCGTTGATTTCCTAATGTGTTTTAAGTTTGTTGGGAGTGGACTTTGGGATTTGGAGAACATCAGGTAGGTTTAGTGTGTTTTTGGGGTGGATCTATGTTTTTTGGGGTTTTCTTTCTTTTTTAGGGGTTATCCTGTTCTTGTTTGGGGTGTTTTGGACTTGTTTTGGGGTCTCCGTTGGGTTTTAGTTGGATTCTCGTTGGTCGTTAGGGTAAATGGGAGTGGATTGTGGGTTTTGAAGAAGATCAGGTGAGTTTAGGGTGGTTTTGCGGGGAAATTCATAGTGTTTGGTGTTTTTTCTTCTGATCCAGTTCTTTTCTGGGGTGTTTTTGAGGTGTTTTTGGGGTTTCCGTTGGGTTTCGTTGAGTTCCTAATGGGTTTTATGGTGGTTGGGAGTGGACATTTGGATTTGGAGAACATCAGGTACGTTTAGAGTGGTTTTGGGATTGGATCCGTGCTTTTTGGGGTTTTCTTTCGTTTTTGGGGGTGATCCTGTTCTTGTTTGGGGTGTTTTGGACGTGTTTTGGGGTCTCCGTTGGGTTTCGTTGTGTTTTCCGTGGTCATCATGGTGGAAAAGTGTAAATTGTGGGTTTTGGAGAACATCAGGTAGGTTTAGGGTTTTTTTGGGGTGGATCTATGTTTTTGGGGGATTTTCTTCCAGTTTTGGGGGTGATTCCGTTCTTGTTTGGGGTGTTTTTGACGTGTTTTGTGGTCTCTGTTTTGTTTCGTTGTGTTTTCCTTGTTCATTTTGGTGGAAAAGGCTGAATAGTGGGTTTTGGAGAACATCAGGTAGGTTTAGGGTGGTTTTGGGATTTGATCCGTGCTTTTTGGGGATTTTGTTCCAGTTTTGGGGGTGATTCCGTTCTTGTTTGTGGTGTTTTTGATGTGTTTTGGGTTCTCCGTTGGGTTTCGTTGGGTTTTCCGTTGGCATCATGGTGGAAAAGGGTAAATTGCGGGTTTTGGAGAACATCAGGTAGGTTTAGGGGGACTTTTGGGGTGGATTCATGGTATTTGTTTTTTCTGTTTTTCTGTTTTTCTGGGGTGATCCCGTTCTTTTTTGGTGTGTTTTTGATGTGTTTTGGGGTCTCCGTTGGGTTTTGTTGGGTTCTTGTTGGTCATCATGTTGGAAAAGTGTAAATTGTGGGTTTTGGAGAATATCAGGTGAGTTTAAGTTTTTCTGGGTGGTGAATCTATGGTTTTGGTTGAATTCTTCTGTTTTTTTTTTTTTTTTTTTTTTTTTTTAAGCGTTTTCTTCTGTTTTTGGGGTGGTCCCATTCTTTTTTGGGGTGTTTTTGACATATTTTGGGGTCTCCGTTGGTTTTTGTTGGGTTCTTGTTGTTCATCATGGTGAAAACGTGTAAATTGTGGGTATTGGAGAACATCAGGTAGGTTTAGGGGGACTTTTGGGGTGGATCAACGGCTTTTAGGGTTTTCTTTCGGTTTTGGGGGTGATCCCGCTTTTTTTTGTGGTGTTTTTGAGGTGTTTTGGGGTTTCCGTTGCGTTTCGTTGATTTCCTAATGTGTTTTAAGTTTGTTGGGAGTGGACTTTGGGATTTGGAGAACATCAGGTAGGTTTAGTGTGTTTTTGGGGTGGACCTATGTTTTTTGGGGTTTTCTTTCTTTTTTAGGGGTTATCCTGTTCTTGTTTGGGGTGTTTTCGACTTGTTTTGGGGTCTCCGTTGGGTTTTAGTTGGATTCTCGTTGGTCGTTAGGGTAAATGGGAGTGGATTGTGGGTTTTGAAGAAGATCAGGTGAGTTTAGGGTGGTTTTGCGGGGAAATTCATAGTGTTTGGTGTTTTTTCTTCTGATCCAGTTCTTTTCTGGGGTGTTTTTGAGGTGTTTTTGGGGTTTCCGTTGGGTTTCGTTGAGTTCCTAATGGGTTTTATGGTGGTTGGGAGTGGACATTTGGATTTGGAGAACATCAGGTACGTTTAGAGTGGTTTTGGGATTGGATCCGTGCTTTTTGGGGTTTTCTTTCGTTTTTGGGGGTGATCCTGTTCTTGTTTGGGGTGTTTTGGACGTGTTTTGGGTTCTCCGTTGGGTTTCGTTGTGTTTTCCGTGGTCATCATGGTGGAAAAGTGTAAATTGTGGGTTTTGGAGAACATCAGGTAGGTTTAGGGTTTTTTTGGGGTGGATCTATGTTTTTGGGGGATTTTCTTCCAGTTTTGGGGGTGATTCCGTTCTTGTTTGGGGTGTTTTTGACGTGTTTTGTGGTCTCTGTTTTGTTTCGTTGTGTTTTCCTTGTTCATTTTGGTGGAAAAGGCTGAATAGTGGGTTTTGGAGAACATCAGGTAGGTTTAGGGTGGTTTTGGGATTTGATCCGTGCTTTTTGGGGATTTTGTTCCAGTTTTGGGGGTGATTCCGTTCTTGTTTGTGGTGTTTTTGATGTGTTTTGGGTTCTCCGTTGGGTTTCGTTGGGTTTTCCGTTGGCATCATGGTGGAAAAGGGTAAATTGCGGGTTTTGGAGAACATCAGGTAGGTTTAGGGGGACTTTTGGGGTGGATTCATGGTATTTGTTTTTTTTTTTCTGTTTTTCTGGGGTGATCCCGTTCTTTTTTGGTGTGTTTTTGATGTGTTTTGGGGTCTCCGTTGGGTTTTGTTGGGTTCTTGTTGGTCATCATGTTGGAAAAGTGTAAATTGTGGGTTTTGGAGAATATCAGGTGAGTTTAAGTTTTTCTGGGTGGTGAATCTATGGTTTTGGTTGAATTCTTCTGTTTTTTTTTAGCGTTTTCTTCTGTTTTTGGGGTGGTCCCATTCTTTTTTGGGGTGTTTTTGACATATTTTGGGGTCTCCGTTGGTTTTTGTTGGGTTCTTGTTGTTCATCATGGTGAAAACGTGTAAATTGTGGGTATTGGAGAACATCAGGTAGGTTTAGGGGGACTTTTGGGGTGGATCAACGGCTTTTAGGGTTTTCTTTCGGTTTTGGGGGTGATCCCGCTTTTTTTTGTGGTGTTTTTGAGGTGTTTTGGGGTTTCCGTTGCGTTTCGTTGATTTCCTAATGTGTTTTAAGTTTGTTGGGAGTGGACTTTGGGATTTGGAGAACATCAGGTAGGTTTAGTGTGTTTTTGGGGTGGACCTATGTTTTTTGGGGTTTTCTTTCTTTTTTAGGGGTTATCCTGTTCTTGTTTGGGGTGTTTTCGACTTGTTTTGGGGTCTCCGTTGGGTTTTAGTTGGATTCTCGTTGGTCGTTAGGGTAAATGGGAGTGGATTGTGGGTTTTGAAGAAGATCAGGTGAGTTTAGGGTGGTTTTGCGGGGAAATTCATAGTGTTTGGTGTTTTTTCTTCTGATCCAGTTCTTTTCTGGGGTGTTTTTGAGGTGTTTTTGGGGTTTCCGTTGGGTTTCGTTGAGTTCCTAATGGGTTTTATGGTGGTTGGGAGTGGACATTTGGATTTGGAGAACATCAGGTACGTTTAGAGTGGTTTTGGGATTGGATCCGTGCTTTTTGGGGTTTTCTTTCGTTTTTGGGGGTGATCCTGTTCTTGTTTGGGGTGTTTTGGACGTGTTTTGGGTTCTCCGTTGGGTTTCGTTGTGTTTTCCGTGGTCATCATGGTGGAAAAGTGTAAATTGTGGGTTTTGGAGAACATCAGGTAGGTTTAGGGTTTTTTTGGGGTGGATCTATGTTTTTGGGGGATTTTCTTCCAGTTTTGGGGGTGATTCCGTTCTTGTTTGGGGTGTTTTTGACGTGTTTTGTGGTCTCTGTTTTGTTTCGTTGTGTTTTCCTTGTTCATTTTGGTGGAAAAGGCTGAATAGTGGGTTTTGGAGAACATCAGGTAGGTTTAGGGTGGTTTTGGGATTTGATCCGTGCTTTTTGGGGATTTTGTTCCAGTTTTGGGGGTGATTCCGTTCTTGTTTGTGGTGTTTTTGATGTGTTTTGGGTTCTCCGTTGGGTTTCGTTGGGTTTTCCGTTGGCATCATGGTGGAAAAGGGTAAATTGCGGGTTTTGGAGAACATCAGGTAGGTTTAGGGGGACTTTTGGGGTGGATTCATGGTATTTGTTTTTTCTGTTTTTCTGTTTTTCTGGGGTGATCCCGTTCTTTTTTGGTGTGTTTTTGATGTGTTTTGGGGTCTCCGTTGGGTTTTGTTGGGTTCTTGTTGGTCATCATGTTGGAAAAGTGTAAATTGTGGGTTTTGGAGAATATCAGGTGAGTTTAAGTTTTTCTGGGTGGTGAATCTATGGTTTTGGTTGAATTCTTCTGTTTTTTTTTTAGCGTTTTCTTCTGTTTTTGGGGTGGTCCCATTCTTTTTTGGGGTGTTTTTGACATATTTTGGGGTCTCCGTTGGTTTTTGTTGGGTTCTTGTTGTTCATCATGGTGAAAACGTGTAAATTGTGGGTATTGGAGAACATCAGGTAGGTTTAGGGGGACTTTTGGGGTGGATCAACGGCTTTTAGGGTTTTCTTTCGGTTTTGGGGGTGATCCCGCTTTTTTTTGTGGTGTTTTTGAGGTGTTTTGGGGTTTCCGTTGCGTTTCGTTGATTTCCTAATGTGTTTTAAGTTTGTTGGGAGTGGACTTTGGGATTTGGAGAACATCAGGTAGGTTTAGTGTGTTTTTGGGGTGGATCTATGTTTTTTGGGGTTTTCTTTCTTTTTTAGGGGTTATCCTGTTCTTGTTTGGGGTGTTTTGGACTTGTTTTGGGGTCTCCGTTGGGTTTTAGTTGGATTCTCGTTGGTCGTTAGGGTAAATGGGAGTGGATTGTGGGTTTTGAAGAAGATCAGGTGAGTTTAGGGTGGTTTTGCGGGGAAATTCATAGTGTTTGGTGTTTTTTCTTCTGATCCAGTTCTTTTCTGGGGTGTTTTTGAGGTGTTTTTGGGGTTTCCGTTGGGTTTCGTTGAGTTCCTAATGGGTTTTATGGTGGTTGGGAGTGGACATTTGGATTTGGAGAACATCAGGTACGTTTAGAGTGGTTTTGGGATTGGATCCGTGCTTTTTGGGGTTTTCTTTCGTTTTTGGGGGTGATCCTGTTCTTGTTTGGGGTGTTTTGGACGTGTTTTGGGTTCTCCGTTGGGTTTCGTTGTGTTTTCCGTGGTCATCATGGTGGAAAAGTGTAAATTGTGGGTTTTGGAGAACATCAGGTAGGTTTAGGGTTTTTTTGGGGTGGATCTATGTTTTTGGGGGATTTTCTTCCAGTTTTGGGGGTGATTCCGTTCTTGTTTGGGGTGTTTTTGACGTGTTTTGTGGTCTCTGTTTTGTTTCGTTGTGTTTTCCTTGTTCATTTTGGTGGAAAAGGCTGAATAGTGGGTTTTGGAGAACATCAGGTAGGTTTAGGGTGGTTTTGGGATTTGATCCGTGCTTTTTGGGGATTTTGTTCCAGTTTTGGGGGTGATTCCGTTCTTGTTTGTGGTGTTTTTGATGTGTTTTGGGTTCTCCGTTGGGTTTCGTTGGGTTTTCCGTTGGCATCATGGTGGAAAAGGGTAAATTGCGGGTTTTGGAGAACATCAGGTAGGTTTAGGGGGACTTTTGGGGTGGATTCATGGTATTTGTTTTTTTTTTTCTGTTTTTCTGGGGTGATCCCGTTCTTTTTTGGTGTGTTTTTGATGTGTTTTGGGGTCTCCGTTGGGTTTTGTTGGGTTCTTGTTGGTCATCATGTTGGAAAAGTGTAAATTGTGGGTTTTGGAGAATATCAGGTGAGTTTAAGTTTTTCTGGGTGGTGAATCTATGGTTTTGGTTGAATTCTTCTGTTTTTTTTTAGCGTTTTCTTCTGTTTTTGGGGTGGTCCCATTCTTTTTTGGGGTGTTTTTGACATATTTTGGGGTCTCCGTTGGTTTTTGTTGGGTTCTTGTTGTTCATCATGGTGAAAACGTGTAAATTGTGGGTATTGGAGAACATCAGGTAGGTTTAGGGGGACTTTTGGGGTGGATCAACGGCTTTTAGGGTTTTCTTTCGGTTTTGGGGGTGATCCCGCTTTTTTTTGTGGTGTTTTTGAGGTGTTTTGGGGTTTCCGTTGCGTTTCGTTGATTTCCTAATGTGTTTTAAGTTTGTTGGGAGTGGACTTTGGGATTTGGAGAACATCAGGTAGGTTTAGTGTGTTTTTGGGGTGGACCTATGTTTTTTGGGGTTTTCTTTCTTTTTTAGGGGTTATCCTGTTCTTGTTTGGGGTGTTTTCGACTTGTTTTGGGGTCTCCGTTGGGTTTTAGTTGGATTCTCGTTGGTCGTTAGGGTAAATGGGAGTGGATTGTGGGTTTTGAAGAAGATCAGGTGAGTTTAGGGTGGTTTTGCGGGGAAATTCATAGTGTTTGGTGTTTTTTCTTCTGATCCAGTTCTTTTCTGGGGTGTTTTTGAGGTGTTTTTGGGGTTTCCGTTGGGTTTCGTTGAGTTCCTAATGGGTTTTATGGTGGTTGGGAGTGGACATTTGGATTTGGAGAACATCAGGTACGTTTAGAGTGGTTTTGGGATTGGATCCGTGCTTTTTGGGGTTTTCTTTCGTTTTTGGGGGTGATCCTGTTCTTGTTTGGGGTGTTTTGGACGTGTTTTGGGTTCTCCGTTGGGTTTCGTTGTGTTTTCCGTGGTCATCATGGTGGAAAAGTGTAAATTGTGGGTTTTGGAGAACATCAGGTAGGTTTAGGGTTTTTTTGGGGTGGATCTATGTTTTTGGGGGATTTTCTTCCAGTTTTGGGGGTGATTCCGTTCTTGTTTGGGGTGTTTTTGACGTGTTTTGTGGTCTCTGTTTTGTTTCGTTGTGTTTTCCTTGTTCATTTTGGTGGAAAAGGCTGAATAGTGGGTTTTGGAGAACATCAGGTAGGTTTAGGGTGGTTTTGGGATTTGATCCGTGCTTTTTGGGGATTTTGTTCCAGTTTTGGGGGTGATTCCGTTCTTGTTTGTGGTGTTTTTGATGTGTTTTGGGTTCTCCGTTGGGTTTCGTTGGGTTTTCCGTTGGCATCATGGTGGAAAAGGGTAAATTGCGGGTTTTGGAGAACATCAGGTAGGTTTAGGGGGACTTTTGGGGTGGATTCATGGTATTTGTTTTTTCTGTTTTTCTGTTTTTCTGGGGTGATCCCGTTCTTTTTTGGTGTGTTTTTGATGTGTTTTGGGGTCTCCGTTGGGTTTTGTTGGGTTCTTGTTGGTCATCATGTTGGAAAAGTGTAAATTGTGGGTTTTGGAGAATATCAGGTGAGTTTAAGTTTTTCTGGGTGGTGAATCTATGGTTTTGGTTGAATTCTTCTGTTTTTTTTTTAGCGTTTTCTTCTGTTTTTGGGGTGGTCCCATTCTTTTTTGGGGTGTTTTTGACATATTTTGGGGTCTCCGTTGGTTTTTGTTGGGTTCTTGTTGTTCATCATGGTGAAAACGTGTAAATTGTGGGTATTGGAGAACATCAGGTAGGTTTAGGGGGACTTTTGGGGTGGATCAACGGCTTTTAGGGTTTTCTTTCGGTTTTGGGGGTGATCCCGCTTTTTTTTGTGGTGTTTTTGAGGTGTTTTGGGGTTTCCGTTGCGTTTCGTTGATTTCCTAATGTGTTTTAAGTTTGTTGGGAGTGGACTTTGGGATTTGGAGAACATCAGGTAGGTTTAGTGTGTTTTTGGGGTGGATCTATGTTTTTTGGGGTTTTCTTTCTTTTTTAGGGGTTATCCTGTTCTTGTTTGGGGTGTTTTGGACTTGTTTTGGGGTCTCCGTTGGGTTTTAGTTGGATTCTCGTTGGTCGTTAGGGTAAATGGGAGTGGATTGTGGGTTTTGAAGAAGATCAGGTGAGTTTAGGGTGGTTTTGCGGGGAAATTCATAGTGTTTGGTGTTTTTTCTTCTGATCCAGTTCTTTTCTGGGGTGTTTTTGAGGTGTTTTTGGGGTTTCCGTTGGGTTTCGTTGAGTTCCTAATGGGTTTTATGGTGGTTGGGAGTGGACATTTGGATTTGGAGAACATCAGGTACGTTTAGAGTGGTTTTGGGATTGGATCCGTGCTTTTTGGGGTTTTCTTTCGTTTTTGGGGGTGATCCTGTTCTTGTTTGGGGTGTTTTGGACGTGTTTTGGGTTCTCCGTTGGGTTTCGTTGTGTTTTCCGTGGTCATCATGGTGGAAAAGTGTAAATTGTGGGTTTTGGAGAACATCAGGTAGGTTTAGGGTTTTTTTGGGGTGGATCTATGTTTTTGGGGGATTTTCTTCCAGTTTTGGGGGTGATTCCGTTCTTGTTTGGGGTGTTTTTGACGTGTTTTGTGGTCTCTGTTTTGTTTCGTTGTGTTTTCCTTGTTCATTTTGGTGGAAAAGGCTGAATAGTGGGTTTTGGAGAACATCAGGTAGGTTTAGGGTGGTTTTGGGATTTGATCCGTGCTTTTTGGGGATTTTGTTCCAGTTTTGGGGGTGATTCGGTTCTTGTTTGTGGTGTTTTTGATGTGTTTTGGGTTCTCCGTTGGGTTTCGTTGGGTTTTCCGTTGGCATCATGGTGGAAAAGGGTAAATTGCGGGTTTTGGAGAACATCAGGTAGGTTTAGGGGGACTTTTGGGGTGGATTCATGGTATTTGTTTTTTCTGTTTTTCTGTTTTTCTGGGGTGATCCCGTTCTTTTTTGGTGTGTTTTTGATGTGTTTTGGGGTCTCCGTTGGGTTTTGTTGGGTTCTTGTTGGTCATCATGTTGGAAAAGTGTAAATTGTGGGTTTTGGAGAATATCAGGTGAGTTTAAGTTTTTCTGGGTGGTGAATCTATGGTTTTGGTTGAATTCTTCTGTTTTTTTTTAGCGTTTTCTTCTGTTTTTGGGGTGGTCCCATTCTTTTTTGGGGTGTTTTTGACATATTTTGGGGTCTCCGTTGGTTTTTGTTGGGTTCTTGTTGTTCATCATGGTGAAAACGTGTAAATTGTGGGTATTGGAGAACATCAGGTAGGTTTAGGGGGACTTTTGGGGTGGATCAACGGCTTTTAGGGTTTTCTTTCGGTTTTGGGGGTGATCCCGCTTTTTTTTGTGGTGTTTTTGAGGTGTTTTGGGGTTTCCGTTGCGTTTCGTTGATTTCCTAATGTGTTTTAAGTTTGTTGGGAGTGGACTTTGGGATTTGGAGAACATCAGGTAGGTTTAGTGTGTTTTTGGGGTGGACCTATGTTTTTTGGGGTTTTCTTTCTTTTTTAGGGGTTATCCTGTTCTTGTTTGGGGTGTTTTCGACTTGTTTTGGGGTCTCCGTTGGGTTTTAGTTGGATTCTCGTTGGTCGTTAGGGTAAATGGGAGTGGATTGTGGGTTTTGAAGAAGATCAGGTGAGTTTAGGGTGGTTTTGCGGGGAAATTCATAGTGTTTGGTGTTTTTTCTTCTGATCCAGTTCTTTTCTGGGGTGTTTTTGAGGTGTTTTTGGGGTTTCCGTTGGGTTTCGTTGAGTTCCTAATGGGTTTTATGGTGGTTGGGAGTGGACATTTGGATTTGGAGAACATCAGGTACGTTTAGAGTGGTTTTGGGATTGGATCCGTGCTTTTTGGGGTTTTCTTTCGTTTTTGGGGGTGATCCTGTTCTTGTTTGGGGTGTTTTGGACGTGTTTTGGGTTCTCCGTTGGGTTTCGTTGTGTTTTCCGTGGTCATCATGGTGGAAAAGTGTAAATTGTGGGTTTTGGAGAACATCAGGTAGGTTTAGGGTTTTTTTGGGGTGGATCTATGTTTTTGGGGGATTTTCTTCCAGTTTTGGGGGTGATTCCGTTCTTGTTTGGGGTGTTTTTGACGTGTTTTGTGGTCTCTGTTTTGTTTCGTTGTGTTTTCCTTGTTCATTTTGGTGGAAAAGGCTGAATAGTGGGTTTTGGAGAACATCAGGTAGGTTTAGGGTGGTTTTGGGATTTGATCCGTGCTTTTTGGGGATTTTGTTCCAGTTTTGGGGGTGATTCCGTTCTTGTTTGTGGTGTTTTTGATGTGTTTTGGGTTCTCCGTTGGGTTTCGTTGGGTTTTCCGTTGGCATCATGGTGGAAAAGGGTAAATTGCGGGTTTTGGAGAACATCAGGTAGGTTTAGGGGGACTTTTGGGGTGGATTCATGGTATTTGTTTTTTTTTTTCTGTTTTTCTGGGGTGATCCCGTTCTTTTTTGGTGTGTTTTTGATGTGTTTTGGGGTCTCCGTTGGGTTTTGTTGGGTTCTTGTTGGTCATCATGTTGGAAAAGTGTAAATTGTGGGTTTTGGAGAATATCAGGTGAGTTTAAGTTTTTCTGGGTGGTGAATCTATGGTTTTGGTTGAATTCTTCTGTTTTTTTTTAGCGTTTTCTTCTGTTTTTGGGGTGGTCCCATTCTTTTTTGGGGTGTTTTTGACATATTTTGGGGTCTCCGTTGGTTTTTGTTGGGTTCTTGTTGTTCATCATGGTGAAAACGTGTAAATTGTGGGTATTGGAGAACATCAGGTAGGTTTAGGGGGACTTTTGGGGTGGATCAACGGCTTTTAGGGTTTTCTTTCGGTTTTGGGGGTGATCCCGCTTTTTTTTGTGGTGTTTTTGACGTGTTTTGGGGTTTCCGTTGCGTTTCGTTGATTTCCTAATGTGTTTTAAGTTTGTTGGGAGTGGACTTTGGGATTTGGAGAACATCAGGTAGGTTTAGTGTGTTTTTGGGGTGGATCTATGTTTTTTGGGGTTTTCTTTCTTTTTTAGGGGTTATCCTGTTCTTGTTTGGGGTGTTTTGGACTTGTTTTGGGGTCTCCGTTGGGTTTTAGTTGGATTCTCGTTGGTCGTTAGGGTAAATGGGAGTGGATTGTGGGTTTTGAAGAAGATCAGGTGAGTTTAGGGTGGTTTTGCGGGGAAATTCATAGTGTTTGGTGTTTTTTCTTCTGATCCAGTTCTTTTCTGGGGTGTTTTTGAGGTGTTTTTGGGGTTTCCGTTGGGTTTCGTTGAGTTCCTAATGGGTTTTATGGTGGTTGGGAGTGGACATTTGGATTTGGAGAACATCAGGTACGTTTAGAGTGGTTTTGGGATTGGATCCGTGCTTTTTGGGGTTTTCTTTCGTTTTTGGGGGTGATCCTGTTCTTGTTTGGGGTGTTTTGGACGTGTTTTGGGTTCTCCGTTGGGTTTCGTTGTGTTTTCCGTGGTCATCATGGTGGAAAAGTGTAAATTGTGGGTTTTGGAGAACATCAGGTAGGTTTAGGGTTTTTTTGGGGTGGATCTATGTTTTTGGGGGATTTTCTTCCAGTTTTGGGGGTGATTCCGTTCTTGTTTGGGGTGTTTTTGACGTGTTTTGTGGTCTCTGTTTTGTTTCGTTGTGTTTTCCTTGTTCATTTTGGTGGAAAAGGCTGAATAGTGGGTTTTGGAGAACATCAGGTAGGTTTAGGGTGGTTTTGGGATTTGATCCGTGCTTTTTGGGGATTTTGTTCCAGTTTTGGGGGTGATTCCGTTCTTGTTTGTGGTGTTTTTGATGTGTTTTGGGTTCTCCGTTGGGTTTCGTTGGGTTTTCCGTTGGCATCATGGTGGAAAAGGGTAAATTGCGGGTTTTGGAGAACATCAGGTAGGTTTAGGGGGACTTTTGGGGTGGATTCATGGTATTTGTTTTTTCTGTTTTTCTGTTTTTCTGGGGTGATCCCGTTCTTTTTTGGTGTGTTTTTGATGTGTTTTGGGGTCTCCGTTGGGTTTTGTTGGGTTCTTGTTGGTCATCATGTTGGAAAAGTGTAAATTGTGGGTTTTGGAGAATATCAGGTGAGTTTAAGTTTTTCTGGGTGGTGAATCTATGGTTTTGGTTGAATTCTTCTGTTTTTTTTTTAGCGTTTTCTTCTGTTTTTGGGGTGGTCCCATTCTTTTTTGGGGTGTTTTTGACATATTTTGGGGTCTCCGTTGGTTTTTGTTGGGTTCTTGTTGTTCATCATGGTGAAAACGTGTAAATTGTGGGTATTGGAGAACATCAGGTAGGTTTAGGGGGACTTTTGGGGTGGATCAACGGCTTTTAGGGTTTTCTTTCGGTTTTGGGGGTGATCCCGCTTTTTTTTGTGGTGTTTTTGAGGTGTTTTGGGGTTTCCGTTGCGTTTCGTTGATTTCCTAATGTGTTTTAAGTTTGTTGGGAGTGGACTTTGGGATTTGGAGAACATCAGGTAGGTTTAGTGTGTTTTTGGGGTGGATCTATGTTTTTTGGGGTTTTCTTTCTTTTTTAGGGGTTATCCTGTTCTTGTTTGGGGTGTTTTGGACTTGTTTTGGGGTCTCCGTTGGGTTTTAGTTGGATTCTCGTTGGTCGTTAGGGTAAATGGGAGTGGATTGTGGGTTTTGAAGAAGATCAGGTGAGTTTAGGGTGGTTTTGCGGGGAAATTCATAGTGTTTGGTGTTTTTTCTTCTGATCCAGTTCTTTTCTGGGGTGTTTTTGAGGTGTTTTTGGGGTTTCCGTTGGGTTTCGTTGAGTTCCTAATGGGTTTTATGGTGGTTGGGAGTGGACATTTGGATTTGGAGAACATCAGGTACGTTTAGAGTGGTTTTGGGATTGGATCCGTGCTTTTTGGGGTTTTCTTTCGTTTTTGGGGGTGATCCTGTTCTTGTTTGGGGTGTTTTGGACGTGTTTTGGGTTCTCCGTTGGGTTTCGTTGTGTTTTCCGTGGTCATCATGGTGGAAAAGTGTAAATTGTGGGTTTTGGAGAACATCAGGTAGGTTTAGGGTTTTTTTGGGGTGGATCTATGTTTTTGGGGGATTTTCTTCCAGTTTTGGGGGTGATTCCGTTCTTGTTTGGGGTGTTTTTGACGTGTTTTGTGGTCTCTGTTTTGTTTCGTTGTGTTTTCCTTGTTCATTTTGGTGGAAAAGGCTGAATAGTGGGTTTTGGAGAACATCAGGTAGGTTTAGGGTGGTTTTGGGATTTGATCCGTGCTTTTTGGGGATTTTGTTCCAGTTTTGGGGGTGATTCGGTTCTTGTTTGTGGTGTTTTTGATGTGTTTTGGGTTCTCCGTTGGGTTTCGTTGGGTTTTCCGTTGGCATCATGGTGGAAAAGGGTAAATTGCGGGTTTTGGAGAACATCAGGTAGGTTTAGGGGGACTTTTGGGGTGGATTCATGGTATTTGTTTTTTCTGTTTTTCTGTTTTTCTGGGGTGATCCCGTTCTTTTTTGGTGTGTTTTTGATGTGTTTTGGGGTCTCCGTTGGGTTTCGTTGGGTTTTCCGTTGGCATCATGGTGGAAAAGGGTAAATTGCGGGTTTTGGAGAACATCAGGTAGGTTTAGGGGGACTTTTGGGGTGGATTCATGGTATTTGTTTTTTCTGTTTTTCTGTTTTTCTGGGGTGATCCCGTTCTTTTTTGGTGTGTTTTTGATGTGTTTTGGGGTCTCCGTTGGGTTTTGTTGGGTTCTTGTTGGTCATCATGTTGGAAAAGTGTAAATTGTGGGTTTTGGAGAATATCAGGTGAGTTTAAGTTTTTCTGGGTGGTGAATCTATGGTTTTGGTTGAATTCTTCTGTTTTTTTTTTAGCGTTTTCTTCTGTTTTTGGGGTGGTCCCATTCTTTTTTGGGGTGTTTTTGACATATTTTGGGGTCTCCGTTGGTTTTTGTTGGGTTCTTGTTGTTCATCATGGTGAAAACGTGTAAATTGTGGGTATTGGAGAACATCAGGTAGGTTTAGGGGGACTTTTGGGGTGGATCAACGGCTTTTAGGGTTTTCTTTCGGTTTTGGGGGTGATCCCGCTTTTTTTTGTGGTGTTTTTGACGTGTTTTGGGGTTTCCGTTGCGTTTCGTGGATTTCCTAATGTGTTTTAAGTTTGTTGGGAGTGGACTTTGGGATTTGGAGAACATCAGGTAGGTTTAGTGTGTTTTTGGGGTGGATCTATGTTTTTTGGGGTTTTCTTTCTTTTTTAGGGGTTATCCTGTTCTTGTTTGGGGTGTTTTGGACTTGTTTTGGGGTCTCCGTTGGGTTTTAGTTGGATTCTCGTTGGTCGTTAGGGTAAATGGGAGTGGATTGTGGGTTTTGAAGAAGATCAGGTGAGTTTAGGGTGGTTTTGCGGGGAAATTCATAGTGTTTGGTGTTTTTTCTTCTGATCCAGTTCTTTTCTGGGGTGTTTTTGAGGTGTTTTTGGGGTTTCCGTTGGGTTTCGTTGAGTTCCTAATGGGTTTTATGGTGGTTGGGAGTGGACATTTGGATTTGGAGAACATCAGGTACGTTTAGAGTGGTTTTGGGATTGGATCCGTGCTTTTTGGGGTTTTCTTTCGTTTTTGGGGGTGATCCTGTTCTTGTTTGGGGTGTTTTGGACGTGTTTTGGGTTCTCCGTTGGGTTTCGTTGTGTTTTCCGTGGTCATCATGGTGGAAAAGTGTAAATTGTGGGTTTTGGAGAACATCAGGTAGGTTTAGGGTTTTTTTGGGGTGGATCTATGTTTTTGGGGGATTTTCTTCCAGTTTTGGGGGTGATTCCGTTCTTGTTTGGGGTGTTTTTGACGTGTTTTGTGGTCTCTGTTTTGTTTCGTTGTGTTTTCCTTGTTCATTTTGGTGGAAAAGGCTGAATAGTGGGTTTTGGAGAACATCAGGTAGGTTTAGGGTGGTTTTGGGATTTGATCCGTGCTTTTTGGGGATTTTGTTCCAGTTTTGGGGGTGATTCGGTTCTTGTTTGTGGTGTTTTTGATGTGTTTTGGGTTCTCCGTTGGGTTTCGTTGGGTTTTCCGTTGGCATCATGGTGGAAAAGGGTAAATTGCGGGTTTTGGAGAACATCAGGTAGGTTTAGGGGGACTTTTGGGGTGGATTCATGGTATTTGTTTTTTTTTTTCTGTTTTTCTGGGGTGATCCCGTTCTTTTTTGGCGTGTTTTTGATGTGTTTTGGGGTCTCCGTTGGGTTTTGTTGGGTTCTTGTTGGTCATCATGTTGGAAAAGTGTAAATTGTGGGTTTTGGAGAATATCAGGTGAGTTTAAGTTTTTCTGGGTGGTGAATCTATGGTTTTGGTTGAATTCTTCTGTTTTTTTTTTAGCGTTTTCTTCTGTTTTTGGGGTGGTCCCATTCTTTTTTGGGGTGTTTTTGACATATTTTGGGGTCTCCGTTGGTTTTTGTTGGGTTCTTGTTGTTCATCATGGTGAAAACGTGTAAATTGTGGGTATTGGAGAACATCAGGTAGGTTTAGGGGGACTTTTGGGGTGGATCAACGGCTTTTAGGGTTTTCTTTCGGTTTTGGGGGTGATCCCGCTTTTTTTTGTGGTGTTTTTGACGTGTTTTGGGGTTTCCGTTGCGTTTCGTGGATTTCCTAATGTGTTTTAAGTTTGTTGGGAGTGGACTTTGGGATTTGGAGAACATCAGGTAGGTTTAGTGTGTTTTTGGGGTGGATCTATGTTTTTTGGGGTTTTCTTTCTTTTTTAGGGGTTATCCTGTTCTTGTTTGGGGTGTTTTGGACTTGTTTTGGGGTCTCCGTTGGGTTTTAGTTGGATTCTCGTTGGTCGTTAGGGTAAATGGGAGTGGATTGTGGGTTTTGAAGAAGATCAGGTGAGTTTAGGGTGGTTTTGCGGGGAAATTCATAGTGTTTGGTGTTTTTTCTTCTGATCCAGTTCTTTTCTGGGGTGTTTTTGAGGTGTTTTTGGGGTTTCCGTTGGGTTTCGTTGAGTTCCTAATGGGTTTTATGGTGGTTGGGAGTGGACATTTGGATTTGGAGAACATCAGGTACGTTTAGAGTGGTTTTGGGATTGGATCCGTGCTTTTTGGGGTTTTCTTTCGTTTTTGGGGGTGATCCTGTTCTTGTTTGGGGTGTTTTGGACGTGTTTTGGGTTCTCCGTTGGGTTTCGTTGTGTTTTCCGTGGTCATCATGGTGGAAAAGTGTAAATTGTGGGTTTTGGAGAACATCAGGTAGGTTTAGGGTTTTTTTGGGGTGGATCTATGTTTTTGGGGGATTTTCTTCCAGTTTTGGGGGTGATTCCGTTCTTGTTTGGGGTGTTTTTGACGTGTTTTGTGGTCTCTGTTTTGTTTCGTTGTGTTTTCCTTGTTCATTTTGGTGGAAAAGGCTGAATAGTGGGTTTTGGAGAACATCAGGTAGGTTTAGGGTGGTTTTGGGATTTGATCCGTGCTTTTTGGGGATTTTGTTCCAGTTTTGGGGGTGATTCGGTTCTTGTTTGTGGTGTTTTTGATGTGTTTTGGGTTCTCCGTTGGGTTTCGTTGGGTTTTCCGTTGGCATCATGGTGGAAAAGGGTAAATTGCGGGTTTTGGAGAACATCAGGTAGGTTTAGGGGGACTTTTGGGGTGGATTCATGGTATTTGTTTTTTCTGTTTTTCTGTTTTTCTGGGGTGATCCCGTTCTTTTTTGGCGTGTTTTTGATGTGTTTTGGGGTCTCCGTTGGGTTTTGTTGGGTTCTTGTTGGTCATCATGTTGGAAAAGTGTAAATTGTGGGTTTTGGAGAATATCAGGTGAGTTTAAGTTTTTCTGGGTGGTGAATCTATGGTTTTGGTTGAATTCTTCTGTTTTTTTTTTTAGCGTTTTCTTCTGTTTTTGGGGTGGTCCCATTCTTTTTTGGGGTGTTTTTGACATATTTTGGGGTCTCCGTTGGTTTTTGTTGGGTTCTTGTTGTTCATCATGGTGAAAACGTGTAAATTGTGGGTATTGGAGAACATCAGGTAGGTTTAGGGGGACTTTTGGGGTGGATCAACGGCTTTTAGGGTTTTCTTTCGGTTTTGGGGGTGATCCCGCTTTTTTTTGTGGTGTTTTTGACGTGTTTTGGGGTTTCCGTTGCGTTTCGTTGATTTCCTAATGTGTTTTAAGTTTGTTGGGAGTGGACTTTGGGATTTGGAGAACATCAGGTAGGTTTAGTGTGTTTTTGGGGTGGATCTATGTTTTTTGGGGTTTTCTTTCTTTTTTAGGGGTTATCCTGTTCTTGTTTGGGGTGTTTTGGACTTGTTTTGGGGTCTCCGTTGGGTTTTAGTTGGATTCTCGTTGGTCGTTAGGGTAAATGGGAGTGGATTGTGGGTTTTGAAGAAGATCAGGTGAGTTTAGGGTGGTTTTGCGGGGAAATTCATAGTGTTTGGTGTTTTTTCTTCTGATCCAGTTCTTTTCTGGGGTGTTTTTGAGGTGTTTTTGGGGTTTCCGTTGGGTTTCGTTGAGTTCCTAATGGGTTTTATGGTGGTTGGGAGTGGACATTTGGATTTGGAGAACATCAGGTACGTTTAGAGTGGTTTTGGGATTGGATCCGTGCTTTTTGGGGTTTTCTTTCGTTTTTGGGGGTGATCCTGTTCTTGTTTGGGGTGTTTTGGACGTGTTTTGGGTTCTCCGTTGGGTTTCGTTGTGTTTTCCGTGGTCATCATGGTGGAAAAGTGTAAATTGTGGGTTTTGGAGAACATCAGGTAGGTTTAGGGTTTTTTTGGGGTGGATCTATGTTTTTGGGGGATTTTCTTCCAGTTTTGGGGGTGATTCCGTTCTTGTTTGGGGTGTTTTTGACGTGTTTTGTGGTCTCTGTTTTGTTTCGTTGTGTTTTCCTTGTTCATTTTGGTGGAAAAGGCTGAATAGTGGGTTTTGGAGAACATCAGGTAGGTTTAGGGTGGTTTTGGGATTTGATCCGTGCTTTTTGGGGATTTTGTTCCAGTTTTGGGGGTGATTCCGTTCTTGTTTGTGGTGTTTTTGATGTGTTTTGGGTTCTCCGTTGGGTTTCGTTGGGTTTTCCGTTGGCATCATGGTGGAAAAGGGTAAATTGCGGGTTTTGGAGAACGTCAGGTAGGTTTAGGGGGACTTTTGGGGTGGATTCATGGTATTTGTTTTTTCTGTTTTTCTGTTTTTCTGGGGTGATCCCGTTCTTTTTTGGTGTGTTTTTGATGTGTTTTGGGGTCTCCGTTGGGTTTTGTTGGGTTCTTGTTGGTCATCATGTTGGAAAAGTGTAAATTGTGGGTTTTGGAGAATATCAGGTGAGTTTAAGTTTTTCTGGGTGGTGAATCTATGGTTTTGGTTGAATTCTTCTGTTTTTTTTTTAGCGTTTTCTTCTGTTTTTGGGGTGGTCCCATTCTTTTTTGGGGTGTTTTTGACATATTTTGGGGTCTCCGTTGGTTTTTGTTGGGTTCTTGTTGTTCATCATGGTGAAAACGTGTAAATTGTGGGTATTGGAGAACATCAGGTAGGTTTAGGGGGACTTTTGGGGTGGATCAACGGCTTTTAGGGTTTTCTTTCGGTTTTGGGGGTGATCCCGCTTTTTTTTGTGGTGTTTTTGATGTGTTTTGGGGTTTCCGTTGCGTTTCGTTGATTTCCTAATGTGTTTTAAGTTTGTTGGGAGTGGACTTTGGGATTTGGAGAACATCAGGTAGGTTTAGTGTGTTTTTGGGGTGGATCTATGTTTTTTGGGGTTTTCTTTCTTTTTTAGGGGTTATCCTGTTCTTGTTTGGGGTGTTTTGGACTTGTTTTGGGGTCTCCGTTGGGTTTTAGTTGGATTCTCGTTGGTCGTTAGGGTAAATGGGAGTGGATTGTGGGTTTTGAAGAAGATCAGGTGAGTTTAGGGTGGTTTTGCGGGGAAATTCATAGTGTTTGGTGTTTTTTCTTCTGATCCAGTTCTTTTCTGGGGTGTTTTTGAGGTGTTTTTGGGGTTTCCGTTGGGTTTCGTTGAGTTCCTAATGGGTTTTATGGTGGTTGGGAGTGGACATTTGGATTTGGAGAACATCAGGTACGTTTAGAGTGGTTTTGGGATTGGATCCGTGCTTTTTGGGGTTTTCTTTCGTTTTTGGGGGTGATCCTGTTCTTGTTTGGGGTGTTTTGGACGTGTTTTGGGTTCTCCGTTGGGTTTCGTTGTGTTTTCCGTGGTCATCATGGTGGAAAAGTGTAAATTGTGGGTTTTGGAGAACATCAGGTAGGTTTAGGGTTTTTTTGGGGTGGATCTATGTTTTTGGGGGATTTTCTTCCAGTTTTGGGGGTGATTCCGTTCTTGTTTGGGGTGTTTTTGACGTGTTTTGTGGTCTCTGTTTTGTTTCGTTGTGTTTTCCTTGTTCATTTTGGTGGAAAAGGCTGAATAGTGGGTTTTGGAGAACATCAGGTAGGTTTAGGGTGGTTTTGGGATTTGATCCGTGCTTTTTGGGGATTTTGTTCCAGTTTTGGGGGTGATTCCGTTCTTGTTTGTGGTGTTTTTGATGTGTTTTGGGTTCTCCGTTGGGTTTCGTTGGGTTTTCCGTTGGCATCATGGTGGAAAAGGGTAAATTGCGGGTTTTGGAGAACATCAGGTAGGTTTAGGGGGACTTTTGGGGTGGATTCATGGTATTTGTTTTTTCTGTTTTTCTGTTTTTCTGGGGTGATCCCGTTCTTTTTTGGTGTGTTTTTGATGTGTTTTGGGGTCTCCGTTGGGTTTTGTTGGGTTCTTGTTGGTCATCATGTTGGAAAAGTGTAAATTGTGGGTTTTGGAGAATATCAGGTGAGTTTAAGTTTTTCTGGGTGGTGAATCTATGGTTTTGGTTGAATTCTTCTGTTTTTTTTTTTAGCGTTTTCTTCTGTTTTTGGGGTGGTCCCATTCTTTTTTGGGGTGTTTTTGACATATTTTGGGGTCTCCGTTGGTTTTTGTTGGGTTCTTGTTGTTCATCATGGTGAAAACGTGTAAATTGTGGGTATTGGAGAACATCAGGTAGGTTTAGGGGGACTTTTGGGGTGGATCAACGGCTTTTAGGGTTTTCTTTCGGTTTTGGGGGTGATCCCGCTTTTTTTTGTGGTGTTTTTGAGGTGTTTTGGGGTTTCCGTTGCGTTTCGTTGATTTCCTAATGTGTTTTAAGTTTGTTGGGAGTGGACTTTGGGATTTGGAGAACATCAGGTAGGTTTAGTGTGTTTTTGGGGTGGATCTATGTTTTTTGGGGTTTTCTTTCTTTTTTAGGGGTTATCCTGTTCTTGTTTGGGGTGTTTTGGACTTGTTTTGGGGTCTCCGTTGGGTTTTAGTTGGATTCTCGTTGGTCGTTAGGGTAAATGGGAGTGGATTGTGGGTTTTGAAGAAGATCAGGTGAGTTTAGGGTGGTTTTGCGGGGAAATTCATAGTGTTTGGTGTTTTTTCTTCTGATCCAGTTCTTTTCTGGGGTGTTTTTGAGGTGTTTTTGGGGTTTCCGTTGGGTTTCGTTGAGTTCCTAATGGGTTTTATGGTGGTTGGGAGTGGACATTTGGATTTGGAGAACATCAGGTACGTTTAGAGTGGTTTTGGGATTGGATCCGTGCTTTTTGGGGTTTTCTTTCGTTTTTGGGGGTGATCCTGTTCTTGTTTGGGGTGTTTTGGACGTGTTTTGGGTTCTCCGTTGGGTTTCGTTGTGTTTTCCGTGGTCATCATGGTGGAAAAGTGTAAATTGTGGGTTTTGGAGAACATCAGGTAGGTTTAGGGTTTTTTTGGGGTGGATCTATGTTTTTGGGGGATTTTCTTCCAGTTTTGGGGGTGATTCCATTCTTGTTTGGGGTGTTTTTGACGTGTTTTGTGGTCTCTGTTTTGTTTCGTTGTGTTTTCCTTGTTCATTTTGGTGGAAAAGGCTGAATAGTGGGTTTTGGAGAACATCAGGTAGGTTTAGGGTGGTTTTGGGATTTGATCCGTGCTTTTTGGGGATTTTGTTCCAGTTTTGGGGGTGATTCCGTTCTTGTTTGTGGTGTTTTTGATGTGTTTTGGGTTCTCCGTTGGGTTTCGTTGGGTTTTCCGTTGGCATCATGGTGGAAAAGGGTAAATTGCGGGTTTTGGAGAACATCAGGTAGGTTTAGGGGGACTTTTGGGGTGGATTCATGGTATTTGTTTTTTTTTTCTGTTTTTCTGGGGTGATCCCGTTCTTTTTTGGTGTGTTTTTGATGTGTTTTGGGGTCTCCGTTGGGTTTTGTTGGGTTCTTGTTGGTCATCATGTTGGAAAAGTGTAAATTGTGGGTTTTGGAGAATATCAGGTGAGTTTAAGTTTTTCTGGGTGGTGAATCTATGGTTTTGGTTGAATTCTTCTGTTTTTTTTTAGCGTTTTCTTCTGTTTTTGGGGTGGTCCCATTCTTTTTTGGGGTGTTTTTGACATATTTTGGGGTCTCCGTTGGTTTTTGTTGGGTTCTTGTTGTTCATCATGGTGAAAACGTGTAAATTGTGGGTATTGGAGAACATCAGGTAGGTTTAGGGGGACTTTTGGGGTGGATCAACGGCTTTTAGGGTTTTCTTTCGGTTTTGGGGGTGATCCCGCTTTTTTTTGTGGTGTTTTTGAGGTGTTTTGGGGTTTCCGTTGCGTTTCGTTGATTTCCTAATGTGTTTTAAGTTTGTTGGGAGTGGACTTTGGGATTTGGAGAACATCAGGTAGGTTTAGTGTGTTTTTGGGGTGGATCTATGTTTTTTGGGGTTTTCTTTCTTTTTTAGGGGTTATCCTGTTCTTGTTTGGGGTGTTTTGGACTTGTTTTGGGGTCTCCGTTGGGTTTTAGTTGGATTCTCGTTGGTCGTTAGGGTAAATGGGAGTGGATTGTGGGTTTTGAAGAAGATCAGGTGAGTTTAGGGTGGTTTTGCGGGGAAATTCATAGTGTTTGGTGTTTTTTCTTCTGATCCAGTTCTTTTCTGGGGTGTTTTTGAGGTGTTTTTGGGGTTTCCGTTGGGTTTCGTTGAGTTCCTAATGGGTTTTATGGTGGTTGGGAGTGGACATTTGGATTTGGAGAACATCAGGTACGTTTAGAGTGGTTTTGGGATTGGATCCGTGCTTTTTGGGGTTTTCTTTCGTTTTTGGGGGTGATCCTGTTCTTGTTTGGGGTGTTTTGGACGTGTTTTGGGTTCTCCGTTGGGTTTCGTTGTGTTTTCCGTGGTCATCATGGTGGAAAAGTGTAAATTGTGGGTTTTGGAGAACATCAGGTAGGTTTAGGGTTTTTTTGGGGTGGATCTATGTTTTTGGGGGATTTTCTTCCAGTTTTGGGGGTGATTCCGTTCTTGTTTGGGGTGTTTTTGACGTGTTTTGTGGTCTCTGTTTTGTTTCGTTGTGTTTTCCTTGTTCATTTTGGTGGAAAAGGCTGAATAGTGGGTTTTGGAGAACATCAGGTAGGTTTAGGGTGGTTTTGGGATTTGATCCGTGCTTTTTGGGGATTTTGTTCCAGTTTTGGGGGTGATTCGGTTCTTGTTTGTGGTGTTTTTGATGTGTTTTGGGTTCTCCGTTGGGTTTCGTTGGGTTTTCCGTTGGCATCATGGTGGAAAAGGGTAAATTGCGGGTTTTGGAGAACATCAGGTAGGTTTAGGGGGACTTTTGGGGTGGATTCATGGTATTTGTTTTTTCTGTTTTTCTGTTTTTCTGGGGTGATCCCGTTCTTTTTTGGTGTGTTTTTGATGTGTTTTGGGGTCTCCGTTGGGTTTTGTTGGGTTCTTGTTGGTCATCATGTTGGAAAAGTGTAAATTGTGGGTTTTGGAGAATATCAGGTGAGTTTAAGTTTTTCTGGGTGGTGAATCTATGGTTTTGGTTGAATTCTTCTGTTTTTTTTTTTAGCGTTTTCTTCTGTTTTTGGGGTGGTCCCATTCTTTTTTGGGGTGTTTTTGACATATTTTGGGGTCTCCGTTGGTTTTTGTTGGGTTCTTGTTGTTCATCATGGTGAAAACGTGTAAATTGTGGGTATTGGAGAACATCAGGTAGGTTTAGGGGGACTTTTGGGGTGGATCAACGGCTTTTAGGGTTTTCTTTCGGTTTTGGGGGTGATCCCGCTTTTTTTTGTGGTGTTTTTGAGGTGTTTTGGGGTTTCCGTTGCGTTTCGTTGATTTCCTAATGTGTTTTAAGTTTGTTGGGAGTGGACTTTGGGATTTGGAGAACATCAGGTAGGTTTAGTGTGTTTTTGGGGTGGATCTATGTTTTTTGGGGTTTTCTTTCTTTTTTAGGGGTTATCCTGTTCTTGTTTGGGGTGTTTTGGACTTGTTTTGGGGTCTCCGTTGGGTTTTAGTTGGATTCTCGTTGGTCGTTAGGGTAAATGGGAGTGGATTGTGGGTTTTGAAGAAGATCAGGTGAGTTTAGGGTGGTTTTGCGGGGAAATTCATAGTGTTTGGTGTTTTTTCTTCTGATCCAGTTCTTTTCTGGGGTGTTTTTGAGGTGTTTTTGGGGTTTCCGTTGGGTTTCGTTGAGTTCCTAATGGGTTTTATGGTGGTTGGGAGTGGACATTTGGATTTGGAGAACATCAGGTACGTTTAGAGTGGTTTTGGGATTGGATCCGTGCTTTTTGGGGTTTTCTTTCGTTTTTGGGGGTGATCCTGTTCTTGTTTGGGGTGTTTTGGACGTGTTTTGGGTTCTCCGTTGGGTTTCGTTGTGTTTTCCGTGGTCATCATGGTGGAAAAGTGTAAATTGTGGGTTTTGGAGAACATCAGGTAGGTTTAGGGTTTTTTTGGGGTGGATCTATGTTTTTGGGGGATTTTCTTCCAGTTTTGGGGGTGATTCCATTCTTGTTTGGGGTGTTTTTGACGTGTTTTGTGGTCTCTGTTTTGTTTCGTTGTGTTTTCCTTGTTCATTTTGGTGGAAAAGGCTGAATAGTGGGTTTTGGAGAACATCAGGTAGGTTTAGGGTGGTTTTGGGATTTGATCCGTGCTTTTTGGGGATTTTGTTCCAGTTTTGGGGGTGATTCCGTTCTTGTTTGTGGTGTTTTTGATGTGTTTTGGGTTCTCCGTTGGGTTTCGTTGGGTTTTCCGTTGGCATCATGGTGGAAAAGGGTAAATTGCGGGTTTTGGAGAACATCAGGTAGGTTTAGGGGGACTTTTGGGGTGGATTCATGGTATTTGTTTTTTTTTTCTGTTTTTCTGGGGTGATCCCGTTCTTTTTTGGTGTGTTTTTGATGTGTTTTGGGGTCTCCGTTGGGTTTTGTTGGGTTCTTGTTGGTCATCATGTTGGAAAAGTGTAAATTGTGGGTTTTGGAGAATATCAGGTGAGTTTAAGTTTTTCTGGGTGGTGAATCTATGGTTTTGGTTGAATTCTTCTGTTTTTTTTTAGCGTTTTCTTCTGTTTTTGGGGTGGTCCCATTCTTTTTTGGGGTGTTTTTGACATATTTTGGGGTCTCCGTTGGTTTTTGTTGGGTTCTTGTTGTTCATCATGGTGAAAACGTGTAAATTGTGGGTATTGGAGAACATCAGGTAGGTTTAGGGGGACTTTTGGGGTGGATCAACGGCTTTTAGGGTTTTCTTTCGGTTTTGGGGGTGATCCCGCTTTTTTTTGTGGTGTTTTTGAGGTGTTTTGGGGTTTCCGTTGCGTTTCGTTGATTTCCTAATGTGTTTTAAGTTTGTTGGGAGTGGACTTTGGGATTTGGAGAACATCAGGTAGGTTTAGTGTGTTTTTGGGGTGGATCTATGTTTTTTGGGGTTTTCTTTCTTTTTTAGGGGTTATCCTGTTCTTGTTTGGGGTGTTTTGGACTTGTTTTGGGGTCTCCGTTGGGTTTTAGTTGGATTCTCGTTGGTCGTTAGGGTAAATGGGAGTGGATTGTGGGTTTTGAAGAAGATCAGGTGAGTTTAGGGTGGTTTTGCGGGGAAATTCATAGTGTTTGGTGTTTTTTCTTCTGATCCAGTTCTTTTCTGGGGTGTTTTTGAGGTGTTTTTGGGGTTTCCGTTGGGTTTCGTTGAGTTCCTAATGGGTTTTATGGTGGTTGGGAGTGGACATTTGGATTTGGAGAACATCAGGTACGTTTAGAGTGGTTTTGGGATTGGATCCGTGCTTTTTGGGGTTTTCTTTCGTTTTTGGGGGTGATCCTGTTCTTGTTTGGGGTGTTTTGGACGTGTTTTGGGTTCTCCGTTGGGTTTCGTTGTGTTTTCCGTGGTCATCATGGTGGAAAAGTGTAAATTGTGGGTTTTGGAGAACATCAGGTAGGTTTAGGGTTTTTTTTGGGGTGGATCTATGTTTTTGGGGGATTTTCTTCCAGTTTTGGGGGTGATTCCGTTCTTGTTTGGGGTGTTTTTGACGTGTTTTGTGGTCTCTGTTTTGTTTCGTTGTGTTTTCCTTGTTCATTTTGGTGGAAAAGGCTGAATAGTGGGTTTTGGAGAACATCAGGTAGGTTTAGGGTGGTTTTGGGATTTGATCCGTGCTTTTTGGGGATTTTGTTCCAGTTTTGGGGGTGATTCCGTTCTTGTTTGTGGTGTTTTTGATGTGTTTTGGGTTCTCCGTTGGGTTTCGTTGGGTTTTCCGTTGGCATCATGGTGGAAAAGGGTAAATTGCGGGTTTTGGAGAACATCAGGTAGGTTTAGGGGGACTTTTGGGGTGGATTCATGGTATTTGTTTTTTTTTTCTGTTTTTCTGGGGTGATCCCGTTCTTTTTTGGTGTGTTTTTGATGTGTTTTGGGATCTCCGTTGGGTTTTGTTGGGTTCTTGTTGGTCATCATGTTGGAAAAGTGTAAATTGTGGGTTTTGGAGAATATCAGGTGAGTTTAAGTTTTTCTGGGTGGTGAATCTATGGTTTTGGTTGAATTCTTCTGTTTTTTTTTTTAGCGTTTTCTTCTGTTTTTGGGGTGGTCCCATTCTTTTTTGGGGTGTTTTTGACATATTTTGGGGTCTCCGTTGGTTTTTGTTGGGTTCTTGTTGTTCATCATGGTGAAAACGTGTAAATTGTGGGTATTGGAGAACATCAGGTAGGTTTAGGGGGACTTTTGGGGTGGATCAACGGCTTTTAGGGTTTTCTTTCGGTTTTGGGGGTGATCCCGCTTTTTTTTGTGGTGTTTTTGAGGTGTTTTGGGGTTTCCGTTGCGTTTCGTTGATTTCCTAATGTGTTTTAAGTTTGTTGGGAGTGGACTTTGGGATTTGGAGAACATCAGGTAGGTTTAGTGTGTTTTTGGGGTGGATCTATGTTTTTTGGGGTTTTCTTTCTTTTTTAGGGGTTATCCTGTTCTTGTTTGGGGTGTTTTGGACTTGTTTTGGGGTCTCCGTTGGGTTTTAGTTGGATTCTCGTTGGTCGTTAGGGTAAATGGGAGTGGATTGTGGGTTTTGAAGAAGATCAGGTGAGTTTAGGGTGGTTTTGCGGGGAAATTCATAGTGTTTGGTGTTTTTTCTTCTGATCCAGTTCTTTTCTGGGGTGTTTTTGAGGTGTTTTTGGGGTTTCCGTTGGGTTTCGTTGAGTTCCTAATGGGTTTTATGGTGGTTGGGAGTGGACATTTGGATTTGGAGAACATCAGGTACGTTTAGAGTGGTTTTGGGATTGGATCCGTGCTTTTTGGGGTTTTCTTTCGTTTTTGGGGGTGATCCTGTTCTTGTTTGGGGTGTTTTGGACGTGTTTTGGGTTCTCCGTTGGGTTTCGTTGTGTTTTCCGTGGTCATCATGGTGGAAAAGTGTAAATTGTGGGTTTTGGAGAACATCAGGTAGGTTTAGGGTTTTTTTGGGGTGGATCTATGTTTTTGGGGGATTTTCTTCCAGTTTTGGGGGTGATTCCATTCTTGTTTGGGGTGTTTTTGACGTGTTTTGTGGTCTCTGTTTTGTTTCGTTGTGTTTTCCTTGTTCATTTTGGTGGAAAAGGCTGAATAGTGGGTTTTGGAGAACATCAGGTAGGTTTAGGGTGGTTTTGGGATTTGATCCGTGCTTTTTGGGGATTTTGTTCCAGTTTTGGGGGTGATTCGGTTCTTGTTTGTGGTGTTTTTGATGTGTTTTGGGTTCTCCGTTGGGTTTCGTTGGGTTTTCCGTTGGCATCATGGTGGAAAAGGGTAAATTGCGGGTTTTGGAGAACATCAGGTAGGTTTAGGGGGACTTTTGGGGTGGATTCATGGTATTTGTTTTTTTTTTTCTGTTTTTCTGGGGTGATCCCGTTCTTTTTTGGTGTGTTTTTGATGTGTTTTGGGGTCTCCGTTGGGTTTTGTTGGGTTCTTGTTGGTCATCATGTTGGAAAAGTGTAAATTGTGGGTTTTGGAGAATATCAGGTGAGTTTAAGTTTTTCTGGGTGGTGAATCTATGGTTTTGGTTGAATTCTTCTGTTTTTTTTTAGCGTTTTCTTCTGTTTTTGGGGTGGTCCCATTCTTTTTTGGGGTGTTTTTGACATATTTTGGGGTCTCCGTTGGTTTTTGTTGGGTTCTTGTTGTTCATCATGGTGAAAACGTGTAAATTGTGGGTATTGGAGAACATCAGGTAGGTTTAGGGGGACTTTTGGGGTGGATCAACGGCTTTTAGGGTTTTCTTTCGGTTTTGGGGGTGATCCCGCTTTTTTTTGTGGTGTTTTTGACGTGTTTTGGGGTTTCCGTTGCGTTTCGTTGATTTCCTAATGTGTTTTAAGTTTGTTGGGAGTGGACTTTGGGATTTGGAGAACATCAGGTAGGTTTAGTGTGTTTTTGGGGTGGATCTATGTTTTTTGGGGTTTTCTTTCTTTTTTAGGGGTTATCCTGTTCTTGTTTGGGGTGTTTTCGACTTGTTTTGGGGTCTCCGTTGGGTTTTAGTTGGATTCTCGTTGGTCGTTAGGGTAAATGGGAGTGGATTGTGGGTTTTGAAGAAGATCAGGTGAGTTTAGGGTGGTTTTGCGGGGAAATTCATAGTGTTTGGTGTTTTTTCTTCTGATCCAGTTCTTTTCTGGGGTGTTTTTGAGGTGTTTTTGGGGTTTCCGTTGGGTTTCGTTGAGTTCCTAATGGGTTTTATGGTGGTTGGGAGTGGACATTTGGATTTGGAGAACATCAGGTACGTTTAGAGTGGTTTTGGGATTGGATCCGTGCTTTTTGGGGTTTTCTTTCGTTTTTGGGGGTGATCCTGTTCTTGTTTGGGGTGTTTTGGACGTGTTTTGGGTTCTCCGTTGGGTTTCGTTGTGTTTTCCGTGGTCATCATGGTGGAAAAGTGTAAATTGTGGGTTTTGGAGAACATCAGGTAGGTTTAGGGTTTTTTTTGGGGTGGATCTATGTTTTTGGGGGATTTTCTTCCAGTTTTGGGGGTGATTCCGTTCTTGTTTGGGGTGTTTTTGACGTGTTTTGTGGTCTCTGTTTTGTTTCGTTGTGTTTTCCTTGTTCATTTTGGTGGAAAAGGCTGAATAGTGGGTTTTGGAGAACATCAGGTAGGTTTAGGGTGGTTTTGGGATTTGATCCGTGCTTTTTGGGGATTTTGTTCCAGTTTTGGGGGTGATTCGGTTCTTGTTTGTGGTGTTTTTGATGTGTTTTGGGTTCTCCGTTGGGTTTCGTTGGGTTTTCCGTTGGCATCATGGTGGAAAAGGGTAAATTGCGGGTTTTGGAGAACATCAGGTAGGTTTAGGGGGACTTTTGGGGTGGATTCATGGTATTTGTTTTTTTTTTCTGTTTTTCTGGGGTGATCCCGTTCTTTTTTGGTGTGTTTTTGATGTGTTTTGGGATCTCCGTTGGGTTTTGTTGGGTTCTTGTTGGTCATCATGTTGGAAAAGTGTAAATTGTGGGTTTTGGAGAATATCAGGTGAGTTTAAGTTTTTCTGGGTGGTGAATCTATGGTTTTGGTTGAATTCTTCTTCTTTTTTTTTTTTTTTTTTTTTTTTTTAGCGTTTTCTTCTGTTTTTGGGGTGGTCCCATTCTTTTTTGGGGTGTTTTTGACATATTTTGGGGTCTCCGTTGGTTTTTGTTGGGTTCTTGTTGTTCATCATGGTGAAAACGTGTAAATTGTGGGTATTGGAGAACATCAGGTAGGTTTAGGGGGACTTTTGGGGTGGATCAACGGCTTTTAGGGTTTTCTTTCGGTTTTGGGGGTGATCCCGCTTTTTTTTGTGGTGTTTTTGAGGTGTTTTGGGGTTTCCGTTGCGTTTCGTTGATTTCCTAATGTGTTTTAAGTTTGTTGGGAGTGGACTTTGGGATTTGGAGAACATCAGGTAGGTTTAGTGTGTTTTTGGGGTGGATCTATGTTTTTTGGGGTTTTCTTTCTTTTTTAGGGGTTATCCTGTTCTTGTTTGGGGTGTTTTGGACTTGTTTTGGGGTCTCCGTTGGGTTTTAGTTGGATTCTCGTTGGTCGTTAGGGTAAATGGGAGTGGATTGTGGGTTTTGAAGAAGATCAGGTGAGTTTAGGGTGGTTTTGCGGGGAAATTCATAGTGTTTGGTGTTTTTTCTTCTGATCCAGTTCTTTTCTGGGGTGTTTTTGAGGTGTTTTTGGGGTTTCCGTTGGGTTTCGTTGAGTTCCTAATGGGTTTTATGGTGGTTGGGAGTGGACATTTGGATTTGGAGAACATCAGGTACGTTTAGAGTGGTTTTGGGATTGGATCCGTGCTTTTTGGGGTTTTCTTTCGTTTTTGGGGGTGATCCTGTTCTTGTTTGGGGTGTTTTGGACGTGTTTTGGGTTCTCCGTTGGGTTTCGTTGTGTTTTCCGTGGTCATCATGGTGGAAAAGTGTAAATTGTGGGTTTTGGAGAACATCAGGTAGGTTTAGGGTTTTTTTGGGGTGGATCTATGTTTTTGGGGGATTTTCTTCCAGTTTTGGGGGTGATTCCGTTCTTGTTTGGGGTGTTTTTGACGTGTTTTGTGGTCTCTGTTTTGTTTCGTTGTGTTTTCCTTGTTCATTTTGGTGGAAAAGGCTGAATAGTGGGTTTTGGAGAACATCAGGTAGGTTTAGGGTGGTTTTGGGATTTGATCCGTGCTTTTTGGGGATTTTGTTCCAGTTTTGGGGGTGATTCGGTTCTTGTTTGTGGTGTTTTTGATGTGTTTTGGGTTCTCCGTTGGGTTTCGTTGGGTTTTCCGTTGGCATCATGGTGGAAAAGGGTAAATTGCGGGTTTTGGAGAACATCAGGTAGGTTTAGGGGGACTTTTGGGGTGGATTCATGGTATTTGTTTTTTTTTTTCTGTTTTTCTGGGGTGATCCCGTTCTTTTTTGGTGTGTTTTTGATGTGTTTTGGGGTCTCCGTTGGGTTTTGTTGGGTTCTTGTTGGTCATCATGTTGGAAAAGTGTAAATTGTGGGTTTTGGAGAATATCAGGTGAGTTTAAGTTTTTCTGGGTGGTGAATCTATGGTTTTGGTTGAATTCTTCTGTTTTTTTTTAGCGTTTTCTTCTGTTTTTGGGGTGGTCCCATTCTTTTTTGGGGTGTTTTTGACATATTTTGGGGTCTCCGTTGGTTTTTGTTGGGTTCTTGTTGTTCATCATGGTGAAAACGTGTAAATTGTGGGTATTGGAGAACATCAGGTAGGTTTAGGGGGACTTTTGGGGTGGATCAACGGCTTTTAGGGTTTTCTTTCGGTTTTGGGGGTGATCCCGCTTTTTTTTGTGGTGTTTTTGAGGTGTTTTGGGGTTTCCGTTGCGTTTCGTTGATTTCCTAATGTGTTTTAAGTTTGTTGGGAGTGGACTTTGGGATTTGGAGAACATCAGGTAGGTTTAGTGTGTTTTTGGGGTGGATCTATGTTTTTTGGGGTTTTCTTTCTTTTTTAGGGGTTATCCTGTTCTTGTTTGGGGTGTTTTGGACTTGTTTTGGGGTCTCCGTTGGGTTTTAGTTGGATTCTCGTTGGTCGTTAGGGTAAATGGGAGTGGATTGTGGGTTTTGAAGAAGATCAGGTGAGTTTAGGGTGGTTTTGCGGGGAAATTCATAGTGTTTGGTGTTTTTTCTTCTGATCCAGTTCTTTTCTGGGGTGTTTTTGAGGTGTTTTTGGGGTTTCCGTTGGGTTTCGTTGAGTTCCTAATGGGTTTTATGGTGGTTGGGAGTGGACATTTGGATTTGGAGAACATCAGGTACGTTTAGAGTGGTTTTGGGATTGGATCCGTGCTTTTTGGGGTTTTCTTTCGTTTTTGGGGGTGATCCTGTTCTTGTTTGGGGTGTTTTGGACGTGTTTTGGGTTCTCCGTTGGGTTTCGTTGTGTTTTCCGTGGTCATCATGGTGGAAAAGTGTAAATTGTGGGTTTTGGAGAACATCAGGTAGGTTTAGGGTTTTTTTGGGGTGGATCTATGTTTTTGGGGGATTTTCTTCCAGTTTTGGGGGTGATTCCGTTCTTGTTTGGGGTGTTTTTGACGTGTTTTGTGGTCTCTGTTTTGTTTCGTTGTGTTTTCCTTGTTCATTTTGGTGGAAAAGGCTGAATAGTGGGTTTTGGAGAACATCAGGTAGGTTTAGGGTGGTTTTGGGATTTGATCCGTGCTTTTTGGGGATTTTGTTCCAGTTTTGGGGGTGATTCGGTTCTTGTTTGTGGTGTTTTTGATGTGTTTTGGGTTCTCCGTTGGGTTTCGTTGGGTTTTCCGTTGGCATCATGGTGGAAAAGGGTAAATTGCGGGTTTTGGAGAACATCAGGTAGGTTTAGGGGGACTTTTGGGGTGGATTCATGGTATTTGTTTTTTCTGTTTTTCTGTTTTTCTGGGGTGATCCCGTTCTTTTTTGGTGTGTTTTTGATGTGTTTTGGGGTCTCCGTTGGGTTTTGTTGGGTTCTTGTTGGTCATCATGTTGGAAAAGTGTAAATTGTGGGTTTTGGAGAATATCAGGTGAGTTTAAGTTTTTCTGGGTGGTGAATCTATGGTTTTGGTTGAATTCTTCTGTTTTTTTTTTTTTTTTTTTTTAGCGTTTTCTTCTGTTTTTGGGGTGGTCCCATTCTTTTTTGGGGTGTTTTTGACATATTTTGGGGTCTCCGTTGGTTTTTGTTGGGTTCTTGTTGTTCATCATGGTGAAAACGTGTAAATTGTGGGTATTGGAGAACATCAGGTAGGTTTAGGGGGACTTTTGGGGTGGATCAACGGCTTTTAGGGTTTTCTTTCGGTTTTGGGGGTGATCCCGCTTTTTTTTGTGGTGTTTTTGACGTGTTTTGGGGTTTCCGTTGCGTTTCGTTGATTTCCTAATGTGTTTTAAGTTTGTTGGGAGTGGACTTTGGGATTTGGAGAACATCAGGTAGGTTTAGTGTGTTTTTGGGGTGGATCTATGTTTTTTGGGGTTTTCTTTCTTTTTTAGGGGTTATCCTGTTCTTGTTTGGGGTGTTTTGGACTTGTTTTGGGGTCTCCGTTGGGTTTTAGTTGGATTCTCGTTGGTCGTTAGGGTAAATGGGAGTGGATTGTGGGTTTTGAAGAAGATCAGGTGAGTTTAGGGTGGTTTTGCGGGGAAATTCATAGTGTTTGGTGTTTTTTCTTCTGATCCAGTTCTTTTCTGGGGTGTTTTTGAGGTGTTTTTGGGGTTTCCGTTGGGTTTCGTTGAGTTCCTAATGGGTTTTATGGTGGTTGGGAGTGGACATTTGGATTTGGAGAACATCAGGTACGTTTAGAGTGGTTTTGGGATTGGATCCGTGCTTTTTGGGGTTTTCTTTCGTTTTTGGGGGTGATCCTGTTCTTGTTTGGGGTGTTTTGGACGTGTTTTGGGTTCTCCGTTGGGTTTCGTTGTGTTTTCCGTGGTCATCATGGTGGAAAAGTGTAAATTGTGGGTTTTGGAGAACATCAGGTAGGTTTAGGGTTTTTTTGGGGTGGATCTATGTTTTTGGGGGATTTTCTTCCAGTTTTGGGGGTGATTCCGTTCTTGTTTGGGGTGTTTTTGACGTGTTTTGTGGTCTCTGTTTTGTTTCGTTGTGTTTTCCTTGTTCATTTTGGTGGAAAAGGCTGAATAGTGGGTTTTGGAGAACATCAGGTAGGTTTAGGGTGGTTTTGGGATTTGATCCGTGCTTTTTGGGGATTTTGTTCCAGTTTTGGGGGTGATTCCGTTCTTGTTTGTGGTGTTTTTGATGTGTTTTGGGTTCTCCGTTGGGTTTCGTTGGGTTTTCCGTTGGCATCATGGTGGAAAAGGGTAAATTGCGGGTTTTGGAGAACATCAGGTAGGTTTAGGGGGACTTTTGGGGTGGATTCATGGTATTTGTTTTTTTTTTTCTGTTTTTCTGGGGTGATCCCGTTCTTTTTTGGTGTGTTTTTGATGTGTTTTGGGGTCTCCGTTGGGTTTTGTTGGGTTCTTGTTGGTCATCATGTTGGAAAAGTGTAAATTGTGGGTTTTGGAGAATATCAGGTGAGTTTAAGTTTTTCTGGGTGGTGAATCTATGGTTTTGGTTGAATTCTTCTGTTTTTTTTTAGCGTTTTCTTCTGTTTTTGGGGTGGTCCCATTCTTTTTTGGGGTGTTTTTGACATATTTTGGGGTCTCCGTTGGTTTTTGTTGGGTTCTTGTTGTTCATCATGGTGAAAACGTGTAAATTGTGGGTATTGGAGAACATCAGGTAGGTTTAGGGGGACTTTTGGGGTGGATCAACGGCTTTTAGGGTTTTCTTTCGGTTTTGGGGGTGATCCCGCTTTTTTTTGTGGTGTTTTTGAGGTGTTTTGGGGTTTCCGTTGCGTTTCGTTGATTTCCTAATGTGTTTTAAGTTTGTTGGGAGTGGACTTTGGGATTTGGAGAACATCAGGTAGGTTTAGTGTGTTTTTGGGGTGGATCTATGTTTTTTGGGGTTTTCTTTCTTTTTTAGGGGTTATCCTGTTCTTGTTTGGGGTGTTTTGGACTTGTTTTGGGGTCTCCGTTGGGTTTTAGTTGGATTCTCGTTGGTCGTTAGGGTAAATGGGAGTGGATTGTGGGTTTTGAAGAAGATCAGGTGAGTTTAGGGTGGTTTTGCGGGGAAATTCATAGTGTTTGGTGTTTTTTCTTCTGATCCAGTTCTTTTCTGGGGTGTTTTTGAGGTGTTTTTGGGGTTTCCGTTGGGTTTCGTTGAGTTCCTAATGGGTTTTATGGTGGTTGGGAGTGGACATTTGGATTTGGAGAACATCAGGTACGTTTAGAGTGGTTTTGGGATTGGATCCGTGCTTTTTGGGGTTTTCTTTCGTTTTTGGGGGTGATCCTGTTCTTGTTTGGGGTGTTTTGGACGTGTTTTGGGTTCTCCGTTGGGTTTCGTTGTGTTTTCCGTGGTCATCATGGTGGAAAAGTGTAAATTGTGGGTTTTGGAGAACATCAGGTAGGTTTAGGGTTTTTTTGGGGTGGATCTATGTTTTTGGGGGATTTTCTTCCAGTTTTGGGGGTGATTCCGTTCTTGTTTGGGGTGTTTTTGACGTGTTTTGTGGTCTCTGTTTTGTTTCGTTGTGTTTTCCTTGTTCATTTTGGTGGAAAAGGCTGAATAGTGGGTTTTGGAGAACATCAGGTAGGTTTAGGGTGGTTTTGGGATTTGATCCGTGCTTTTTGGGGATTTTGTTCCAGTTTTGGGGGTGATTCCGTTCTTGTTTGTGGTGTTTTTGATGTGTTTTGGGTTCTCCGTTGGGTTTCGTTGGGTTTTCCGTTGGCATCATGGTGGAAAAGGGTAAATTGCGGGTTTTGGAGAACATCAGGTAGGTTTAGGGGGACTTTTGGGGTGGATTCATGGTATTTGTTTTTTCTGTTTTTCTGTTTTTCTGGGGTGATCCCGTTCTTTTTTGGCGTGTTTTTGATGTGTTTTGGGGTCTCCGTTGGGTTTTGTTGGGTTCTTGTTGGTCATCATGTTGGAAAAGTGTAAATTGTGGGTTTTGGAGAATATCAGGTGAGTTTAAGTTTTTCTGGGTGGTGAATCTATGGTTTTGGTTGAATTCTTCTGTTTTTTTTTTTAGCGTTTTCTTCTGTTTTTGGGGTGGTCCCATTCTTTTTTGGGGTGTTTTTGACATATTTTGGGGTCTCCGTTGGTTTTTGTTGGGTTCTTGTTGTTCATCATGGTGAAAACGTGTAAATTGTGGGTATTGGAGAACATCAGGTAGGTTTAGGGGGACTTTTGGGGTGGATCAACGGCTTTTAGGGTTTTCTTTCGGTTTTGGGGGTGATCCCGCTTTTTTTTGTGGTGTTTTTGACGTGTTTTGGGGTTTCCGTTGCGTTTCGTTGATTTCCTAATGTGTTTTAAGTTTGTTGGGAGTGGACTTTGGGATTTGGAGAACATCAGGTAGGTTTAGTGTGTTTTTGGGGTGGATCTATGTTTTTTGGGGTTTTCTTTCTTTTTTAGGGGTTATCCTGTTCTTGTTTGGGGTGTTTTGGACTTGTTTTGGGGTCTCCGTTGGGTTTTAGTTGGATTCTCGTTGGTCGTTAGGGTAAATGGGAGTGGATTGTGGGTTTTGAAGAAGATCAGGTGAGTTTAGGGTGTTTTTGCGGGGAAATTCATAGTGTTTGGTGTTTTTTCTTCTGATCCAGTTCTTTTCTGGGGTGTTTTTGAGGTGTTTTTGGGGTTTCCGTTGGGTTTCGTTGAGTTCCTAATGGGTTTTATGGTGGTTGGGAGTGGACATTTGGATTTGGAGAACATCAGGTACGTTTAGAGTGGTTTTGGGATTGGATCCGTGCTTTTTGGGGTTTTCTTTCGTTTTTGGGGGTGATCCTGTTCTTGTTTGGGGTGTTTTGGACGTGTTTTGGGTTCTCCGTTGGGTTTCGTTGTGTTTTCCGTGGTCATCATGGTGGAAAAGTGTAAATTGTGGGTTTTGGAGAACATCAGGTAGGTTTAGGGTTTTTTTGGGGTGGATCTATGTTTTTGGGGGATTTTCTTCCAGTTTTGGGGGTGATTCCGTTCTTGTTTGGGGTGTTTTTGACGTGTTTTGTGGTCTCTGTTTTGTTTCGTTGTGTTTTCCTTGTTCATTTTGGTGGAAAAGGCTGAATAGTGGGTTTTGGAGAACATCAGGTAGGTTTAGGGTGGTTTTGGGATTTGATCCGTGCTTTTTGGGGATTTTGTTCCAGTTTTGGGGGTGATTCCGTTCTTGTTTGTGGTGTTTTTGATGTGTTTTGGGTTCTCCGTTGGGTTTCGTTGGGTTTTCCGTTGGCATCATGGTGGAAAAGGGTAAATTGCGGGTTTTGGAGAACATCAGGTAGGTTTAGGGGGACTTTTGGGGTGGATTCATGGTATTTGTTTTTTTTTTTCTGTTTTTCTGGGGTGATCCCGTTCTTTTTTGGTGTGTTTTTGATGTGTTTTGGGGTCTCCGTTGGGTTTTGTTGGGTTCTTGTTGGTCATCATGTTGGAAAAGTGTAAATTGTGGGTTTTGGAGAATATCAGGTGAGTTTAAGTTTTTCTGGGTGGTGAATCTATGGTTTTGGTTGAATTCTTCTGTTTTTTTTTTAGCGTTTTCTTCTGTTTTTGGGGTGGTCCCATTCTTTTTTGGGGTGTTTTTGACATATTTTGGGGTCTCCGTTGGTTTTTGTTGGGTTCTTGTTGTTCATCATGGTGAAAACGTGTAAATTGTGGGTATTGGAGAACATCAGGTAGGTTTAGGGGGACTTTTGGGGTGGATCAACGGCTTTTAGGGTTTTCTTTCGGTTTTGGGGGTGATCCCGCTTTTTTTTGTGGTGTTTTTGAGGTGTTTTGGGGTTTCCGTTGCGTTTCGTTGATTTCCTAATGTGTTTTAAGTTTGTTGGGAGTGGACTTTGGGATTTGGAGAACATCAGGTAGGTTTAGTGTGTTTTTGGGGTGGATCTATGTTTTTTGGGGTTTTCTTTCTTTTTTAGGGGTTATCCTGTTCTTGTTTGGGGTGTTTTGGACTTGTTTTGGGGTCTCCGTTGGGTTTTAGTTGGATTCTCGTTGGTCGTTAGGGTAAATGGGAGTGGATTGTGGGTTTTGAAGAAGATCAGGTGAGTTTAGGGTGGTTTTGCGGGGAAATTCATAGTGTTTGGTGTTTTTTCTTCTGATCCAGTTCTTTTCTGGGGTGTTTTTGAGGTGTTTTTGGGGTTTCCGTTGGGTTTCGTTGAGTTCCTAATGGGTTTTATGGTGGTTGGGAGTGGACATTTGGATTTGGAGAACATCAGGTACGTTTAGAGTGGTTTTGGGATTGGATCCGTGCTTTTTGGGGTTTTCTTTCGTTTTTGGGGGTGATCCTGTTCTTGTTTGGGGTGTTTTGGACGTGTTTTGGGTTCTCCGTTGGGTTTCGTTGTGTTTTCCGTGGTCATCATGGTGGAAAAGTGTAAATTGTGGGTTTTGGAGAACATCAGGTAGGTTTAGGGTTTTTTTGGGGTGGATCTATGTTTTTGGGGGATTTTCTTCCAGTTTTGGGGGTGATTCCGTTCTTGTTTGGGGTGTTTTTGACGTGTTTTGTGGTCTCTGTTTTGTTTCGTTGTGTTTTCCTTGTTCATTTTGGTGGAAAAGGCTGAATAGTGGGTTTTGGAGAACATCAGGTAGGTTTAGGGTGGTTTTGGGATTTGATCCGTGCTTTTTGGGGATTTTGTTCCAGTTTTGGGGGTGATTCGGTTCTTGTTTGTGGTGTTTTTGATGTGTTTTGGGTTCTCCGTTGGGTTTCGTTGGGTTTTCCGTTGGCATCATGGTGGAAAAGGGTAAATTGCGGGTTTTGGAGAACATCAGGTAGGTTTAGGGGGACTTTTGGGGTGGATTCATGGTATTTGTTTTTTCTGTTTTTCTGTTTTTCTGGGGTGATCCCGTTCTTTTTTGGTGTGTTTTTGATGTGTTTTGGGGTCTCCGTTGGGTTTTGTTGGGTTCTTGTTGGTCATCATGTTGGAAAAGTGTAAATTGTGGGTTTTGGAGAATATCAGGTGAGTTTAAGTTTTTCTGGGTGGTGAATCTATGGTTTTGGTTGAATTCTTCTGTTTTTTTTTTTAGCGTTTTCTTCTGTTTTTGGGGTGGTCCCATTCTTTTTTGGGGTGTTTTTGACATATTTTGGGGTCTCCGTTGGTTTTTGTTGGGTTCTTGTTGTTCATCATGGTGAAAACGTGTAAATTGTGGGTATTGGAGAACATCAGGTAGGTTTAGGGGGACTTTTGGGGTGGATCAACGGCTTTTAGGGTTTTCTTTCGGTTTTGGGGGTGATCCCGCTTTTTTTTGTGGTGTTTTTGAGGTGTTTTGGGGTTTCCGTTGCGTTTCGTTGATTTCCTAATGTGTTTTAAGTTTGTTGGGAGTGGACTTTGGGATTTGGAGAACATCAGGTAGGTTTAGTGTGTTTTTGGGGTGGATCTATGTTTTTTGGGGTTTTCTTTCTTTTTTAGGGGTTATCCTGTTCTTGTTTGGGGTGTTTTGGACTTGTTTTGGGGTCTCCGTTGGGTTTTAGTTGGATTCTCGTTGGTCGTTAGGGTAAATGGGAGTGGATTGTGGGTTTTGAAGAAGATCAGGTGAGTTTAGGGTGGTTTTGCGGGGAAATTCATAGTGTTTGGTGTTTTTTCTTCTGATCCAGTTCTTTTCTGGGGTGTTTTTGAGGTGTTTTTGGGGTTTCCGTTGGGTTTCGTTGAGTTCCTAATGGGTTTTATGGTGGTTGGGAGTGGACATTTGGATTTGGAGAACATCAGGTACGTTTAGAGTGGTTTTGGGATTGGATCCGTGCTTTTTGGGGTTTTCTTTCGTTTTTGGGGGTGATCCTGTTCTTGTTTGGGGTGTTTTGGACGTGTTTTGGGTTCTCCGTTGGGTTTCGTTGTGTTTTCCGTGGTCATCATGGTGGAAAAGTGTAAATTGTGGGTTTTGGAGAACATCAGGTAGGTTTAGGGTTTTTTTGGGGTGGATCTATGTTTTTGGGGGATTTTCTTCCAGTTTTGGGGGTGATTCCGTTCTTGTTTGGGGTGTTTTTGACGTGTTTTGTGGTCTCTGTTTTGTTTCGTTGTGTTTTCCTTGTTCATTTTGGTGGAAAAGGCTGAATAGTGGGTTTTGGAGAACATCAGGTAGGTTTAGGGTGTTTTTGGGATTTGATCCGTGCTTTTTGGGGATTTTGTTCCAGTTTTGGGGGTGATTCGGTTCTTGTTTGTGGTGTTTTTGATGTGTTTTGGGTTCTCCGTTGGGTTTCGTTGGGTTTTCCGTTGGCATCATGGTGGAAAAGGGTAAATTGCGGGTTTTGGAGAACATCAGGTAGGTTTAGGGGGACTTTTGGGGTGGATTCATGGTATTTGTTTTTTTTTTTCTGTTTTTCTGGGGTGATCCCGTTCTTTTTTGGTGTGTTTTTGATGTGTTTTGGGGTCTCCGTTGGGTTTTGTTGGGTTCTTGTTGGTCATCATGTTGGAAAAGTGTAAATTGTGGGTTTTGGAGAATATCAGGTGAGTTTAAGTTTTTCTGGGTGGTGAATCTATGGTTTTGGTTGAATTCTTCTGTTTTTTTTTTAGCGTTTTCTTCTGTTTTTGGGGTGGTCCCATTCTTTTTTGGGGTGTTTTTGACATATTTTGGGGTCTCCGTTGGTTTTTGTTGGGTTCTTGTTGTTCATCATGGTGAAAACGTGTAAATTGTGGGTATTGGAGAACATCAGGTAGGTTTAGGGGGACTTTTGGGGTGGATCAACGGCTTTTAGGGTTTTCTTTCGGTTTTGGGGGTGATCCCGCTTTTTTTTGTGGTGTTTTTGAGGTGTTTTGGGGTTTCCGTTGCGTTTCGTTGATTTCCTAATGTGTTTTAAGTTTGTTGGGAGTGGACTTTGGGATTTGGAGAACATCAGGTAGGTTTAGTGTGTTTTTGGGGTGGATCTATGTTTTTTGGGGTTTTCTTTCTTTTTTAGGGGTTATCCTGTTCTTGTTTGGGGTGTTTTGGACTTGTTTTGGGGTCTCCGTTGGGTTTTAGTTGGATTCTCGTTGGTCGTTAGGGTAAATGGGAGTGGATTGTGGGTTTTGAAGAAGATCAGGTGAGTTTAGGGTGGTTTTGCGGGGAAATTCATAGTGTTTGGTGTTTTTTCTTCTGATCCAGTTCTTTTCTGGGGTGTTTTTGAGGTGTTTTTGGGGTTTCCGTTGGGTTTCGTTGAGTTCCTAATGGGTTTTATGGTGGTTGGGAGTGGACATTTGGATTTGGAGAACATCAGGTACGTTTAGAGTGGTTTTGGGATTGGATCCGTGCTTTTTGGGGTTTTCTTTCGTTTTTGGGGGTGATCCTGTTCTTGTTTGGGGTGTTTTGGACGTGTTTTGGGTTCTCCGTTGGGTTTCGTTGTGTTTTCCGTGGTCATCATGGTGGAAAAGTGTAAATTGTGGGTTTTGGAGAACATCAGGTAGGTTTAGGGTTTTTTTGGGGTGGATCTATGTTTTTGGGGGATTTTCTTCGAGTTTTGGGGGTGATTCCGTTCTTGTTTGGGCTGTTTTTGACGTGTTTTGTGGTCTCTGTTTTGTTTCGTTGTGTTTTCCTTGTTCATTTTGGTGGAAAAGGCTGAATAGTGGGTTTTGGAGAACATCAGGTAGGTTTAGGGTGGTTTTGGGATTTGATCCGTGCTTTTTGGGGATTTTGTTCCAGTTTTGGGGGTGATTCGGTTCTTGTTTGTGGTGTTTTTGATGTGTTTTGGGTTCTCCGTTGGGTTTCGTTGGGTTTTCCGTTGGCATCATGGTGGAAAAGGGTAAATTGCGGGTTTTGGAGAACATCAGGTAGGTTTAGGGGGACTTTTGGGGTGGATTCATGGTATTTGTTTTTTCTGTTTTTCTGTTTTTCTGGGGTGATCCCGTTCTTTTTTGGTGTGTTTTTGACATATTTTGGGGTCTCCGTTGGGTTTTGTTGGGTTCTTGTTGGTCATCATGTTGGAAAAGTGTAAATTGTGGGTATTGGAGAACATCAGGTAGGTTTAGGGGGACTTTTGGGGTGGATCAACGGCTTTTAGGGTTTTCTTTCGGTTTTGGGGGTGATCCCGCTTTTTTTTGGGGTGTTTTTGACATGTTTTGGGGTTTCCGTTGCGTTTCGTTGATTTCCTAATGTGTTTTAAGTTTGTTGGGAGTGGACTTTGGGATTTGGAGAACATCAGGTAGGTTTAGTGTGTTTTTGGGGTGGATCTATGTTTTTTGGGGTTTTCTTTCTTTTTTAGGGGTTATCCTGTTCTTGTTTGGGGTGTTTTGGACTTGTTTTGGGGTCTCCGTTGGGTTTTAGTTGGATTCTCGTTGGTCGTTAGGGTAAATGGGAGTGGATTGTGGGTTTTGAAGAAGATCAGGTGAGTTTCGGGTGGTTTTGCGGGGAAATTCATAGTGTTTGGTGTTTTTTCTTCTGATCCAGTTCTTTTCTGGGGTGTTTTTGAGGTGTTTTTGGGGTTTCCGTTGGGTTTCGTTGAGTTCCTAATGGGTTTTATGGTGGTTGGGAGTGGACATTTGGATTTGGAGAACATCAGGTACGTTTAGAGTGGTTTTGGGATTGGATCCGTGCTTTTTGGGGTTTTCTTTCGTTTTTGGGGGTGATCCTGTTCTTGTTTGGGGTGTTTTGGACGTGTTTTGGGTTCTCCGTTGGATTTCGTTGTGTTTTCCGTGGTCATCATGGTGGAAAAGTGTAAATTGTGGGTTTTGGAGAACATCAGGTAGGTTTAGGGTTTTTTTGGGGTGGATCTATGTTTTTGGGGGATTTTCTTCCAGTTTTGGGGGTGATTCCGTTCTTGTTTGGGGTGTTTTTGACGTGTTTTGTGGTCTCTGTTTTGTTTCGTTGTGTTTTCCTTGTTCATTTTGGTGGAAAAGGCTGAATAGTGGGTTTTGGAGAACATCAGGTAGGTTTAGGGTGGTTTTGGGATTTGATCCGTGCTTTTTGGGGATTTTGTTCCAGTTTTGGGGGTGATTCGGTTCTTGTTTGTGGTGTTTTTGATGTGTTTTGGGTTCTCCGTTGGGTTTCGTTGGGTTTTCCGTTGGCATCATGGTGGAAAAGGGTAAATTGCGGGTTTTGGAGAACATCAGGTAGGTTTAGGGGGACTTTTGGGGTGGATTCATGGTATTTGTTTTTTTTTTTTCTGTTTTTCTGGGGTGATCCCGTTCTTTTTTGGTGTGTTTTTGATGTGTTTTGGGGTCTCCGTTGGGTTTTGTTGGGTTCTTGTTGGTCATCATGTTGGAAAAGTGTAAATTGTGGGTTTTGGAGAATATCAGGTGAGTTTAAGTTTTTCTGGGTGGTGAATCTATGGTTTTGGTTGAATTCTTCTGTTTTTTTTTTTAGCGTTTTCTTCTGTTTTTGGGGTGGTCCCATTCTTTTTTGGGGTGTTTTTGACATATTTTGGGGTCTCTGTTGGTTTTTGTTGGGTTCTTGTTGTTCATCATGGTGAAAACGTGTAAATTGTGGGTATTGGAGAACATCAGGTAGGTTTAGGGGGACTTTTGGGGTGGATCAACGGCTTTTAGGGTTTTCTTTCGGTTTTGGGGGTGATCCCGCTTTTTTTTGTGGTGTTTTTGAGGTGTTTTGGGGTTTCCGTTGCGTTTCGTTGATTTCCTAATGTGTTTTAAGTTTGTTGGGAGTGGACTTTGGGATTTGGAGAACATCAGGTAGGTTTAGTGTGTTTTTGGGGTGGATCTATGTTTTTTGGGGTTTTCTTTCTTTTTTAGGGGTTATCCTGTTCTTGTTTGGGGTGTTTTGGACTTGTTTTGGGGTCTCCGTTGGGTTTTAGTTGGATTCTCGTTGGTCGTTAGGGTAAATGGGAGTGGATTGTGGGTTTTGAAGAAGATCAGGTGAGTTTAGGGTGGTTTTGCGGGGAAATTCATAGTGTTTGGTGTTTTTTCTTCTGATCCAGTTCTTTTCTGGGGTGTTTTTGAGGTGTTTTTGGGGTTTCCGTTGGGTTTCGTTGAGTTCCTAATGGGTTTTATGGTGGTTGGGAGTGGACATTTGGATTTGGAGAACATCAGGTACGTTTAGAGTGGTTTTGGGATTGGATCCGTGCTTTTTGGGGTTTTCTTTCGTTTTTGGGGGTGATCCTGTTCTTGTTTGGGGTGTTTTGGACGTGTTTTGGGTTCTCCGTTGGGTTTCGTTGTGTTTTCCGTGGTCATCATGGTGGAAAAGTGTAAATTGTGGGTTTTGGAGAACATCAGGTAGGTTTAGGGTTTTTTTGGGGTGGATCTATGTTTTTGGGGGATTTTCTTCGAGTTTTGGGGGTGATTCCGTTCTTGTTTGGGGTGTTTTTGACGTGTTTTGTGGTCTCTGTTTTGTTTCGTTGTGTTTTCCTTGTTCATTTTGGTGGAAAAGGCTGAATAGTGGGTTTTGGAGAACATCAGGTAGGTTTAGGGTGGTTTTGGGATTTGATCCGTGCTTTTTGGGGATTTTGTTCCAGTTTTGGGGGTGATTCGGTTCTTGTTTGTGGTGTTTTTGATGTGTTTTGGGTTCTCCGTTGGGTTTCGTTGGGTTTTCCGTTGGCATCATGGTGGAAAAGGGTAAATTGCGGGTTTTGGAGAACATCAGGTAGGTTTAGGGGGACTTTTGGGGTGGATTCATGGTATTTGTTTTTTTTTTTCTGTTTTTCTGGGGTGATCCCGTTCTTTTTTGGTGTGTTTTTGATGTGTTTTGGGGTCTCCGTTGGGTTTTGTTGGGTTCTTGTTGGTCATCATGTTGGAAAAGTGTAAATTGTGGGTTTTGGAGAATATCAGGTGAGTTTAAGTTTTTCTGGGTGGTGAATCTATGGTTTTGGTTGAATTCTTCTGTTTTTTTTTAGCGTTTTCTTCTGTTTTTGGGGTGGTCCCATTCTTTTTTGGGGTGTTTTTGACATATTTTGGGGTCTCCGTTGGTTTTTGTTGGGTTCTTGTTGTTCATCATGGTGAAAACGTGTAAATTGTGGGTATTGGAGAACATCAGGTAGGTTTAGGGGGACTTTTGGGGTGGATCAACGGCTTTTAGGGTTTTCTTTCGGTTTTGGGGGTGATCCCGCTTTTTTTTGTGGTGTTTTTGACGTGTTTTGGGGTTTCCGTTGCGTTTCGTTGATTTCCTAATGTGTTTTAAGTTTGTTGGGAGTGGACTTTGGGATTTGGAGAACATCAGGTAGGTTTAGTGTGTTTTTGGGGTGGATCTATGTTTTTTGGGGTTTTCTTTCTTTTTTAGGGGTTATCCTGTTCTTGTTTGGGGTGTTTTCGACTTGTTTTGGGGTCTCCGTTGGGTTTTAGTTGGATTCTCGTTGGTCGTTAGGGTAAATGGGAGTGGATTGTGGGTTTTGAAGAAGATCAGGTGAGTTTAGGGTGGTTTTGCGGGGAAATTCATAGTGTTTGGTGTTTTTTCTTCTGATCCAGTTCTTTTCTGGGGTGTTTTTGAGGTGTTTTTGGGGTTTCCGTTGGGTTTCGTTGAGTTCCTAATGGGTTTTATGGTGGTTGGGAGTGGACATTTGGATTTGGAGAACATCAGGTACGTTTAGAGTGGTTTTGGGATTGGATCCGTGCTTTTTGGGGTTTTCTTTCGTTTTTGGGGGTGATCCTGTTCTTGTTTGGGGTGTTTTGGACGTGTTTTGGGTTCTCCGTTGGGTTTCGTTGTGTTTTCCGTGGTCATCATGGTGGAAAAGTGTAAATTGTGGGTTTTGGAGAACATCAGGTAGGTTTAGGGTGTTTTTTGGGGTGGATCTATGTTTTTGGGGGATTTTCTTCGAGTTTTGGGGGTGATTCCGTTCTTGTTTGGGGTGTTTTTGACGTGTTTTGTGGTCTCTGTTTTGTTTCGTTGTGTTTTCCTTGTTCATTTTGGTGGAAAAGGCTGAATAGTGGGTTTTGGAGAACATCAGGTAGGTTTAGGGTGGTTTTGGGATTTGATCCGTGCTTTTTGGGGATTTTGTTCCAGTTTTGGGGGTGATTCGGTTCTTGTTTGTGGTGTTTTTGATGTGTTTTGGGTTCTCCGTTGGGTTTCGTTGGGTTTTCCGTTGGCATCATGGTGGAAAAGGGTAAATTGCGGGTTTTGGAGAACATCAGGTAGGTTTAGGGGGACTTTTGGGGTGGATTCATGGTATTTGTTTTTTCTGTTTTTCTGTTTTTCTGGGGTGATCCCGTTCTTTTTTGGTGTGTTTTTGATGTGTTTTGGGGTCTCCGTTGGGTTTTGTTGGGTTCTTGTTGGTCATCATGTTGGAAAAGTGTAAATTGTGGGTTTTGGAGAATATCAGGTGAGTTTAAGTTTTTCTGGGTGGTGAATCTATGGTTTTGGTTGAATTCTTCTGTTTTTTTTTTTAGCGTTTTCTTCTGTTTTTGGGGTGGTCCCATTCTTTTTTGGGGTGTTTTTGACATATTTTGGGGTCTCCGTTGGTTTTTGTTGGGTTCTTGTTGTTCATCATGGTGAAAACGTGTAAATTGTGGGTATTGGAGAACATCAGGTAGGTTTAGGGGGACTTTTGGGGTGGATCAACGGCTTTTAGGGTTTTCTTTCGGTTTTGGGGGTGATCCCGCTTTTTTTTGTGGTGTTTTTGAGGTGTTTTGGGGTTTCCGTTGCGTTTCGTTGATTTCCTAATGTGTTTTAAGTTTGTTGGGAGTGGACTTTGGGATTTGGAGAACATCAGGTAGGTTTAGTGTGTTTTTGGGGTGGATCTATGTTTTTTGGGGTTTTCTTTCTTTTTTAGGGGTTATCCTGTTCTTGTTTGGGGTGTTTTGGACTTGTTTTGGGGTCTCCGTTGGGTTTTAGTTGGATTCTCGTTGGTCGTTAGGGTAAATGGGAGTGGATTGTGGGTTTTGAAGAAGATCAGGTGAGTTTAGGGTGGTTTTGCGGGGAAATTCATAGTGTTTGGTGTTTTTTCTTCTGATCCAGTTCTTTTCTGGGGTGTTTTTGAGGTGTTTTTGGGGTTTCCGTTGGGTTTCGTTGAGTTCCTAATGGGTTTTATGGTGGTTGGGAGTGGACATTTGGATTTGGAGAACATCAGGTACGTTTAGAGTGGTTTTGGGATTGGATCCGTGCTTTTTGGGGTTTTCTTTCGTTTTTGGGGGTGATCCTGTTCTTGTTTGGGGTGTTTTGGACGTGTTTTGGGTTCTCCGTTGGGTTTCGTTGTGTTTTCCGTGGTCATCATGGTGGAAAAGTGTAAATTGTGGGTTTTGGAGAACATCAGGTAGGTTTAGGGTTTTTTTGGGGTGGATCTATGTTTTTGGGGGATTTTCTTCCAGTTTTGGGGGTGATTCCGTTCTTGTTTGGGGTGTTTTTGACGTGTTTTGTGGTCTCTGTTTTGTTTCGTTGTGTTTTCCTTGTTCATTTTGGTGGAAAAGGCTGAATAGTGGGTTTTGGAGAACATCAGGTAGGTTTAGGGTGGTTTTGGGATTTGATCCGTGCTTTTTGGGGATTTTGTTCCAGTTTTGGGGGTGATTCCGTTCTTGTTTGTGGTGTTTTTGATGTGTTTTGGGTTCTCCGTTGGGTTTCGTTGGGTTTTCCGTTGGCATCATGGTGGAAAAGGGTAAATTGCGGGTTTTGGAGAACATCAGGTAGGTTTAGGGGGACTTTTGGGGTGGATTCATGGTATTTGTTTTTTTTTTCTGTTTTTCTGGGGTGATCCCGTTCTTTTTTGGTGTGTTTTTGATGTGTTTTGGGATCTCCGTTGGGTTTTGTTGGGTTCTTGTTGGTCATCATGTTGGAAAAGTGTAAATTGTGGGTTTTGGAGAATATCAGGTGAGTTTAAGTTTTTCTGGGTGGTGAATCTATGGTTTTGGTTGAATTCTTCTGTGTTTTTTTTTTTTTTTTTTTTTTTTTTTAGCGTTTTCTTCTGTTTTTGGGGTGGTCCCATTCTTTTTTGGGGTGTTTTTGACATATTTTGGGGTCTCCGTTGGTTTTTGTTGGGTTCTTGTTGTTCATCATGGTGAAAACGTGTAAATTGTGGGTATTGGAGAACATCAGGTAGGTTTAGGGGGACTTTTGGGGTGGATCAACGGCTTTTAGGGTTTTCTTTTGGTTTTGGGGGTGATCCCGCTTTTTTTTGTGGTGTTTTTGAGGTGTTTTGGGGTTTCCGTTGCGTTTCGTTGATTTCCTAATGTGTTTTAAGTTTGTTGGGAGTGGACTTTGGGATTTGGAGAACATCAGGTAGGTTTAGTGTGTTTTTGGGGTGGATCTATGTTTTTTGGGGTTTTCTTTCTTTTTTAGGGGTTATCCTGTTCTTGTTTGGGGTGTTTTGGACTTGTTTTGGGGTCTCCGTTGGGTTTTAGTTGGATTCTCGTTGGTCGTTAGGGTAAATGGGAGTGGATTGTGGGTTTTGAAGAAGATCAGGTGAGTTTAGGGTGGTTTTGCGGGGAAATTCATAGTGTTTGGTGTTTTTTCTTCTGATCCAGTTCTTTTCTGGGGTGTTTTTGAGGTGTTTTTGGGGTTTCCGTTGGGTTTCGTTGAGTTCCTAATGGGTTTTATGGTGGTTGGGAGTGGACATTTGGATTTGGAGAACATCAGGTACGTTTAGAGTGGTTTTGGGATTGGATCCGTGCTTTTTGGGGTTTTCTTTCGTTTTGGGGGGTGATCCTGTTCTTGTTTGGGGTGTTTTGGACGTGTTTTGGGTTCTCCGTTGGGTTTCGTTGTGTTTTCCGTGTTCATCATGGTGGAAAAGTGTAAATTGTTGGTTTTGGAGAACATCAGGTAGGTTTAGGGTTTTTTTGGGGTGGATCTATGTTTTTGGGGGATTTTCTTCCAGTTTTGGGGGTGATTCCGTTCTTGTTTGGGGTGTTTTTGACGTGTTTTGTGGTCTCTGTTTTGTTTCGTTGTGTTTTCCTTGTTCATTTTGGTGGAAAAGGCTGAATAGTGGGTTTTGGAGAACATCAGGTAGGTTTAGGGTGGTTTTGGGATTTGATCCGTGCTTTTTGGGGATTTTGTTCCAGTTTTGGGGGTGATTCCGTTCTTGTTTGTGGTGTTTTTGATGTGTTTTGGGTTCTCCGTTGGGTTTCGTTGGGTTTTCCGTTGGCATCATGGTGGAAAAGGGTAAATTGCGGGTTTTGGAGAACATCAGGTAGGTTTAGGGGGACTTTTGGGGTGGATTCATGGTATTTGTTTTTTTTTTTTCTGTTTTTCTGGGGTGATCCCGTTCTTTTTTGGTGTGTTTTTGATGTGTTTTGGGGTCTCCGTTGGGTTTTGTTGGGTTCTTGTTGGTCATCATGTTGGAAAAGTGTAAATTGTGGGTTTTGGAGAATATCAGGTGAGTTTAAGTTTTTCTGGGTGGTGAATCTATGGTTTTGGTTGAATTCTTCTGTTTTTTTTTTAGCGTTTTCTTCTGTTTTTGGGGTGGTCCCATTCTTTTTTGGGGTGTTTTTGACATATTTTGGGGTCTCCGTTGGTTTTTGTTGGGTTCTTGTTGTTCATCATGGTGAAAACGTGTAAATTGTGGGTATTGGAGAACATCAGGTAGGTTTAGGGGGACTTTTGGGGTGGATCAACGGCTTTTAGGGTTTTCTTTCGGTTTTGGGGGTGATCCCGCTTTTTTTTGTGGTGTTTTTGACGTGTTTTGGGGTTTCCGTTGCGTTTCGTTGATTTCCTAATGTGTTTTAAGTTTGTTGGGAGTGGACTTTGGGATTTGGAGAACATCAGGTAGGTTTAGTGTGTTTTTGGGGTGGATCTATGTTTTTTGGGGTTTTCTTTCTTTTTTAGGGGTTATCCTGTTCTTGTTTGGGGTGTTTTGGACTTGTTTTGGGGTCTCCGTTGGGTTTTAGTTGGATTCTCGTTGGTCGTTAGGGTAAATGGGAGTGGATTGTGGGTTTTGAAGAAGATCAGGTGAGTTTAGGGTGGTTTTGCGGGGAAATTCATAGTGTTTGGTGTTTTTTCTTCTGATCCAGTTCTTTTCTGGGGTGTTTTTGAGGTGTTTTTGGGGTTTCCGTTGGGTTTCGTTGAGTTCCTAATGGGTTTTATGGTGGTTGGGAGTGGACATTTGGATTTGGAGAACATCAGGTACGTTTAGAGTGGTTTTGGGATTGGATCCGTGCTTTTTGGGGTTTTCTTTCGTTTTTGGGGGTGATCCTGTTCTTGTTTGGGGTGTTTTGGACGTGTTTTGGGTTCTCCGTTGGGTTTCGTTGTGTTTTCCGTGGTCATCATGGTGGAAAAGTGTAAATTGTGGGTTTTGGAGAACATCAGGTAGGTTTAGGGTTTTTTTGGGGTGGATCTATGTTTTTGGGGGATTTTCTTCCAGTTTTGGGGGTGATTCCGTTCTTGTTTGGGGTGTTTTTGACGTGTTTTGTGGTCTCTGTTTTGTTTCGTTGTGTTTTCCTTGTTCATTTTGGTGGAAAAGGCTGAATAGTGGGTTTTGGAGAACATCAGGTAGGTTTAGGGTGGTTTTGGGATTTGATCCGTGCTTTTTGGGGATTTTGTTCCAGTTTTGGGGGTGATTCCGTTCTTGTTTGTGGTGTTTTTGATGTGTTTTGGGTTCTCCGTTGGGTTTCGTTGGGTTTTCCGTTGGCATCATGGTGGAAAAGGGTAAATTGCGGGTTTTGGAGAACATCAGGTAGGTTTAGGGTGGTTTTGGGATTTGATCCGTGCTTTTTGGGGATTTTGTTCCAGTTTTGGGGGTGATTCGGTTCTTGTTTGTGGTGTTTTTGATGTGTTTTGGGTTCTCCGTTGGGTTTCGTTGGGTTTTCCGTTGGCATCATGGTGGAAAAGGGTAAATTGCGGGTTTTGGAGAACATCAGGTAGGTTTAGGGGGACTTTTGGGGTGGATTCATGGTATTTGTTTTTTTTTTTTTTCTGTTTTTCTGGGGTGATCCCGTTCTTTTTTGGTGTGTTTTTGATGTGTTTTGGGGTCTCCGTTGGGTTTTGTTGGGTTCTTGTTGGTCATCATGTTGGAAAAGTGTAAATTGTGGGTTTTGGAGAATATCAGGTGAGTTTAAGTTTTTCTGGGTGGTGAATCTATGGTTTTGGTTGAATTCTTCTGTTTTTTTTTAGCGTTTTCTTCTGTTTTTGGGGTGGTCCCATTCTTTTTTGGGGTGTTTTTGACATATTTTGGGGTCTCCGTTGGTTTTTGTTGGGTTCTTGTTGTTCATCATGGTGAAAACGTGTAAATTGTGGGTATTGGAGAACATCAGGTAGGTTTAGGGGGACTTTTGGGGTGGATCAACGGCTTTTAGGGTTTTCTTTCGGTTTTGGGGGTGATCCCGCTTTTTTTTGTGGTGTTTTTGATGTGTTTTGGGGTTTCCGTTGCGTTTCGTTGATTTCCTAATGTGTTTTAAGTTTGTTGGGAGTGGACTTTGGGATTTGGAGAACATCAGGTAGGTTTAGTGTGTTTTTGGGGTGGATCTATGTTTTTTGGGGTTTTCTTTCTTTTTTAGGGGTTATCCTGTTCTTGTTTGGGGTGTTTTGGACTTGTTTTGGGGTCTCCGTTGGGTTTTAGTTGGATTCTCGTTGGTCGTTAGGGTAAATGGGAGTGGATTGTGGGTTTTGAAGAAGATCAGGTGAGTTTAGGGTGGTTTTGCGGGGAAATTCATAGTGTTTGGTGTTTTTTCTTCTGATCCAGTTCTTTTCTGGGGTGTTTTTGAGGTGTTTTTGGGGTTTCCGTTGGGTTTCGTTGAGTTCCTAATGGGTTTTATGGTGGTTGGGAGTGGACATTTGGATTTGGAGAACATCAGGTACGTTTAGAGTGGTTTTGGGATTGGATCCGTGCTTTTTGGGGTTTTCTTTCGTTTTTGGGGGTGATCCTGTTCTTGTTTGGGGTGTTTTGGACGTGTTTTGGGTTCTCCGTTGGATTTCGTTGTGTTTTCCGTGTTCATCATGGTGGAAAAGTGTAAATTGTGGGTTTTGGAGAACATCAGGTAGGTTTAGGGTTTTTTTGGGGTGGATCTATGTTTTTGGGGGATTTTCTTCCAGTTTTGGGGGTGATTCCGTTCTTGTTTGGGGTGTTTTTGACGTGTTTTGTGGTCTCTGTTTTGTTTCGTTGTGTTTTCCTTGTTCATTTTGGTGGAAAAGGCTGAATAGTGGGTTTTGGAGAACATCAGGTAGGTTTAGGGTGGTTTTGGGATTTGATCCGTGCTTTTTGGGGATTTTGTTCCAGTTTTGGGGGTGATTCGGTTCTTGTTTGTGGTGTTTTTGATGTGTTTTGGGTTCTCCGTTGGGTTTCGTTGGGTTTTCCGTTGGCATCATGGTGGAAAAGGGTAAATTGCGGGTTTTGGAGAACATCAGGTAGGTTTAGGGGGACTTTTGGGGTGGATTCATGGTATTTGTTTTTTTTTTTTCTGTTTTTCTGGGGTGATCCCGTTCTTTTTTGGTGTGTTTTTGATGTGTTTTGTGATCTCCGTTGGGTTTTGTTGGGTTCTTGTTGGTCATCATGTTGGAAAAGTGTAAATTGTGGGTTTTGGAGAATATCAGGTGAGTTTAAGTTTTTCTGGGTGGTGAATCTATGGTTTTGGTTGAATTCTTCTGGTTTTTTTTAGCGTTTTCTTCTGTTTTTGGGGTGGTCCCATTCTTTTTTGGGGTGTTTTTGACATATTTTGGGGTCTCCGTTGGTTTTTGTTGGGTTCTTGTTGTTCATCATGGTGAAAACGTGTAAATTGTGGGTATTGGAGAACATCAGGTAGGTTTAGGGGGACTTTTGGGGTGGATCAACGGCTTTTAGGGTTTTCTTTCGGTTTTGGGGGTGATCCCGCTTTTTTTTGTGGTGTTTTTGAGGTGTTTTGGGGTTTCCGTTGCATTTCGTTGATTTCCTAATGTGTTTTAAGTTTGTTGGGAGTGGACTTTGGGATTTGGAGAACATCAGGTAGGTTTAGTGTGTTTTTGGGGTGGATCTATGTTTTTTGGGGTTTTCTTTCTTTTTTAGGGGTTATCCTGTTCTTGTTTGGGGTGTTTTCGACTTGTTTTGGGGTCTCCGTTGGGTTTTAGTTGGATTCTCGTTGGTCGTTAGGGTAAATGGGAGTGGATTGTGGGTTTTGAAGAAGATCAGGTGAGTTTAGGGTGGTTTTGCGGGGAAATTCATAGTGTTTGGTGTTTTTTCTTCTGATCCAGTTCTTTTCTGGGGTGTTTTTGAGGTGTTTTTGGGGTTTCCGTTGGGTTTCGTTGAGTTCCTAATGGGTTTTATGGTGGTTGGGAGTGGACATTTGGATTTGGAGAACATCAGGTACGTTTAGAGTGGTTTTGGGATTGGATCCGTGCTTTTTGGGGTTTTCTTTCGTTTTTGGGGGTGATCCTGTTCTTGTTTGGGGTGTTTTGGACGTGTTTTGGGTTCTCCGTTGGGTTTCGTTGTGTTTTCCGTGTTCATCATGGTGGAAAAGTGTAAATTGTGGGTTTTGGAGAGCATCAGGTAGGTTTAGGTTTTTTTTGGGGTGGATCTATGTTTTTGGGGGATTTTCTTCCAGTTTTGGGGGTGATTCCGTTCTTGTTTGGGGTGTTTTTGACGTGTTTTGTGGTCTCTGTTTTGTTTCGTTGTGTTTTCCTTGTTCATTTTGGTGGAAAAGGCTGAATAGTGGGTTTTGGAGAACATCAGGTAGGTTTAGGGTGGTTTTGGGATTTGATCCGTGCTTTTTGGGGATTTTGTTCCAGTTTTGGGGGTGATTCCGTTCTTGTTTGTGGTGTTTTTGATGTGTTTTGGGTTCTCCGTTGGGTTTCGTTGGGTTTTCCGTTGGCATCATGGTGGAAAAGGGTAAATTGCGGGTTTTGGAGAACATCAGGTAGGTTTAGGGGGACTTTTGGGGTGGATTCATGGTATTTGTTTTTTTTTTTTCTGTTTTTCTGGGGTGATCCCGTTCTTTTTTGGTGTGTTTTTGATGTGTTTTGGGATCTCCGTTGGGTTTTGTTGGGTTCTTGTTGGTCATCATGTTGGAAAAGTGTAAATTGTGGGTTTTGGAGAATATCAGGTGAGTTTAAGTTTTTCTGGGTGGTGAATCTATGGTTTTGGTTGAATTCTTCTGTTTTTTTTAGCGTTTTCTTCTGTTTTTGGGGTGGTCCCATTCTTTTTTGGGGTGTTTTTGACATAGTTTGGGGTCTCCGTTGGTTTTTGTTGGGTTCTTGTTGTTCATCATGGTGAAAACGTGTAAATTGTGGGTATTGGAGAACATCAGGTAGGTTTAGGGGGACTTTTGGGGTGGATCAACGGCTTTTAGGGTTTTCTTTCGGTTTTGGGGGTGATCCCGCTTTTTTTTGTGGTGTTTTTGACGTGTTTTGGGGTTTCCGTTGCGTTTCGTTGATTTCCTAATGTGTTTTAAGTTTGTTGGGAGTGGACTTTGGGATTTGGAGAACATCAGGTAGGTTTAGTGTGTTTTTGGGGTGGATCTATGTTTTTTGGGGTTTTCTTTCTTTTTTAGGGGTTATCCTGTTCTTGTTTGGGGTGTTTTGGACTTGTTTTGGGGTCTCCGTTGGGTTTTAGTTGGATTCTCGTTGGTCGTTAGGGTAAATGGGAGTGGATTGTGGGTTTTGAAGAAGATCAGGTGAGTTTAGGGTGGTTTTGCGGGGAAATTCATAGTGTTTGGTGTTTTTTCTTCTGATCCAGTTCTTTTCTGGGGTGTTTTTGAGGTGTTTTTGGGGTTTCCGTTGGGTTTCGTTGAGTTCCTAATGGGTTTTATGGTGGTTGGGAGTGGACATTTGGATTTGGAGAACATCAGGTACGTTTAGAGTGGTTTTGGGATTGGATCCGTGCTTTTTGGGGTTTTCTTTCGTTTTTGGGGGTGATCCTGTTCTTGTTTGGGGTGTTTTGGACGTGTTTTGGGTTCTCCGTTGGGTTTCGTTGTGTTTTCCGTGGTCATCATGGTGGAAAAGTGTAAATTGTGGGTTTTGGAGAACATCAGGTAGGTTTAGGGTTTTTTTGGGGTGGATCTATGTTTTTGGGGGATTTTCTTCCAGTTTTGGGGGTGATTCCGTTCTTGTTTGGGGTGTTTTTGACGTGTTTTGTGGTCTCTGTTTTGTTTCGTTGTGTTTTCCTTGTTCATTTTGGTGGAAAAGGCTGAATAGTGGGTTTTGGAGAACATCAGGTAGGTTTAGGGTGGTTTTGGGATTTGATCCGTGCTTTTTGGGGATTTTGTTCCAGTTTTGGGGGTGATTCCGTTCTTGTTTGTGGTGTTTTTGATGTGTTTTGGGTTCTCCGTTGGGTTTCGTTGGGTTTTCCGTTGGCATCATGGTGGAAAAGGGTAAATTGTGGGTTTTGGAGAACATCAGGTAGGTTTAGGGGGACTTTTGGGGTGGATTCATGGTATTTGTTTTTTTTTTCTGTTTTTCTGGGGTGATCCCGTTCTTTTTTGGTGTGTTTTTGATGTGTTTTGGGGTCTCCGTTGGGTTTTGTTGGGTTCTTGTTGGTCATCATGTTGGAAAAGTGTAAATTGTGGGTTTTGGAGAATATCAGGTGAGTTTAAGTTTTTCTGGGTGGTGAATCTATGGTTTTGGTTGAATTCTTCTGTTTTTTTTTAGCGTTTTCTTCTGTTTTTGGGGTGGTCCCATTCTTTTTTGGGGTGTTTTTGACATAGTTTGGGGTCTCCGTTGGTTTTTGTTGGGTTCTTGTTGTTCATCATGGTGAAAACGTGTAAATTGTGGGTATTGGAGAACATCAGGTAGGTTTAGGGGGACTTTTGGGGTGGATCAACGGCTTTTAGGGTTTTCTTTCGGTTTTGGGGGTGATCCCGCTTTTTTTTGTGGTGTTTTTGAGGTGTTTTGGGGTTTCCGTTGCGTTTCGTTGATTTCCTAATGTGTTTTAAGTTTGTTGGGAGTGGACTTTGGGATTTGGAGAACATCAGGTAGGTTTAGTGTGTTTTTGGGGTGGATCTATGTTTTTTGGGGTTTTCTTTCTTTTTTAGGGGTTATCCTGTTCTTGTTTGGGGTGTTTTGGACTTGTTTTGGGGTCTCCGTTGGGTTTTAGTTGGATTCTCGTTGGTCGTTAGGGTAAATGGGAGTGGATTGTGGGTTTTGAAGAAGATCAGGTGAGTTTAGGGTGGTTTTGCGGGGAAATTCATAGTGTTTGGTGTTTTTTCTTCTGATCCAGTTCTTTTCTGGGGTGTTTTTGAGGTGTTTTTGGGGTTTCCGTTGGGTTTCGTTGAGTTCCTAATGGGTTTTATGGTGGTTGGGAGTGGACATTTGGATTTGGAGAACATCAGGTACGTTTAGAGTGGTTTTGGGATTGGATCCGTGCTTTTTGGGGTTTTCTTTCGTTTTTGGGGGTGATCCTGTTCTTGTTTGGGGTGTTTTGGACGTGTTTTGGGTTCTCCGTTGGGTTTCGTTGTGTTTTCCGTGGTCATCATGGTGGAAAAGTGTAAATTGTGGGTTTTGGAGAACATCAGGTAGGTTTAGGGTTTTTTTGGGGTGGATCTATGTTTTTGGGGGATTTTCTTCCAGTTTTGGGGGTGATTCCGTTCTTGTTTGGGGTGTTTTTGACGTGTTTTGTGGTCTCTGTTTTGTTTCGTTGTGTTTTCCTTGTTCATTTTGGTGGAAAAGGCTGAATAGTGGGTTTTGGAGAACATCAGGTAGGTTTAGGGTGGTTTTGGGATTTGATCCGTGCTTTTTGGGGATTTTGTTCCAGTTTTGGGGGTGATTCGGTTCTTGTTTGTGGTGTTTTTGATGTGTTTTGGGTTCTCCGTTGGGTTTCGTTGGGTTTTCCGTTGGCATCATGGTGGAAAAGGGTAAATTGTGGGTTTTGGAGAACATCAGGTAGGTTTAGGGGGACTTTTGGGGTGGATTCATGGTATTTGTTTTTTTTTTTCTGTTTTTCTGGGGTGATCCCGTTCTTTTTTGGTGTGTTTTTGATGTGTTTTGGGGTCTCCGTTGGGTTTTGTTGGGTTCTTGTTGGTCATCATGTTGGAAAAGTGTAAATTGTGGGTTTTGGAGAATATCAGGTGAGTTTAAGTTTTTCTGGGTGGTGAATCTATGGTTTTGGTTGAATTCTTCTGTTTTTTTTTTTAGCGTTTTCTTCTGTTTTTGGGGTGGTCCCATTCTTTTTTGGGGTGTTTTTGACATATTTTGGGGTCTCCGTTGGTTTTTGTTGGGTTCTTGTTGTTCATCATGGTGAAAACGTGTAAATTGTGGGTATTGGAGAACATCAGGTAGGTTTAGGGGGACTTTTGGGGTGGATCAACGGCTTTTAGGGTTTTCTTTCGGTTTTGGGGGTGATCCCGCTTTTTTTTGTGGTGTTTTTGAGGTGTTTTGGGGTTTCCGTTGCGTTTCGTTGATTTCCTAATGTGTTTTAAGTTTGTTGGGAGTGGACTTTGGGATTTGGAGAACATCAGGTAGGTTTAGTGTGTTTTTGGGGTGGATCTATGTTTTTTGGGGTTTTCTTTCTTTTTTAGGGGTTATCCTGTTCTTGTTTGGGGTGTTTTCGACTTGTTTTGGGGTCTCCGTTGGGTTTTAGTTGGATTCTCGTTGGTCGTTAGGGTAAATGGGAGTGGATTGTGGGTTTTGAAGAAGATCAGGTGAGTTTAGGGTGGTTTTGCGGGGAAATTCATAGTGTTTGGTGTTTTTTCTTCTGATCCAGTTCTTTTCTGGGGTGTTTTTGAGGTGTTTTTGGGGTTTCCGTTGGGTTTCGTTGAGTTCCTAATGGGTTTTATGGTGGTTGGGAGTGGACATTTGGATTTGGAGAACATCAGGTACGTTTAGAGTGGTTTTGGGATTGGATCCGTGCTTTTTGGGGTTTTCTTTCGTTTTTGGGGGTGATCCTGTTCTTGTTTGGGGTGTTTTGGACGTGTTTTGGGTTCTCCGTTGGGTTTCGTTGTGTTTTCCGTGGTCATCATGGTGGAAAAGTGTAAATTGTGGGTTTTGGAGAACATCAGGTAGGTTTAGGGTTTTTTTGGGGTGGATCTATGTTTTTGGGGGATTTTCTTCCAGTTTTGGGGGTGATTCCGTTCTTGTTTGGGGTGTTTTTGACGTGTTTTGTGGTCTCTGTTTTGTTTCGTTGTGTTTTCCTTGTTCATTTTGGTGGAAAAGGCTGAATAGTGGGTTTTGGAGAACATCAGGTAGGTTTAGGGTGGTTTTGGGATTTGATCCGTGCTTTTTGGGGATTTTGTTCCAGTTTTGGGGGTGATTCCGTTCTTGTTTGTGGTGTTTTTGATGTGTTTTGGGTTCTCCGTTGGGTTTCGTTGGGTTTTCCGTTGGCATCATGGTGGAAAAGGGTAAATTGCGGGTTTTGGAGAACATCAGGTAGGTTTAGGGGGACTTTTGGGGTGGATTCATGGTATTTGTTTTTTCTGTTTTTCTGTTTTTCTGGGGTGATCCCGTTCTTTTTTGGTGTGTTTTTGATGTGTTTTGGGGTCTCCGTTGGGTTTTGTTGGGTTCTTGTTGGTCATCATGTTGGAAAAGTGTAAATTGTGGGTTTTGGAGAATATCAGGTGAGTTTAAGTTTTTCTGGGTGGTGAATCTATGGTTTTGGTTGAATTCTTCTGTTTTTTTTTAGCGTTTTCTTCTGTTTTTGGGGTGGTCCCATTCTTTTTTGGGGTGTTTTTGACATATTTTGGGGTCTCCGTTGGTTTTTGTTGGGTTCTTGTTGTTCATCATGGTGAAAACGTGTAAATTGTGGGTATTGGAGAACATCAGGTAGGTTTAGGGGGACTTTTGGGGTGGATCAACGGCTTTTAGGGTTTTCTTTCGGTTTTGGGGGTGATCCCGCTTTTTTTTGTGGTGTTTTTGAGGTGTTTTGGGGTTTCCGTTGCGTTTCGTTGATTTCCTAATGTGTTTTAAGTTTGTTGGGAGTGGACTTTGGGATTTGGAGAACATCAGGTAGGTTTAGTGTGTTTTTGGGGTGGATCTATGTTTTTTGGGGTTTTCTTTCTTTTTTAGGGGTTATCCTGTTCTTGTTTGGGGTGTTTTGGACTTGTTTTGGGGTCTCCGTTGGGTTTTAGTTGGATTCTCGTTGGTCGTTAGGGTAAATGGGAGTGGATTGTGGGTTTTGAAGAAGATCAGGTGAGTTTAGGGTGGTTTTGCGGGGAAATTCATAGTGTTTGGTGTTTTTTCTTCTGATCCAGTTCTTTTCTGGGGTGTTTTTGAGGTGTTTTTGGGGTTTCCGTTGGGTTTCGTTGAGTTCCTAATGGGTTTTATGGTGGTTGGGAGTGGACATTTGGATTTGGAGAACATCAGGTACGTTTAGAGTGGTTTTGGGATTGGATCCGTGCTTTTTGGGGTTTTCTTTCGTTTTTGGGGGTGATCCTGTTCTTGTTTGGGGTGTTTTGGACGTGTTTTGGGTTCTCCGTTGGGTTTCGTTGTGTTTTCCGTGGTCATCATGGTGGAAAAGTGTAAATTGTGGGTTTTGGAGAACATCAGGTAGGTTTAGGGTGTTTTTTGGGGTGGATCTATGTTTTTGGGGGATTTTCTTCCAGTTTTGGGGGTGATTCCGTTCTTGTTTGGGGTGTTTTTGACGTGTTTTGTGGTCTCTGTTTTGTTTCGTTGTGTTTTCCTTGTTCATTTTGGTGGAAAAGGCTGAATAGTGGGTTTTGGAGAACATCAGGTAGGTTTAGGGTGGTTTTGGGATTTGATCCGTGCTTTTTGGGGATTTTGTTCCAGTTTTGGGGGTGATTCGGTTCTTGTTTGTGGTGTTTTTGATGTGTTTTGGGTTCTCCGTTGGGTTTCGTTGGGTTTTCCGTTGGCATCATGGTGGAAAAGGGTAAATTGCGGGTTTTGGAGAACATCAGGTAGGTTTAGGGGGACTTTTGGGGTGGATTCATGGTATTTGGTTTTTTTTTCTGTTTTTCTGGGGTGATCCCGTTCTTTTTTGGTGTGTTTTTGATGTGTTTTGGGGTCTCCGTTGGGTTTTGTTGGGTTCTTGTTGGTCATCATGTTGGAAAAGTGTAAATTGTGGGTTTTGGAGAATATCAGGTGAGTTTAAGTTTTTCTGGGTGGTGAATCTATGGTTTTGGTTGAATTCTTCTGTTTTTTTTTAGCGTTTTCTTCTGTTTTTGGGGTGGTCCCATTCTTTTTTGGGGTGTTTTTGACATATTTTGTGGTCTCCGTTGGTTTTTGTTGGGTTCTTGTTGTTCATCATGGTGAAAACGTGTAAATTGTGGGTATTGGAGAACATCAGGTAGGTTTAGGGGGACTTTTGGGGTGGATCAACGGCTTTTAGGGTTTTCTTTCGGTTTTGGGGGTGATCCCGCTTTTTTTTGTGGTGTTTTTGAGGTGTTTTGGGGTTTCCGTTGCGTTTCGTTGATTTCCTAATGTGTTTTAAGTTTGTTGGGAGTGGACTTTGGGATTTGGAGAACATCAGGTAGGTTTAGTGTGTTTTTGGGGTGGATCTATGTTTTTTGGGGTTTTCTTTCTTTTTTAGGGGTTATCCTGTTCTTGTTTGGGGTGTTTTCGACTTGTTTTGGGGTCTCCGTTGGGTTTTAGTTGGATTCTCGTTGGTCGTTAGGGTAAATGGGAGTGGATTGTGGGTTTTGAAGAAGATCAGGTGAGTTTAGGGTGGTTTTGCGGGGAAATTCATAGTGTTTGGTGTTTTTTCTTCTGATCCAGTTCTTTTCTGGGGTGTTTTTGAGGTGTTTTTGGGGTTTCCGTTGGGTTTCGTTGAGTTCCTAATGGGTTTTATGGTGGTTGGGAGTGGACATTTGGATTTGGAGAACATCAGGTACGTTTAGAGTGGTTTTGGGATTGGATCCGTGCTTTTTGGGGTTTTCTTTCGTTTTTGGGGGTGATCCTGTTCTTGTTTGGGGTGTTTTGGACGTGTTTTGGGTTCTCCGTTGGGTTTCGTTGTGTTTTCCGTGGTCATCATGGTGGAAAAGTGTAAATTGTGGGTTTTGGAGAACATCAGGTAGGTTTAGGGTGTTTTTTGGGGTGGATCTATGTTTTTGGGGGATTTTCTTCCAGTTTTGGGGGTGATTCCGTTCTTGTTTGGGGTGTTTTTGACGTGTTTTGTGGTCTCTGTTTTGTTTCGTTGTGTTTTCCTTGTTCATTTTGGTGGAAAAGGCTGAATAGTGGGTTTTGGAGAACATCAGGTAGGTTTAGGGTGGTTTTGGGATTTGATCCGTGCTTTTTGGGGATTTTGTTCCAGTTTTGGGGGTGATTCGGTTCTTGTTTGTGGTGTTTTTGATGTGTTTTGGGTTCTCCGTTGGGTTTCGTTGGGTTTTCCGTTGGCATCATGGTGGAAAAGGGTAAATTGCGGGTTTTGGAGAACATCAGGTAGGTTTAGGGGGACTTTTGGGGTGGATTCATGGTATTTGGTTTTTTTTTCTGTTTTTCTGGGGTGATCCCGTTCTTTTTTGGTGTGTTTTTGATGTGTTTTGGGGTCTCCGTTGGGTTTTGTTGGGTTCTTGTTGGTCATCATGTTGGAAAAGTGTAAATTGTGGGTTTTGGAGAATATCAGGTGAGTTTAAGTTTTTCTGGGTGGTGAATCTATGGTTTTGGTTGAATTCTTCTGTTTTTTTTTAGCGTTTTCTTCTGTTTTTGGGGTGGTCCCATTCTTTTTTGGGGTGTTTTTGACATATTTTGGGGTCTCCGTTGGTTTTTGTTGGGTTCTTGTTGTTCATCATGGTGAAAACGTGTAAATTGTGGGTATTGGAGAACATCAGGTAGGTTTAGGGGGACTTTTGGGGTGGATCAACGGCTTTTAGGGTTTTCTTTCGGTTTTGGGGGTGATCCCGCTTTTTTTTGTGGTGTTTTTGAGGTGTTTTGGGGTTTCCGTTGCGTTTCGTTGATTTCCTAATGTGTTTTAAGTTTGTTGGGAGTGGACTTTGGGATTTGGAGAACATCAGGTAGGTTTAGTGTGTTTTTGGGGTGGATCTATGTTTTTTGGGGTTTTCTTTCTTTTTTAGGGGTTATCCTGTTCTTGTTTGGGGTGTTTTCGACTTGTTTTGGGGTCTCCGTTGGGTTTTAGTTGGATTCTCATTGGTCGTTAGGGTAAATGGGAGTGGATTGTGGGTTTTGAAGAAGATCAGGTGAGTTTAGGGTGGTTTTGCGGGGAAATTCATAGTGTTTGGTGTTTTTTCTTCTGATCCAGTTCTTTTCTGGGGTGTTTTTGAGGTGTTTTTGGGGTTTCCGTTGGGTTTCGTTGAGTTCCTAATGGGTTTTATGGTGGTTGGGAGTGGACATTTGGATTTGGAGAACATCAGGTACGTTTAGAGTGGTTTTGGGATTGGATCCGTGCTTTTTGGGGTTTTCTTTCGTTTTTGGGGGTGATCCTGTTCTTGTTTGGGGTGTTTTGGACGTGTTTTGGGTTCTCCGTTGGGTTTCGTTGTGTTTTCCGTGGTCATCATGGTGGAAAAGTGTAAATTGTGGGTTTTGGAGAACATCAGGTAGGTTTAGGGTGTTTTTTGGGGTGGATCTATGTTTTTGGGGGATTTTCTTCCAGTTTTGGGGGTGATTCCGTTCTTGTTTGGGGTGTTTTTGACGTGTTTTGTGGTCTCTGTTTTGTTTCGTTGTGTTTTCCTTGTTCATTTTGGTGGAAAAGGCTGAATAGTGGGTTTTGGAGAACATCAGGTAGGTTTAGGGTGGTTTTGGGATTTGATCCGTGCTTTTTGGGGATTTTGTTCCAGTTTTGGGGGTGATTCGGTTCTTGTTTGTGGTGTTTTTGATGTGTTTTGGGTTCTCCGTTGGGTTTCGTTGGGTTTTCCGTTGGCATCATGGTGGAAAAGGGTAAATTGCGGGTTTTGGAGAACATCAGGTAGGTTTAGGGGGACTTTTGGGGTGGATTCATGGTATTTGTTTTTTCTGTTTTTTTGTTTTTCTGGGGTGATCCCGTTCTTTTTTGGTGTGTTTTTGATGTGTTTTGGGGTCTCCGTTGGGTTTTGTTGGGTTCTTGTTGGTCATCATGTTGGAAAAGTGTAAATTGTGGGTTTTGGAGAATATCAGGTGAGTTTAAGTTTTTCTGGGTGGTGAATCTATGGTTTTGGTTGAATTCTTCTGTTTTTTTTTTAGCGTTTTCTTCTGTTTTTGGGGTGGTCCCATTCTTTTTTGGGGTGTTTTTGACATATTTTGGGGTCTCCGTTGGTTTTTGTTGGGTTCTTGTTGTTCATCATGGTGAAAACGTGTAAATTGTGGGTATTGGAGAACATCAGGTAGGTTTAGGGGGACTTTTGGGGTGGATCAACGGCTTTTAGGGTTTTCTTTCGGTTTTGGGGGTGATCCCGCTTTTTTTTGTGGTGTTTTTGAGGTGTTTTGGGGTTTCCGTTGCGTTTCGTTGATTTCCTAATGTGTTTTAAGTTTGTTGGGAGTGGACTTTGGGATTTGGAGAACATCAGGTAGGTTTAGTGTGTTTTTGGGGTGGATCTATGTTTTTTGGGGTTTTCTTTCTTTTTTAGGGGTTATCCTGTTCTTGTTTGGGGTGTTTTGGACTTGTTTTGGGGTCTCCGTTGGGTTTTAGTTGGATTCTCGTTGGTCGTTAGGGTAAATGGGAGTGGATTGTGGGTTTTGAAGAAGATCAGGTGAGTTTAGGGTGGTTTTGCGGGGAAATTCATAGTGTTTGGTGTTTTTTCTTCTGATCCAGTTCTTTTCTGGGGTGTTTTTGAGGTGTTTTTGGGGTTTCCGTTGGGTTTCGTTGAGTTCCTAATGGGTTTTATGGTGGTTGGGAGTGGACATTTGGATTTGGAGAACATCAGGTACGTTTAGAGTGGTTTTGGGATTGGATCCGTGCTTTTTGGGGTTTTCTTTCGTTTTTGGGGGTGATCCTGTTCTTGTTTGGGGTGTTTTGGACGTGTTTTGGGTTCTCCGTTGGGTTTCGTTGTGTTTTCCGTGGTCATCATGGTGGAAAAGTGTAAATTGTGGGTTTTGGAGAACATCAGGTAGGTTTAGGGTGTTTTTTGGGGTGGATCTATGTTTTTGGGGGATTTTCTTCCAGTTTTGGGGGTGATTCCGTTCTTGTTTGGGGTGTTTTTGACGTGTTTTGTGGTCTCTGTTTTGTTTCGTTGTGTTTTCCTTGTTCATTTTGGTGGAAAAGGCTGAATAGTGGGTTTTGGAGAACATCAGGTAGGTTTAGGGTGGTTTTGGGATTTGATCCGTGCTTTTTGGGGATTTTGTTCCAGTTTTGGGGGTGATTCCGTTCTTGTTTGTGGTGTTTTTGATGTGTTTTGGGTTCTCCGTTGGGTTTCGTTGGGTTTTCCGTTGGCATCATGGTGGAAAAGGGTAAATTGCGGGTTTTGGAGAACATCAGGTAGGTTTAGGGGGACTTTTGGGGTGGATTCATGGTATTTGTTTTTTCTGTTTTTCTGTTTTTCTGGGGTGATCCCGTTCTTTTTTGGTGTGCTTTTGATGTGTTTTGGGGTCTCCGTTGGGTTTTGTTGGGTTCTTGTTGGTCATCATGTTGGAAAAGTGTAAATTGTGGGTTTTGGAGAATATCAGGTGAGTTTAAGTTTTTCTGGGTGGTGAATCTATGGTTTTGGTTGAATTCTTCTGTTTTTTTTTTTTAGCGTTTTCTTCTGTTTTTGGGGTGGTCCCATTCTTTTTTGGGGTGTTTTTGACATATTTTGGGGTCTCCGTTGGTTTTTGTTGGGTTCTTGTTGTTCATCATGGTGAAAACGTGTAAATTGTGGGTATTGGAGAACATCAGGTAGGTTTAGGGGGACTTTTGGGGTGGATCAACGGCTTTTAGGGTTTTCTTTCGGTTTTGGGGGTGATCCCGCTTTTTTTTGTGGTGTTTTTGAGGTGTTTTGGGGTTTCCGTTGCGTTTCGTTGATTTCCTAATGTGTTTTAAGTTTGTTGGGAGTGGACTTTGGGATTTGGAGAACATCAGGTAGGTTTAGTGTGTTTTTGGGGTGGATCTATGTTTTTTGGGGTTTTCTTTCTTTTTTAGGGGTTATCCTGTTCTTGTTTGGGGTGTTTTGGACTTGTTTTGGGGTCTCCGTTGGGTTTTAGTTGGATTCTCGTTGGTCGTTAGGGTAAATGGGAGTGGATTGTGGGTTTTGAAGAAGATCAGGTGAGTTTAGGGTGGTTTTGCGGGGAAATTCATAGTGTTTGGTGTTTTTTCTTCTGATCCAGTTCTTTTCTGGGGTGTTTTTGAGGTGTTTTTGGGGTTTCCGTTGGGTTTCGTTGAGTTCCTAATGGGTTTTATGGTGGTTGGGAGTGGACATTTGGATTTGGAGAACATCAGGTACGTTTAGAGTGGTTTTGGGATTGGATCCGTGCTTTTTGGGGTTTTCTTTCGTTTTTGGGGGTGATCCTGTTCTTGTTTGGGGTGTTTTGGACGTGTTTTGGGTTCTCCGTTGGGTTTCGTTGTGTTTTCCGTGGTCATCATGGTGGAAAAGTGTAAATTGTGGGTTTTGGAGAACATCAGGTAGGTTTAGGGTTTTTTTGGGGTGGATCTATGTTTTTGGGGGATTTTCTTCCAGTTTTGGGGGTGATTCCGTTCTTGTTTGGGGTGTTTTTGACGTGTTTTGTGGTCTCTGTTTTGTTTCGTTGTGTTTTCCTTGTTCATTTTGGTGGAAAAGGCTGAATAGTGGGTTTTGGAGAACATCAGGTAGGTTTAGGGTGGTTTTGGGATTTGATCCGTGCTTTTTGGGGATTTTGTTCCAGTTTTGGGGGTGATTCGGTTCTTGTTTGTGGTGTTTTTGATGTGTTTTGGGTTCTCCGTTGGGTTTCGTTGGGTTTTCCGTTGGCATCATGGTGGAAAAGGGTAAATTGCGGGTTTTGGAGAACATCAGGTAGGTTTAGGGGGACTTTTGGGGTGGATTCATGGTATTTGTTTTTTCTGTTTTTCTGTTTTTCTGGGGTGATCCCGTTCTTTTTTGGTGTGTTTTTGATGTGTTTTGGGGTCTCCGTTGGGTTTTGTTGGGTTCTTGTTGGTCATCATGTTGGAAAAGTGTAAATTGTGGGTTTTGGAGAATATCAGGTGAGTTTAAGTTTTTCTGGGTGGTGAATCTATGGTTTTGGTTGAATTCTTCTGTTTTTTTTTTTTGTTTGTTTTTTTTTTTTTTTAGCGTTTTCTTTTGTTTTTGGGGTGGTCCCATTCTTTTTTGGGGTGTTTTTGACATATTTTGGGGTCTCCGTTGGTTTTTGTTGGGTTCTTGTTGTTCATCATGGTGAAAACGTGTAAATTGTGGGTATTGGAGAACATCAGGTAGGTTTAGGGGGACTTTTGGGGTGGATCAACGGCTTTTAGGGTTTTCTTTCGGTTTTGGGGGTGATCCCGCTTTTTTTTTTGTGGTGTTTTTGACGTGTTTTGGGGTTTCCGTTGCGTTTCGTTGATTTCCTAATGTGTTTTAAGTTTGTTGGGAGTGGACTTTGGGATTTGGAGAACATCAGGTAGGTTTAGTGTGTTTTTGGGGTGGATCTATGTTTTTTGGGGTTTTCTTTCTTTTTTAGGGGTTATCCTGTTCTTGTTTGGGGTGTTTTGGACTTGTTTTGGGGTCTCCGTTGGGTTTTAGTTGGATTCTCGTTGGTCGTTAGGGTAAATGGGAGTGGATTGTGGGTTTTGAAGAAGATCAGGTGAGTTTAGGGTGGTTTTGCGGGGAAATTCATAGTGTTTGGTGTTTTTTCTTCTGATCCAGTTCTTTTCTGGGGTGTTTTTGAGGTGTTTTTGGGGTTTCCGTTGGGTTTCGTTGAGTTCCTAATGGGTTTTATGGTGGTTGGGAGTGGACATTTGGATTTGGAGAACATCAGGTACGTTTAGAGTGGTTTTGGGATTGGATCCGTGCTTTTTGGGGTTTTCTTTCGTTTTTGGGGGTGATCCTGTTCTTGTTTGGGGTGTTTTGGACGTGTTTTGGGTTCTCCGTTGGGTTTCGTTGTGTTTTCCGTGGTCATCATGGTGGAAAAGTGTAAATTGTGGGTTTTGGAGAACATCAGGTAGGTTTAGGGTGTTTTTTGGGGTGGATCTATGTTTTTGGGGGATTTTCTTCCAGTTTTGGGGGTGATTCCGTTCTTGTTTGGGGTGTTTTTGACGTGTTTTGTGGTCTCTGTTTTGTTTCGTTGTGTTTTCCTTGTTCATTTTGGTGGAAAAGGCTGAATAGTGGGTTTTGGAGAACATCAGGTAGGTTTAGGGTGGTTTTGGGATTTGATCCGTGCTTTTTGGGGATTTTGTTCCAGTTTTGGGGGTGATTCCGTTCTTGTTTGTGGTGTTTTTGATGTGTTTTGGGTTCTCCGTTGGGTTTCGTTGGGTTTTCCGTTGGCATCATGGTGGAAAAGGGTAAATTGCGGGTTTTGGAGAACATCAGGTAGGTTTAGGGGGACTTTTGGGGTGGATTCATGGTATTTGGTTTTTTTTTCTGTTTTTCTGGGGTGATCCCGTTCTTTTTTGGTGTGTTTTTGATGTGTTTTGGGGTCTCCGTTGGGTTTTGTTGGGTTCTTGTTGGTCATCATGTTGGAAAAGTGTAAATTGTGGGTTTTGGAGAATATCAGGTGAGTTTAAGTTTTTCTGGGTGGTGAATCTATGGTTTTGGTTGAATTCTTCTGTTTTTTTTTAGCGTTTTCTTCTGTTTTTGGGGTGGTCCCATTCTTTTTTGGGGTGTTTTTGACATATTTTGGGGTCTCCGTTGGTTTTTGTTGGGTTCTTGTTGTTCATCATGGTGAAAACGTGTAAATTGTGGGTATTGGAGAACATCAGGTAGGTTTAGGGGGACTTTTGGGGTGGATCAACGGCTTTTAGGGTTTTCTTTCGGTTTTGGGGGTGATCCCGCTTTTTTTTGTGGTGTTTTTGAGGTGTTTTGGGGTTTCCGTTGCGTTTCGTTGATTTCCTAATGTGTTTTAAGTTTGTTGGGAGTGGACTTTGGGATTTGGAGAACATCAGGTAGGTTTAGTGTGTTTTTGGGGTGGATCTATGTTTTTTGGGGTTTTCTTTCTTTTTTAGGGGTTATCCTGTTCTTGTTTGGGGTGTTTTGGACTTGTTTTGGGGTCTCCGTTGGGTTTTAGTTGGATTCTCGTTGGTCGTTAGGGTAAATGGGAGTGGATTGTGGGTTTTGAAGAAGATCAGGTGAGTTTAGGGTGGTTTTGCGGGGAAATTCATAGTGTTTGGTGTTTTTTCTTCTGATCCAGTTCTTTTCTGGGGTGTTTTTGAGGTGTTTTTGGGGTTTCCGTTGGGTTTCGTTGAGTTCCTAATGGGTTTTATGGTGGTTGGGAGTGGACATTTGGATTTGGAGAACATCAGGTACGTTTAGAGTGGTTTTGGGATTGGATCCGTGCTTTTTGGGGTTTTCTTTCGTTTTTGGGGGTGATCCTGTTCTTGTTTGGGGTGTTTTGGACGTGTTTTGGGTTCTCCGTTGGGTTTCGTTGTGTTTTCCGTGGTCATCATGGTGGAAAAGTGTAAATTGTGGGTTTTGGAGAACATCAGGTAGGTTTAGGGTTTTTTTGGGGTGGATCTATGTTTTTGGGGGATTTTCTTCCAGTTTTGGGGGTGATTCCGTTCTTGTTTGGGGTGTTTTTGACGTGTTTTGTGGTCTCTGTTTTGTTTCGTTGTGTTTTCCTTGTTCATTTTGGTGGAAAAGGCTGAATAGTGGGTTTTGGAGAACATCAGGTAGGTTTAGGGTGGTTTTGGGATTTGATCCGTGCTTTTTGGGGATTTTGTTCCAGTTTTGGGGGTGATTCCGTTCTTGTTTGTGGTGTTTTTGATGTGTTTTGGGTTCTCCGTTGGGTTTCGTTGGGTTTTCCGTTGGCATCATGGTGGAAAAGGGTAAATTGCGGGTTTTGGAGAACATCAGGTAGGTTTAGGGGGACTTTTGGGGTGGATTCATGGTATTTGGTTTTTTTTTCTGTTTTTCTGGGGTGATCCCGTTCTTTTTTGGTGTGTTTTTGATGTGTTTTGGGGTCTCCGTTGGGTTTTGTTGGGTTCTTGTTGGTCATCATGTTGGAAAAGTGTAAATTGTGGGTTTTGGAGAATATCAGGTGAGTTTAAGTTTTTCTGGGTGGTGAATCTATGGTTTTGGTTGAATTCTTCTGTTTTTTTTTAGCGTTTTCTTCTGTTTTTGGGGTGGTCCCATTCTTTTTTGGGGTGTTTTTGACATATTTTGGGGTCTCCGTTGGTTTTTGTTGGGTTCTTGTTGTTCATCATGGTGAAAACGTGTAAATTGTGGGTATTGGAGAACATCAGGTAGGTTTAGGGGGACTTTTGGGGTGGATCAACGGCTTTTAGGGTTTTCTTTCGGTTTTGGGGGTGATCCCGCTTTTTTTTGTGGTGTTTTTGAGGTGTTTTGGGGTTTCCGTTGCGTTTCGTTGATTTCCTAATGTGTTTTAAGTTTGTTGGGAGTGGACTTTGGGATTTGGAGAACATCAGGTAGGTTTAGTGTGTTTTTGGGGTGGATCTATGTTTTTTGGGGTTTTCTTTCTTTTTTAGGGGTTATCCTGTTCTTGTTTGGGGTGTTTTCGACTTGTTTTGGGGTCTCCGTTGGGTTTTAGTTGGATTCTCGTTGGTCGTTAGGGTAAATGGGAGTGGATTGTGGGTTTTGAAGAAGATCAGGTGAGTTTAGGGTGGTTTTGCGGGGAAATTCATAGTGTTTGGTGTTTTTTCTTCTGATCCAGTTCTTTTCTGGGGTGTTTTTGAGGTGTTTTTGGGGTTTCCGTTGGGTTTCGTTGAGTTCCTAATGGGTTTTATGGTGGTTGGGAGTGGACATTTGGATTTGGAGAACATCAGGTACGTTTAGAGTGGTTTTGGGATTGGATCCGTGCTTTTTGGGGTTTTCTTTCGTTTTTGGGGGTGATCCTGTTCTTGTTTGGGGTGTTTTGGACGTGTTTTGGGTTCTCCGTTGGGTTTCGTTGTGTTTTCCGTGGTCATCATGGTGGAAAAGTGTAAATTGTGGGTTTTGGAGAACATCAGGTAGGTTTAGGGTTTTTTTGGGGTGGATCTATGTTTTTGGGGGATTTTCTTCCAGTTTTGGGGGTGATTCCGTTCTTGTTTGGGGTGTTTTTGACGTGTTTTGTGGTCTCTGTTTTGTTTCGTTGTGTTTTCCTTGTTCATTTTGGTGGAAAAGGCTGAATAGTGGGTTTTGGAGAACATCAGGTAGGTTTAGGGTGGTTTTGGGATTTGATCCGTGCTTTTTGGGGATTTTGTTCCAGTTTTGGGGGTGATTCGGTTCTTGTTTGTGGTGTTTTTGATGTGTTTTGGGTTCTCCGTTGGGTTTCGTTGGGTTTTCCGTTGGCATCATGGTGGAAAAGGGTAAATTGCGGGTTTTGGAGAACATCAGGTAGGTTTAGGGGGACTTTTGGGGTGGATTCATGGTATTTGTTTTTTCTGTTTTTCTGTTTTTCTGGGGTGATCCCGTTCTTTTTTGGTGTGTTTTTGATGTGTTTTGGGGTCTCCGTTGGGTTTTGTTGGGTTCTTCTTGGTCATCATGTTGGAAAAGTGTAAATTGTGGGTTTTGGAGAATATCAGGTGAGTTTAAGTTTTTCTGGGTGGTGAATCTATGGTTTTGGTTGAATTCTTCTGTTTTTTTTTTTAGCGTTTTCTTCTGTTTTTGGGGTGGTCCCATTCTTTTTTGGGGTGTTTTTGACATATTTTGGGGTCTCCGTTGGTTTTTGTTGGGTTCTTGTTGTTCATCATGGTGAAAACGTGTAAATTGTGGGTATTGGAGAACATCAGGTAGGTTTAGGGGGACTTTTGGGGTGGATCAACGGCTTTTAGGGTTTTCTTTCGGTTTTGGGGGTGATCCCGCTTTTTTTTGTGGTGTTTTTGACGTGTTTTGGGGTTTCCGTTGCGTTTCGTTGATTTCCTAATGTGTTTTAAGTTTGTTGGGAGTGGACTTTGGGATTTGGAGAACATCAGGTAGGTTTAGTGTGTTTTTGGGGTGGATCTATGTTTTTTGGGGTTTTCTTTCTTTTTTAGGGGTTATCCTGTTCTTGTTTGGGGTGTTTTGGACTTGTTTTGGGGTCTCCGTTGGGTTTTAGTTGGATTCTCGTTGGTCGTTAGGGTAAATGGGAGTGGATTGTGGGTTTTGAAGAAGATCAGGTGAGTTTAGGGTGGTTTTGCGGGGAAATTCATAGTGTTTGGTGTTTTTTCTTCTGATCCAGTTCTTTTCTGGGGTGTTTTTGAGGTGTTTTTGGGGTTTCCGTTGGGTTTCGTTGAGTTCCTAATGGGTTTTATGGTGGTTGGGAGTGGACATTTGGATTTGGAGAACATCAGGTACGTTTAGAGTGGTTTTGGGATTGGATCCGTGCTTTTTGGGGTTTTCTTTCGTTTTTGGGGGTGATCCTGTTCTTGTTTGGGGTGTTTTGGACGTGTTTTGGGTTCTCCGTTGGGTTTCGTTGTGTTTTCCGTGGTCATCATGGTGGAAAAGTGTAAATTGTTGGTTTTGGAGAACATCAGGTAGGTTTAGGGTTTTTTTGGGGTGGATCTATGTTTTTGGGGGATTTTCTTCCAGTTTTGGGGGTGATTCCGTTCTTGTTTGGGGTGTTTTTGACGTGTTTTGTGGTCTCTGTTTTGTTTCGTTGTGTTTTCCTTGTTCATTTTGGTGGAAAAGGCTGAATAGTGGGTTTTGGAGAACATCAGGTAGGTTTAGGGTGGTTTTGGGATTTGATCCGTGCTTTTTGGGGATTTTGTTCCAGTTTTGGGGGTGATTCGGTTCTTGTTTGTGGTGTTTTTGATGTGTTTTGGGTTCTCCGTTGGGTTTCGTTGGGTTTTCCGTTGGCATCATGGTGGAAAAGGGTAAATTGCGGGTTTTGGAGAACATCAGGTAGGTTTAGGGGGACTTTTGGGGTGGATTCATGGTATTTGTTTTTTTTTTTTTTCTGTTTTTCTGGGGTGATCCCGTTCTTTTTTGGTGTGTTTTTGATGTGTTTTGGGGTCTCCGTTGGGTTTTGTTGGGTTCTTGTTGGTCATCATGTTGGAAAAGTGTAAATTGTGGGTTTTGGAGAATATCAGGTGAGTTTAAGTTTTTCTGGGTGGTGAATCTATGGTTTTGGTTGAATTCTTCTGTTTTTTTTTTAGCGTTTTCTTCTGTTTTTGGGGTGGTCCCATTCTTTTTTGGGGTGTTTTTGACATATTTTGGGGTCTCCGTTGGTTTTTGTTGGGTTCTTGTTGTTCATCATGGTGAAAACGTGTAAATTGTGGGTATTGGAGAACATCAGGTAGGTTTAGGGGGACTTTTGGGGTGGATCAACGGCTTTTAGGGTTTTCTTTCGGTTTTGGGGGTGATCCCGCTTTTTTTTGTGGTGTTTTTGAGGTGTTTTGGGGTTTCCGTTGCGTTTCGTTGATTTCCTAATGTGTTTTAAGTTTGTTGGGAGTGGACTTTGGGATTTGGAGAACATCAGGTAGGTTTAGTGTGTTTTTGGGGTGGATCTATGTTTTTTGGGGTTTTCTTTCTTTTTTAGGGGTTATCCTGTTCTTGTTTGGGGTGTTTTGGACTTGTTTTGGGGTCTCCGTTGGGTTTTAGTTGGATTCTCGTTGGTCGTTAGGGTAAATGGGAGTGGATTGTGGGTTTTGAAGAAGATCAGGTGAGTTTAGGGTGGTTTTGCGGGGAAATTCATAGTGTTTGGTGTTTTTTCTTCTGATCCAGTTCTTTTCTGGGGTGTTTTTGAGGTGTTTTTGGGGTTTCCGTTGGGTTTCGTTGAGTTCCTAATGGGTTTTATGGTGGTTGGGAGTGGACATTTGGATTTGGAGAACATCAGGTACGTTTAGAGTGGTTTTGGGATTGGATCCGTGCTTTTTGGGGTTTTCTTTCGTTTTTGGGGGTGATCCTGTTCTTGTTTGGGGTGTTTTGGACGTGTTTTGGGTTCTCCGTTGGGTTTCGTTGTGTTTTCCGTGGTCATCATGGTGGAAAAGTGTAAATTGTGGGTTTTGGAGAACATCAGGTAGGTTTAGGGTTTTTTTGGGGTGGATCTATGTTTTTGGGGGATTTTCTTCCAGTTTTGGGGGTGATTCCGTTCTTGTTTGGGGTGTTTTTGACGTGTTTTGTGGTCTCTGTTTTGTTTCGTTGTGTTTTCCTTGTTCATTTTGGTGGAAAAGGCTGAATAGTGGGTTTTGGAGAACATCAGGTAGGTTTAGGGTGGTTTTGGGATTTGATCCGTGCTTTTTGGGGATTTTGTTCCAGTTTTGGGGGTGATTCGGTTCTTGTTTGTGGTGTTTTTGATGTGTTTTGGGTTCTCCGTTGGGTTTCGTTGGGTTTTCCGTTGGCATCATGGTGGAAAAGGGTAAATTGCGGGTTTTGGAGAACATCAGGTAGGTTTAGGGGGACTTTTGGGGTGGATTCATGGTATTTGTTTTTTTTTTTTCTGTTTTTCTGGGGTGATCCCGTTCTTTTTTGGTGTGTTTTTGATGTGTTTTGGGGTCTCCGTTGGGTTTTGTTGGGTTCTTGTTGGTCATCATGTTGGAAAAGTGTAAATTGTGGGTTTTGGAGAATATCAGGTGAGTTTAAGTTTTTCTGGGTGGTGAATCTATGGTTTTGGTTGAATTCTTCTGTTTTTTTTTTTTTTTTTGTTTTTTTTTAGCGTTTTCTTCTGTTTTTGGGGTGGTCCCATTCTTTTTTGGGGTGTTTTTGACATAGTTTGGGGTCTCCGTTGGTTTTTGTTGGGTTCTTGTTGTTCATCATGGTGAAAACGTGTAAATTGTGGGTATTGGAGAACATCAGGTAGGTTTAGGGGGACTTTTGGGGTGGATCAACGGCTTTTAGGGTTTTCTTTCGGTTTTGGGGGTGATCCCGCTTTTTTTTGTGGTGTTTTTGAGGTGTTTTGGGGTTTCCGTTGCGTTTCGTTGATTTCCTAATGTGTTTTAAGTTTGTTGGGAGTGGACTTTGGGATTTGGAGAACATCAGGTAGGTTTAGTGTGTTTTTGGGGTGGATCTATGTTTTTTGGGGTTTTCTTTCTTTTTTAGGGGTTATCCTGTTCTTGTTTGGGGTGTTTTGGACTTGTTTTGGGGTCTCCGTTGGGTTTTAGTTGGATTCTCGTTGGTCGTTAGGGTAAATGGGAGTGGATTGTGGGTTTTGAAGAAGATCAGGTGAGTTTAGGGTGGTTTTGCGGGGAAATTCATAGTGTTTGGTGTTTTTTCTTCTGATCCAGTTCTTTTCTGGGGTGTTTTTGAGGTGTTTTTGGGGTTTCCGTTGGGTTTCGTTGAGTTCCTAATGGGTTTTATGGTGGTTGGGAGTGGACATTTGGATTTGGAGAACATCAGGTACGTTTAGAGTGGTTTTGGGATTGGATCCGTGCTTTTTGGGGTTTTCTTTCGTTTTTGGGGGTGATCCTGTTCTTGTTTGGGGTGTTTTGGACGTGTTTTGGGTTCTCCGTTGGGTTTCGTTGTGTTTTCCGTGGTCATCATGGTGGAAAAGTGTAAATTGTGGGTTTTGGAGAACATCAGGTAGGTTTAGGGTTTTTTTGGGGTGGATCTATGTTTTTGGGGGATTTTCTTCCAGTTTTGGGGGTGATTCCGTTCTTGTTTGGGGTGTTTTTGACGTGTTTTGTGGTCTCTGTTTTGTTTCGTTGTGTTTTCCTTGTTCATTTTGGTGGAAAAGGCTGAATAGTGGGTTTTGGAGAACATCAGGTAGGTTTAGGGTGGTTTTGGGATTTGATCCGTGCTTTTTGGGGATTTTGTTCCAGTTTTGGGGGTGATTCGGTTCTTGTTTGTGGTGTTTTTGATGTGTTTTGGGTTCTCCGTTGGGTTTCGTTGGGTTTTCCGTTGGCATCATGGTGGAAAAGGGTAAATTGCGGGTTTTGGAGAACATCAGGTAGGTTTAGGGGGACTTTTGGGGTGGATTCATGGTATTTGTTTTTTTTTTTTTCTGTTTTTCTGGGGTGATCCCGTTCTTTTTTGGTGTGTTTTTGATGTGTTTTGGGGTCTCCGTTGGGTTTTGTTGGGTTCTTGTTGGTCATCATGTTGGAAAAGTGTAAATTGTGGGTTTTGGAGAATATCAGGTGAGTTTAAGTTTTTCTGGGTGGTGAATCTATGGTTTTGGTTGAATTCTTCTGTTTTTTTTTTTTTTTTTGTTTGTTTTTTTTAGCGTTTTCTTCTGTTTTTGGGGTGGTCCCATTCTTTTTTGGGGTGTTTTTGACATAGTTTGGGGTCTCCGTTGGTTTTTGTTGGGTTCTTGTTGTTCATCATGGTGAAAACGTGTAAATTGTGGGTATTGGAGAACATCAGGTAGGTTTAGGGGGACTTTTGGGGTGGATCAACGGCTTTTAGGGTTTTCTTTCGGTTTTGGGGGTGATCCCGCTTTTTTTTGTGGTGTTTTTGAGGTGTTTTGGGGTTTCCGTTGCGTTTCGTTGATTTCCTAATGTGTTTTAAGTTTGTTGGGAGTGGACTTTGGGATTTGGAGAACATCAGGTAGGTTTAGTGTGTTTTTGGGGTGGATCTATGTTTTTTGGGGTTTTCTTTCTTTTTTAGGGGTTATCCTGTTCTTGTTTGGGGTGTTTTGGACTTGTTTTGGGGTCTCCGTTGGGTTTTAGTTGGATTCTCGTTAGTCGTTAGGGTAAATGGGAGTGGATTGTGGGTTTTGAAGAAGATCAGGTGAGTTTAGGGTGGTTTTGCGGGGAAATTCATAGTGTTTGGTGTTTTTTCTTCTGATCCAGTTCTTTTCTGGGGTGTTTTTGAGGTGTTTTTGGGGTTTCCGTTGGGTTTCGTTGAGTTCCTAATGGGTTTTATGGTGGTTGGGAGTGGACATTTGGATTTGGAGAACATCAGGTACGTTTAGAGTGGTTTTGGGATTGGATCCGTGCTTTTTGGGGTTTTCTTTCGTTTTTGGGGGTGATCCTGTTCTTGTTTGGGGTGTTTTGGACGTGTTTTGGGTTCTCCGTTGGGTTTCGTTGTGTTTTCCGTGGTCATCATGGTGGAAAAGTGTAAATTGTGGGTTTTGGAGAACATCAGGTAGGTTTAGGGTGTTTTTTGGGGTGGATCTATGTTTTTGGGGGATTTTCTTCCAGTTTTGGGGGTGATTCCGTTCTTGTTTGGGGTGTTTTTGACGTGTTTTGTGGTCTCTGTTTTGTTTCGTTGTGTTTTCCTTGTTCATTTTGGTGGAAAAGGCTGAATAGTGGGTTTTGGAGAACATCAGGTAGGTTTAGGGTGGTTTTGGGATTTGATCCGTGCTTTTTGGGGATTTTGTTCCAGTTTTGGGGGTGATTCCGTTCTTGTTTGTGGTGTTTTTGATGTGTTTTGGGTTCTCCGTTGGGTTTCGTTGGGTTTTCCGTTGGCATCATGGTGGAAAAGGGTAAATTGCGGGTTTTGGAGAACATCAGGTAGGTTTAGGGGGACTTTTGGGGTGGATTCATGGTATTTTGTTTTTTTTTTCTGTTTTTCTGGGGTGATCCCGTTCTTTTTTGGTGTGTTTTTGATGTGTTTTGGGGTCTCCGTTGGGTTTTGTTGGGTTCTTGTTGGTCATCATGTTGGAAAAGTGTAAATTGTGGGTTTTGGAGAATATCAGGTGAGTTTAAGTTTTTCTGGGTGGTGAATCTATGGTTTTGGTTGAATTCTTCTGTTTTTTTTTTAGCGTTTTCTTCTGTTTTTGGGGTGGTCCCATTCTTTTTTGGGGTGTTTTTGACATAGTTTGGGGTCTCCGTTGGTTTTTGTTGGGTTCTTGTTGTTCATCATGGTGAAAACGTGTAAATTGTGGGTATTGGAGAACATCAGGTAGGTTTAGGGGGACTTTTGGGGTGGATCAACGGCTTTTAGGGTTTTCTTTCGGTTTTGGGGGTGATCCCGCTTTTTTTTGTGGTGTTTTTGAGGTGTTTTGGGGTTTCCGTTGCGTTTCGTTGATTTCCTAATGTGTTTTAAGTTTGTTGGGAGTGGACTTTGGGATTTGGAGAACATCAGGTAGGTTTAGTGTGTTTTTGGGGTGGATCTATGTTTTTTGGGGTTTTCTTTCTTTTTTAGGGGTTATCCTGTTCTTGTTTGGGGTGTTTTGGACTTGTTTTGGGGTCTCCGTTGGGTTTTAGTTGGATTCTCGTTGGTCGTTAGGGTAAATGGGAGTGGATTGTGGGTTTTGAAGAAGATCAGGTGAGTTTAGGGTGGTTTTGCGGGGAAATTCATAGTGTTTGGTGTTTTTTCTTCTGATCCAGTTCTTTTCTGGGGTGTTTTTGAGGTGTTTTTGGGGTTTCCGTTGGGTTTCGTTGAGTTCCTAATGGGTTTTATGGTGGTTGGGAGTGGACATTTGGATTTGGAGAACATCAGGTACGTTTAGAGTGGTTTTGGGATTGGATCCGTGCTTTTTGGGGTTTTCTTTCGTTTTTGGGGGTGATCCTGTTCTTGTTTGGGGTGTTTTGGACGTGTTTTGGGTTCTCCGTTGGGTTTCGTTGTGTTTTCCGTGGTCATCATGGTGGAAAAGTGTAAATTGTGGGTTTTGGAGAACATCAGGTAGGTTTAGGGTGTTTTTTGGGGTGGATCTATGTTTTTGGGGGATTTTCTTCCAGTTTTGGGGGTGATTCCGTTCTTGTTTGGGGTGTTTTTGACGTGTTTTGTGGTCTCTGTTTTGTTTCGTTGTGTTTTCCTTGTTCATTTTGGTGGAAAAGGCTGAATAGTGGGTTTTGGAGAACATCAGGTAGGTTTAGGGTGGTTTTGGGATTTGATCCGTGCTTTTTGGGGATTTTGTTCCAGTTTTGGGGGTGATTCGGTTCTTGTTTGTGGTGTTTTTGATGTGTTTTGGGTTCTCCGTTGGGTTTCGTTGGGTTTTCCGTTGGCATCATGGTGGAAAAGGGTAAATTGCGGGTTTTGGAGAACATCAGGTAGGTTTAGGGGGACTTTTGGGGTGGATTCATGGTATTTGTTTTTTCTGTTTTTCTGTTTTTCTGGGGTGATCCCGTTCTTTTTTGGTGTGTTTTTGATGTGTTTTGGGGTCTCCGTTGGGTTTTGTTGGGTTCTTGTTGGTCATCATGTTGGAAAAGTGTAAATTGTGGGTTTTGGAGAATATCAGGTGAGTTTAAGTTTTTCTGGGTGGTGAATCTATGGTTTTGGTTGAATTCTTCTGTTTTTTTTTTTTTAGCGTTTTCTTCTGTTTTTGGGGTGGTCCCATTCTTTTTTGGGGTGTTTTTGACATATTTTGGGGTCTCCGTTGGTTTTTGTTGGGTTCTTGTTGTTCATCATGGTGAAAACGTGTAAATTGTGGGTATTGGAGAACATCAGGTAGGTTTAGGGGGACTTTTGGGGTGGATCAACGGCTTTTAGGGTTTTCTTTCGGTTTTGGGGGTGATCCCGCTTTTTTTTGTGGTGTTTTTGAGGTGTTTTGGGGTTTCCGTTGCGTTTCGTTGATTTCCTAATGTGTTTTAAGTTTGTTGGGAGTGGACTTTGGGATTTGGAGAACATCAGGTAGGTTTAGTGTGTTTTTGGGGTGGATCTATGTTTTTTGGGGTTTTCTTTCTTTTTTAGGGGTTATCCTGTTCTTGTTTGGGGTGTTTTGGACTTGTTTTGGGGTCTCCGTTGGGTTTTAGTTGGATTCTCGTTGGTCGTTAGGGTAAATGGGAGTGGATTGTGGGTTTTGAAGAAGATCAGGTGAGTTTAGGGTGGTTTTGCGGGGAAATTCATAGTGTTTGGTGTTTTTTCTTCTGATCCAGTTCTTTTCTGGGGTGTTTTTGAGGTGTTTTTGGGGTTTCCGTTGGGTTTCGTTGAGTTCCTAATGGGTTTTATGGTGGTTGGGAGTGGACATTTGGATTTGGAGAACATCAGGTACGTTTAGAGTGGTTTTGGGATTGGATCCGTGCTTTTTGGGGTTTTCTTTCGTTTTTGGGGGTGATCCTGTTCTTGTTTGGGGTGTTTTGGACGTGTTTTGGGTTCTCCGTTGGGTTTCGTTGTGTTTTCCGTGGTCATCATGGTGGAAAAGTGTAAATTGTGGGTTTTGGAGAACATCAGGTAGGTTTAGGGTGTTTTTTGGGGTGGATCTATGTTTTTGGGGGATTTTCTTCCAGTTTTGGGGGTGATTCCGTTCTTGTTTGGGGTGTTTTTGACGTGTTTTGTGGTCTCTGTTTTGTTTCGTTGTGTTTTCCTTGTTCATTTTGGTGGAAAAGGCTGAATAGTGGGTTTTGGAGAACATCAGGTAGGTTTAGGGTGGTTTTGGGATTTGATCCGTGCTTTTTGGGGATTTTGTTCCAGTTTTGGGGGTGATTCGGTTCTTGTTTGTGGTGTTTTTGATGTGTTTTGGGTTCTCCGTTGGGTTTCGTTGGGTTTTCCGTTGGCATCATGGTGGAAAAGGGTAAATTGCGGGTTTTGGAGAACATCAGGTAGGTTTAGGGGGACTTTTGGGGTGGATTCATGGTATTTGGTTTTTTTTTTTTCTGTTTTTCTGGGGTGATCCCGTTCTTTTTTGGTGTGTTTTTGATGTGTTTTGGGGTCTCCGTTGGGTTTTGTTGGGTTCTTGTTGGTCATCATGTTGGAAAAGTGTAAATTGTGGGTTTTGGAGAATATCAGGTGAGTTTAAGTTTTTTTGGGTGGTGAATCTATGGTTTTGGTTGAATTCTTCTGTTTTTTTTTTAGCGTTTTCTTCTGTTTTTGGGGTGGTCCCATTCTTTTTTGGGGTGTTTTTGACATATTTTGGGGTCTCCGTTGGTTTTTGTTGGGTTCTTGTTGTTCATCATGGTGAAAACGTGTAAATTGTGGGTATTGGAGAACATCAGGTAGGTTTAGGGGGACTTTTGGGGTGGATCAACGGCTTTTAGGGTTTTCTTTCGGTTTTGGGGGTGATCCCGCTTTTTTTTGTGGTGTTTTTGAGGTGTTTTGGGGTTTCCGTTGCGTTTCGTTGATTTCCTAATGTGTTTTAAGTTTGTTGGGAGTGGACTTTGGGATTTGGAGAACATCAGGTAGGTTTAGTGTGTTTTTGGGGTGGATCTATGTTTTTTGGGGTTTTCTTTCTTTTTTAGGGGTTATCCTGTTCTTGTTTGGGGTGTTTTGGACTTGTTTTGGGGTCTCCGTTGGGTTTTAGTTGGATTCTCGTTGGTCGTTAGGGTAAATGGGAGTGGATTGTGGGTTTTGAAGAAGATCAGGTGAGTTTAGGGTGGTTTTGCGGGGAAATTCATAGTGTTTGGTGTTTTTTCTTCTGATCCAGTTCTTTTCTGGGGTGTTTTTGAGGTGTTTTTGGGGTTTCCGTTGGGTTTCGTTGAGTTCCTAATGGGTTTTATGGTGGTTGGGAGTGGACATTTGGATTTGGAGAACATCAGGTACGTTTAGAGTGGTTTTGGGATTGGATCCGTGCTTTTTGGGGTTTTCTTTCGTTTTTGGGGGTGATCCTGTTCTTGTTTGGGGTGTTTTGGACGTGTTTTGGGTTCTCCGTTGGGTTTCGTTGTGTTTTCCGTGGTCATCATGGTGGAAAAGTGTAAATTGTGGGTTTTGGAGAACATCAGGTAGGTTTAGGGTGTTTTTTGGGGTGGATCTATGTTTTTGGGGGATTTTCTTCCAGTTTTGGGGGTGATTCCGTTCTTGTTTGGGGTGTTTTTGACGTGTTTTGTGGTCTCTGTTTTGTTTCGTTGTGTTTTCCTTGTTCATTTTGGTGGAAAAGGCTGAATAGTGGGTTTTGGAGAACATCAGGTAGGTTTAGGGTGGTTTTGGGATTTGATCCGTGCTTTTTGGGGATTTTGTTCCAGTTTTGGGGGTGATTCCGTTCTTGTTTGTGGTGTTTTTGATGTGTTTTGGGTTCTCCGTTGGGTTTCGTTGGGTTTTCCGTTGGCATCATGGTGGAAAAGGGTAAATTGCGGGTTTTGGAGAACATCAGGTAGGTTTAGGGGGACTTTTGGGGTGGATTCATGGTATTTGTTTTTTTTTTTTTCTGTTTTTCTGGGGTGATCCCGTTCTTTTTTGGTGTGTTTTTGATGTGTTTTGGGGTCTCCGTTGGGTTTTGTTGGGTTCTTGTTGGTCATCATTTTGGAAAAGTGTAAATTGTGGGTTTTGGAGAATATCAGGTGAGTTTAAGTTTTTCTGGGTGGTGAATCTATGGTTTTGGTTGAATTCTTCTGTTTTTTTTTAGCGTTTTCTTCTGTTTTTGGGGTGGTCCCATTCTTTTTTGGGGTGTTTTTGACATATTTTGGGGTCTCCGTTGGTTTTTGTTGGGTTCTTGTTGTTCATCATGGTGAAAACGTGTAAATTGTGGGTATTGGAGAACATCAGGTAGGTTTAGGGGGACTTTTGGGGTGGATCAACGGCTTTTAGGGTTTTCTTTCGGTTTTGGGGGTGATCCCGCTTTTTTTTGTGGTGTTTTTGACGTGTTTTGGGGTTTCCGTTGCGTTTCGTTGATTTCCTAATGTGTTTTAAGTTTGTTGGGAGTGGACTTTGGGATTTGGAGAACATCAGGTAGGTTTAGTGTGTTTTTGGGGTGGATCTATGTTTTTTGGGGTTTTCTTTCTTTTTTAGGGGTTATCCTGTTCTTGTTTGGGGTGTTTTCGACTTGTTTTGGGGTCTCCGTTGGGTTTTAGTTGGATTCTCGTTGGTCGTTAGGGTAAATGGGAGTGGATTGTGGGTTTTGAAGAAGATCAGGTGAGTTTAGGGTGGTTTTGCGGGGAAATTCATAGTGTTTGGTGTTTTTTCTTCTGATCCAGTTCTTTTCTGGGGTGTTTTTGAGGTGTTTTTGGGGTTTCCGTTGGGTTTCGTTGAGTTCCTAATGGGTTTTATGGTGGTTGGGAGTGGACATTTGGATTTGGAGAACATCAGGTACGTTTAGAGTGGTTTTGGGATTGGATCCGTGCTTTTTGGGGTTTTCTTTCGTTTTTTGGGGGTGATCCTGTTCTTGTTTGGGGTGTTTTGGACGTGTTTTGGGTTCTCCGTTGGGTTTCGTTGTGTTTTCCGTGGTCATCATGGTGGAAAAGTGTAAATTGTGGGTTTTGGAGAACATCAGGTAGGTTTAGGGTGTTTTTTGGGGTGGATCTATGTTTTTGGGGGATTTTCTTCCAGTTTTGGGGGTGATTCCGTTCTTGTTTGGGGTGTTTTTGACGTGTTTTGTGGTCTCTGTTTTGTTTCGTTGTGTTTTCCTTGTTCATTTTGGTGGAAAAGGCTGAATAGTGGGTTTTGGAGAACATCAGGTAGGTTTAGGGTGTTTTTGGGATTTGATCCGTGCTTTTTGGGGATTTTGTTCCAGTTTTGGGGGTGATTCGGTTCTTGTTTGTGGTGTTTTTGATGTGTTTTGGGTTCTCCGTTGGGTTTCGTTGGGTTTTCCGTTGGCATCATGGTGGAAAAGGGTAAATTGCGGGTTTTGGAGAACATCAGGTAGGTTTAGGGGGACTTTTGGGGTGGATTCATGGTATTTGTTTTTTTTTTTTTCTGTTTTTCTGGGGTGATCCCGTTCTTTTTTGGTGTGTTTTTGATGTGTTTTGGGGTCTCCGTTGGGTTTTGTTGGGTTCTTGTTGGTCATCATGTTGGAAAAGTGTAAATTGTGGGTTTTGGAGAATATCAGGTGAGTTTAAGTTTTTCTGGGTGGTGAATCTATGGTTTTGGTTGAATTCTTCTGTTTTTTTTTAGCGTTTTCTTCTGTTTTTGGGGTGTTCCCATTCTTTTTTGGGGTGTTTTTGACATATTTTGGGGTCTCCGTTGGTTTTTGTTGGGTTCTTGTTGTTCATCATGGTGAAAACGTGTAAATTGTGGGTATTGGAGAACATCAGGTAGGTTTAGGGGGACTTTTGGGGTGGATCAACGGCTTTTAGGGTTTTCTTTCGGTTTTGGGGGTGATCCCGCTTTTTTTTGTGGTGTTTTTGAGGTGTTTTGGGGTTTCCGTTGCGTTTCGTTGATTTCCTAATGTGTTTTAAGTTTGTTGGGAGTGGACTTTGGGATTTGGAGAACATCAGGTAGGTTTAGTGTGTTTTTGGGGTGGATCTATGTTTTTTGGGGTTTTCTTTCTTTTTTAGGGGTTATCCTGTTCTTGTTTGGGGTGTTTTGGACTTGTTTTGGGGTCTCCGTTGGGTTTTAGTTGGATTCTCGTTGGTCGTTAGGGTAAATGGGAGTGGATTGTGGGTTTTGAAGAAGATCAGGTGAGTTTAGAGTGGTTTTGCGGGGAAATTCATAGTGTTTGGTGTTTTTTCTTCTGATCCAGTTCTTTTCTGGGGTGTTTTTGAGGTGTTTTTGGGGTTTCCGTTGGGTTTCGTTGAGTTCCTAATGGGTTTTATGGTGGTTGGGAGTGGACATTTGGATTTGGAGAACATCAGGTACGTTTAGAGTGGTTTTGGGATTGGATCCGTGCTTTTTGGGGTTTTCTTTCGTTTTTGGGGGTGATCCTGTTCTTGTTTGGGGTGTTTTGGACGTGTTTTGGGTTCTCCGTTGGGTTTCGTTGTGTTTTCCGTGGTCATCATGGTGGAAAAGTGTAAATTGTGGGTTTTGGAGAACATCAGGTAGGTTTAGGGTGTTTTTTGGGGTGGATCTATGTTTTTGGGGGATTTTCTTCCAGTTTTGGGGGTGATTCCGTTCTTGTTTGGGGTGTTTTTGACGTGTTTTGTGGTCTCTGTTTTGTTTCGTTGTGTTTTCCTTGTTCATTTTGGTGGAAAAGGCTGAATAGTGGGTTTTGGAGAACATCAGGTAGGTTTAGGGTGGTTTTGGGATTTGATCCGTGCTTTTTGGGGATTTTGTTCCAGTTTTGGGGGTGATTCGGTTCTTGTTTGTGGTGTTTTTGATGTGTTTTGGGTTCTCCGTTGGGTTTCGTTGGGTTTTCCGTTGGCATCATGGTGGAAAAGGGTAAATTGCGGGTTTTGGAGAACATCAGGTAGGTTTAGGGGGACTTTTGGGGTGGATTCATGGTATTTGTTTTTTTTTTTTTCTGTTTTTCTGGGGTGATCCCGTTCTTTTTTGGTGTGTTTTTGATGTGTTTTGGGGTCTCCGTTGGGTTTTGTTGGGTTCTTGTTGGTCATCATGTTGGAAAAGTGTAAATTGTGGGTTTTGGAGAATATCAGGTGAGTTTAAGTTTTTCTGGGTGGTGAATCTATGGTTTTGGTTGAATTCTTCTGTTTTTTTTTTAGCGTTTTCTTCTGTTTTTGGGGTGGTCCCATTCTTTTTTGGGGTGTTTTTGACATATTTTGGGGTCTCCGTTGGTTTTTGTTGGGTTCTTGTTGTTCATCATGGTGAAAACGTGTAAATTGTGGGTATTGGAGAACATCAGGTAGGTTTAGGGGGACTTTTGGGGTGGATCAACGGCTTTTAGGGTTTTCTTTCGGTTTTGGGGGTGATCCCGCTTTTTTTTGTGGTGTTTTTGAGGTGTTTTGGGGTTTCCGTTGCGTTTCGTTGATTTCCTAATGTGTTTTAAGTTTGTTGGGAGTGGACTTTGGGATTTGGAGAACATCAGGTAGGTTTAGTGTGTTTTTGGGGTGGATCTATGTTTTTTGGGGTTTTCTTTCTTTTTTAGGGGTTATCCTGTTCTTGTTTGGGGTGTTTTCGACTTGTTTTGGGGTCTCCGTTGGGTTTTAGTTGGATTCTCGTTGGTCGTTAGGGTAAATGGGAGTGGATTGTGGGTTTTGAAGAAGATCAGGTGAGTTTAGAGTGGTTTTGCGGGGAAATTCATAGTGTTTGGTGTTTTTTCTTCTGATCCAGTTCTTTTCTGGGGTGTTTTTGAGGTGTTTTTGGGGTTTCCGTTGGGTTTCGTTGAGTTCCTAATGGGTTTTATGGTGGTTGGGAGTGGACATTTGGATTTGGAGAACATCAGGTACGTTTAGAGTGGTTTTGGGATTGGATCCGTGCTTTTTGGGGTTTTCTTTCGTTTTTGGGGGTGATCCTGTTCTTGTTTGGGGTGTTTTGGACGTGTTTTGGGTTCTCCGTTGGGTTTCGTTGTGTTTTCCGTGGTCATCATGGTGGAAAAGTGTAAATTGTGGGTTTTGGAGAACATCAGGTAGGTTTAGGGTGTTTTTTGGGGTGGATCTATGTTTTTGGGGGATTTTCTTCCAGTTTTGGGGGTGATTCCGTTCTTGTTTGGGGTGTTTTTGACGTGTTTTGTGGTCTCTGTTTTGTTTCGTTGTGTTTTCCTTGTTCATTTTGGTGGAAAAGGCTGAATAGTGGGTTTTGGAGAACATCAGGTAGGTTTAGGGTGGTTTTGGGATTTGATCCGTGCTTTTTGGGGATTTTGTTCCAGTTTTGGGGGTGATTCGGTTCTTGTTTGTGGTGTTTTTGATGTGTTTTGGGTTCTCCGTTGGGTTTCGTTGGGTTTTCCGTTGGCATCATGGTGGAAAAGGGTAAATTGCGGGTTTTGGAGAACATCAGGTAGGTTTAGGGGGACTTTTGGGGTGGATTCATGGTATTTGGTTTTTTTTTTTTCTGTTTTTCTGGGGTGATCCCGTTCTTTTTTGGTGTGTTTTTGATGTGTTTTGGGGTCTCCGTTGGGTTTTGTTGGGTTCTTGTTGGTCATCATGTTGGAAAAGTGTAAATTGTGGGTTTTGGAGAATATCAGGTGAGTTTAAGTTTTTCTGGGTGGTGAATCTATGGTTTTGGTTGAATTCTTCTGTTTTTTTTTTAGCGTTTTCTTCTGTTTTTGGGGTGTTCCCATTCTTTTTTGGGGTGTTTTTGACATATTTTGGGGTCTCCGTTGGTTTTTGTTGGGTTCTTGTTGTTCATCATGGTGAAAACGTGTAAATTGTGGGTATTGGAGAACATCAGGTAGGTTTAGGGGGACTTTTGGGGTGGATCAACGGCTTTTAGGGTTTTCTTTCGGTTTTGGGGGTGATCCCGCTTTTTTTTGTGGTGTTTTTGAGGTGTTTTGGGGTTTCCGTTGCGTTTCGTTGATTTCCTAATGTGTTTTAAGTTTGTTGGGAGTGGACTTTGGGATTTGGAGAACATCAGGTAGGTTTAGTGTGTTTTTGGGGTGGATCTATGTTTTTTGGGGTTTTCTTTCTTTTTTAGGGGTTATCCTGTTCTTGTTTGGGGTGTTTTCGACTTGTTTTGGGGTCTCCGTTGGGTTTTAGTTGGATTCTCGTTGGTCGTTAGGGTAAATGGGAGTGGATTGTGGGTTTTGAAGAAGATCAGGTGAGTTTAGGGTGGTTTTGCGGGGAAATTCATAGTGTTTGGTGTTTTTTCTTCTGATCCAGTTCTTTTCTGGGGTGTTTTTGAGGTGTTTTTGGGGTTTCCGTTGGGTTTCGTTGAGTTCCTAATGGGTTTTATGGTGGTTGGGAGTGGACATTTGGATTTGGAGAACATCAGGTACGTTTAGAGTGGTTTTGGGATTGGATCCGTGCTTTTTGGGGTTTTCTTTCGTTTTTTGGGGGTGATCCTGTTCTTGTTTGGGGTGTTTTGGACGTGTTTTGGGTTCTCCGTTGGGTTTCGTTGTGTTTTCCGTGGTCATCATGGTGGAAAAGTGTAAATTGTGGGTTTTGGAGAACATCAGGTAGGTTTAGGGTGTTTTTTGGGGTGGATCTATGTTTTTGGGGGATTTTCTTCCAGTTTTGGGGGTGATTCCGTTCTTGTTTGGGGTGTTTTTGACGTGTTTTGTGGTCTCTGTTTTGTTTCGTTGTGTTTTCCTTGTTCATTTTGGTGGAAAAGGCTGAATAGTGGGTTTTGGAGAACATCAGGTAGGTTTAGGGTGTTTTTGGGATTTGATCCGTGCTTTTTGGGGATTTTGTTCCAGTTTTGGGGGTGATTCCGTTCTTGTTTGTGGTGTTTTTGATGTGTTTTGGGTTCTCCGTTGGGTTTCGTTGGGTTTTCCGTTGGCATCATGGTGGAAAAGGGTAAATTGCGGGTTTTGGAGAACATCAGGTAGGTTTAGGGGGACTTTTGGGGTGGATTCATGGTATTTGTTTTTTTTTTTCTGTTTTTCTGGGGTGATCCCGTTCTTTTTTGGTGTGTTTTTGATGTGTTTTGGGGTCTCCGTTGGGTTTTGTTGGGTTCTTGTTGGTCATCATGTTGGAAAAGTGTAAATTGTGGGTTTTGGAGAATATCAGGTGAGTTTAAGTTTTTCTGGGTGGTGAATCTATGGTTTTGGTTGAATTCTTCTGTTTTTTTTTTAGCGTTTTCTTCTGTTTTTGGGGTGTTCCCATTCTTTTTTGGGGTGTTTTTGACATATTTTGGGGTCTCCGTTGGTTTTTGTTGGGTTCTTGTTGTTCATCATGGTGAAAACGTGTAAATTGTGGGTATTGGAGAACATCAGGTAGGTTTAGGGGGACTTTTGGGGTGGATCAACGGCTTTTAGGGTTTTCTTTCGGTTTTGGGGGTGATCCCGCTTTTTTTTGTGGTGTTTTTGAGGTGTTTTGGGGTTTCCGTTGCGTTTCGTTGATTTCCTAATGTGTTTTAAGTTTGTTGGGAGTGGACTTTGGGATTTGGAGAACATCAGGTAGGTTTAGTGTGTTTTTGGGGTGGATCTATGTTTTTTGGGGTTTTCTTTCTTTTTTAGGGGTTATCCTGTTCTTGTTTGGGGTGTTTTGGACTTGTTTTGGGGTCTCCGTTGGGTTTTAGTTGGATTCTCGTTGGTCGTTAGGGTAAATGGGAGTGGATTGTGGGTTTTGAAGAAGATCAGGTGAGTTTAGGGTGGTTTTGCGGGGAAATTCATAGTGTTTGGTGTTTTTTCTTCTGATCCAGTTCTTTTCTGGGGTGTTTTTGAGGTGTTTTTGGGGTTTCCGTTGGGTTTCGTTGAGTTCCTAATGGGTTTTATGGTGGTTGGGAGTGGACATTTGGATTTGGAGAACATCAGGTACGTTTAGAGTGGTTTTGGGATTGGATCCGTGCTTTTTGGGGTTTTCTTTCGTTTTTGGGGGTGATCCTGTTCTTGTTTGGGGTGTTTTGGACGTGTTTTGGGTTCTCCGTTGGGTTTCGTTGTGTTTTCCGTGGTCATCATGGTGGAAAAGTGTAAATTGTGGGTTTTGGAGAACATCAGGTAGGTTTAGGGTGTTTTTTGGGGTGGATCTATGTTTTTGGGGGATTTTCTTCCAGTTTTGGGGGTGATTCCGTTCTTGTTTGGGGTGTTTTTGACGTGTTTTGTGGTCTCTGTTTTGTTTCGTTGTGTTTTCCTTGTTCATTTTGGTGGAAAAGGCTGAATAGTGGGTTTTGGAGAACATCAGGTAGGTTTAGGGTGGTTTTGGGATTTGATCCGTGCTTTTTGGGGATTTTGTTCCAGTTTTGGGGGTGATTCCGTTCTTGTTTGTGGTGTTTTTGATGTGTTTTGGGTTCTCCGTTGGGTTTCGTTGGGTTTTCCGTTGGCATCATGGTGGAAAAGGGTAAATTGCGGGTTTTGGAGAACATCAGGTAGGTTTAGGGGGACTTTTGGGGTGGATTCATGGTATTTGTTTTTTTTTTTTTCTGTTTTTCTGGGGTGATCCCGTTCTTTTTTGGTGTGTTTTTGATGTGTTTTGGGGTCTCCGTTGGGTTTTGTTGGGTTCTTGTTGGTCATCATTTTGGAAAAGTGTAAATTGTGGGTTTTGGAGAATATCAGGTGAGTTTAAGTTTTTCTGGGTGGTGAATCTATGGTTTTGGTTGAATTCTTCTGTTTTTTTTTAGCGTTTTCTTCTGTTTTTGGGGTGGTCCCATTCTTTTTTGGGGTGTTTTTGACATATTTTGGGGTCTCCGTTGGTTTTTGTTGGGTTCTTGTTGTTCATCATGGTGAAAACGTGTAAATTGTGGGTATTGGAGAACATCAGGTAGGTTTAGGGGGACTTTTGGGGTGGATCAACGGCTTTTAGGGTTTTCTTTCGGTTTTGGGGGTGATCCCGCTTTTTTTTGTGGTGTTTTTGACGTGTTTTGGGGTTTCCGTTGCGTTTCGTTGATTTCCTAATGTGTTTTAAGTTTGTTGGGAGTGGACTTTGGGATTTGGAGAACATCAGGTAGGTTTAGTGTGTTTTTGGGGTGGATCTATGTTTTTTGGGGTTTTCTTTCTTTTTTAGGGGTTATCCTGTTCTTGTTTGGGGTGTTTTGGACTTGTTTTGGGGTCTCCGTTGGGTTTTAGTTGGATTCTCGTTGGTCGTTAGGGTAAATGGGAGTGGATTGTGGGTTTTGAAGAAGATCAGGTGAGTTTAGGGTGGTTTTGCGGGGAAATTCATAGTGTTTGGTGTTTTTTCTTCTGATCCAGTTCTTTTCTGGGGTGTTTTTGAGGTGTTTTTGGGGTTTCCGTTGGGTTTCGTTGAGTTCCTAATGGGTTTTACGGTGGTTGGGAGTGGACATTTGGATTTGGAGAACATCAGGTACGTTTAGAGTGGTTTTGGGATTGGATCCGTGCTTTTTGGGGTTTTCTTTCGTTTTTGGGGGTGATCCTGTTCTTGTTTGGGGTGTTTTGGACGTGTTTTGGGTTCTCCGTTGGGTTTCGTTGTGTTTTCCGTGTTCATCATGGTGGAAAAGTGTAAATTGTGGGTTTTGGAGAACATCAGGTAGGTTTAGGGTTTTTTTGGGGTGGATCTATGTTTTTGGGGGATTTTCTTCCAGTTTTGGGGGTGATTCCGTTCTTGTTTGGGGTGTTTTTGACGTGTTTTGTGGTCTCTGTTTTGTTTCGTTGTGTTTTCCTTGTTCATTTTGGTGGAAAAGGCTGAATAGTGGGTTTTGGAGAACATCAGGTAGGTTTAGGGTGGTTTTGGGATTTGATCCGTGCTTTCTGGGGATTTTGTTCCAGTTTTGGGGGTGATTCGGTTCTTGTTTGTGGTGTTTTTGATGTGTTTTGGGTTCTCCGTTGGGTTTCGTTGGGTTTTCCGTTGGCATCATGGTGGAAAAGGGTAAATTGCGGGTTTTGGAGAACATCAGGTAGGTTTAGGGGGACTTTTGGGGTGGATTCATGGTATTTGTTTTTTTTTTTTCTGTTTTTCTGGGGTGATCCCGTTTTTTTTTGGTGTGTTTTTGATGTGTTTTGGGGTCTCCGTTGGGTTTTGTTGGGTTCTTGTTGGTCATCATGTTGGAAAAGTGTAAATTGTGGGTTTTGGAGAATATCAGGTGAGTTTAAGTTTTTCTGGGTGGTGAATCTATGGTTTTGGTTGAATTCTTCTGTTTTTTTTTTAGCGTTTTCTTCTGTTTTTGGGGTGGTCCCATTCTTGTTTGGGGTGTTTTTGACATATTTTGTGGTCTCCGTTGGTTTTTGTTGGGTTCTTGTTGTTCATCATGGTGAAAACGTGTAAATTGTGGGTATTGGAGAACATCAGGTAGGTTTAGGGGGACTTTTGGGGTGGATCAACGGCTTTTAGGGTTTTCTTTCGGTTTTGGGGGTGATCCCGCTTTTTTTTTTTGTGGTGTTTTTGACGTGTTTTGGGGTTTCCGTTGCATTTCGTTGATTTCCTAATGTGTTTTAAGTTTGTTGGGAGTGGACTTTGGGATTTGGAGAACATCAGGTAGGTTTAGTGTGTTTTTGGGGTGGATCTATGGTTTTTGGGGTTTTCTTTCTTTTTTAGGGGTTATCCTGTTCTTGTTTGGGGTGTTTTGGACTTGTTTTGGGGTCTCCGTTGGGTTTTAGTTGGATTCTCGTTGGTCGTTAGGGTAAATGGGAGTGGATTGTGGGTTTTGAAGAAGATCAGGTGAGTTTAGGGTGGTTTTGCGGGGAAATTCATAGTGTTTGGTGTTTTTTCTTCTGATCCAGTTCTTTTCTGGGGTGTTTTTGAGGTGTTTTTGGGGTTTCCGTTGGGTTTCGTTGAGTTCCTAATGGGTTTTATGGTGGTTGGGAGTGGACATTTGGATTTGGAGAACATCAGGTACGTTTAGAGTGGTTTTGGGATTGGATCCGTGCTTTTTGGGGTTTTCTTTCGTTTTTGGGGGTGATCCTGTTCTTGTTTGGGGTGTTTTGGACGTGTTTTGGGTTCTCCGTTGGGTTTCGTTGTGTTTTCCGTGGTCATCATGGTGGAAAAGTGTAAATTGTGGGTTTTGGAGAACATCAGGTAGGTTTAGGGTTTTTTTGGGGTGGATCTATGTTTTTGGGGGATTTTCTTCCAGTTTTGCGGGTGATTCCGTTCTTGTTTGGGGTGTTTTTGACGTGTTTTGTGGTCTCTGTTTTGTTTCGTTGTGTTTTCCTTGTTCATTTTGGTGGAAAAGGCTGAATAGTGGGTTTTGGAGAACATCAGGTAGGTTTAGGGTGGTTTTGGGATTTGATCCGTGCTTTTTGGGGATTTTGTTCCAGTTTTGGGGGTGATTCCGTTCTTGTTTGTGGTGTTTTTGATGTGTTTTGGGTTCTCCGTTGGGTTTCGTTGGGTTTTCCATTGGCATCATGGTGGAAAAGGGTAAATTGTGGGTTTTGGAGAACATCAGGTAGGTTTAGGGGGACTTTTGGGGTGGATTCATGGTATTTGTTTTTTTTTTTCTGTTTTTCTGGGGTGATCCCGTTCTTTTTTGGTGTGTTTTTGATGTGTTTTGGGGTCTCCGTTGGGTTTTGTTGGGTTCTTGTTGGTCATCATGTTGGAAAAGTGTAAATTGTGGGTTTTGGAGAATATCAGGTGAGTTTAAGTTTTTCTGGGTGGTGAATCTATGGTTTTGGTTGAATTCTTCTGTTTTTTTTTAGCGTTTTCTTCTGTTTTTGGGGTGGTCCCATTCTTTTTTGGGGTGTTTTTGACATATTTTGGGGTCTCCGTTGGTTTTTGTTGGGTTCTTGTTGTTCATCATGGTGAAAACGTGTAAATTGTTGGTATTGGAGAACATCAGGTAGGTTTAGGGGGACTTTTGGGGTGGATCAACGGCTTTTAGGGTTTTCTTTCGGTTTTGGGGGTGATCCCGCTTTTTTTTGTGGTGTTTTTGACGTGTTTTGGGGTTTCCGTTGCGTTTCGTTGATTTCCTAATGTGTTTTAAGTTTGTTGGGAGTGGACTTTGGGATTTGGAGAACATCAGGTAGGTTTAGTGTGTTTTTGGGGTGGATCTATGTTTTTTGGGGTTTTCTTTCTTTTTTAGGGGTTATCCTGTTCTTGTTTGGGGTGTTTTGGACTTGTTTTGGGGTCTCCGTTGGGTTTTAGTTGGATTCTCGTTGGTCGTTAGTGTAAATGGGAGTGGATTGTGGGTTTTGAAGAAGATCAGGTGAGTTTAGGGTGGTTTTGCGGGGAAATTCATAGTGTTTGGTGTTTTTTCTTCTGATCCAGTTCTTTTCTGGGGTGTTTTTGAGGTGTTTTTGGGGTTTCCGTTGGGTTTCGTTGAGTTCCTAATGGGTTTTATGGTGGTTGGGAGTGGACATTTGGATTTGGAGAACATCAGGTACGTTTAGAGTGGTTTTGGGATTGGATCCGTGCTTTTTGGGGTTTTCTTTCGTTTTTGGGGGTGATCCTGTTCTTGTTTGGGGTGTTTTGGACGTGTTTTGGGTTCTCCGTTGGGTTTCGTTGTGTTTTCCGTGGTCATCATGGTGGAAAAGTGTAAATTGTGGGTTTTGGAGAACATCAGGTAGGTTTAGGGTTTTTTTGGGGTGGATCTATGTTTTTGGGGGATTTTCTTCCAGTTTTGGGGGTGATTCCGTTCTTGTTTGGGCTGTTTTTGACGTGTTTTGTGGTCTCTGTTTTGTTTCGTTGTGTTTTCCTTGTTCATTTTGGTGGAAAAGGCTGAATAGTGGGTTTTGGAGAACATCAGGTAGGTTTAGGGTGGTTTTGGGATTTGATCCGTGCTTTTTGGGGATTTTGTTCCAGTTTTGGGGGTGATTCGGTTCTTGTTTGTGGTGTTTTTGATGTGTTTTGGGTTCTCCGTTGGGTTTCGTTGGGTTTTCCGTTGGCATCATGGTGGAAAAGGGTAAATTGCGGGTTTTGGAGAACATCAGGTAGGTTTAGGGGGACTTTTGGGGTGGATTCATGGTATTTGTTTTTTTTTTTCTGTTTTTCTGGGGTGATCCCGTTCTTTTTTGGTGTGTTTTTGATGTGTTTTGGGGTCTCCGTTGGGTTTTGTTGGGTTCTTGTTGGTCATCATGTTGGAAAAGTGTAAATTGTGGGTTTTGGAGAATATCAGGTGAGTTTAAGTTTTTCTGGGTGGTGAATCTATGGTTTTGGTTGAATTCTTCTGTTTTTTTTTTTAGCGTTTTCTTCTGTTTTTGGGGTGGTCCCATTCTTGTTTGGGGTGTTTTTGACATATTTTGTGGTCTCCGTTGGTTTTTGTTGGGTTCTTGTTGTTCATCATGGTGAAAACGTGTAAATTGTGGGTATTGGAGAACATCAGGTAGGTTTAGGGGGACTTTTGGGGTGGATCAACGGCTTTTAGGGTTTTCTTTCGGTTTTGGGGGTGATCCTGCTTTTTTTTTTTGTGGTGTTTTTGACGTGTTTTGGGGTTTCCGTTGCATTTCGTTGATTTCCTAATGTGTTTTAAGTTTGTTGGGAGTGGACTTTGGGATTTGGAGAACATCAGGTAGGTTTAGTGTGTTTTTGGGGTGGATCTATGTTTTTTGGGGTTTTCTTTCTTTTTTAGGGGTTATCCTGTTCTTGTTTGGGGTGTTTTCGACTTGTTTTGGGGTCTCCGTTGGGTTTTAGTTGGATTCTCGTTGGTCGTTAGGGTAAATGGGAGTGGATTGTGGGTTTTGAAGAAGATCAGGTGAGTTTAGGGTGGTTTTGCGGGGAAATTCATAGTGTTTGGTGTTTTTTCTTCTGATCCAGTTCTTTTCTGGGGTGTTTTTGAGGTGTTTTTGGGGTTTCCGTTGGGTTTCGTTGAGTTCCTAATGGGTTTTATGGTGGTTGGGAGTGGACATTTGGATTTGGAGAACATCAGGTACGTTTAGAGTGGTTTTGGGATTGGATCCGTGCTTTTTGGGGTTTTCTTTCGTTTTTGGGGGTGATCCTGTTCTTGTTTGGGGTGTTTTGGACGTGTTTTGGGTTCTCCGTTGGGTTTCGTTGTGTTTTCCGTGGTCATCATGGTGGAAAAGTGTAAATTGTGGGTTTTGGAGAACATCAGGTAGGTTTAGGGTTTTTTTGGGGTGGATCTATGTTTTTGGGGGATTTTCTTCCAGTTTTGGGGGTGATTCCGTTCTTGTTTGGGGTGTTTTTGACGTGTTTTGTGGTCTCTGTTTTGTTTCGTTGTGTTTTCCTTGTTCATTTTGGTGGAAAAGGCTGAATAGTGGGTTTTGGAGAACATCAGGTAGGTTTAGGGTGGTTTTGGGATTTGATCCGTGCTTTTTGGGGATTTTGTTCCAGTTTTGGGGGTGATTCCGTTCTTGTTTGTGGTGTTTTTGATGTGTTTTGGGTTCTCCGTTGGGTTTCGTTGGGTTTTCCATTGGCATCATGGTGGAAAAGGGTAAATTGTGGGTTTTGGAGAACATCAGGTAGGTTTAGGGGGACTTTTGGGGTGGATTCATGGTATTTGTTTTTTTTTTTCTGTTTTTCTGGGGTGATCCCGTTCTTTTTTGGTGTGTTTTTGATGTGTTTTGGGGTCTCCGTTGGGTTTTGTTGGGTTCTTGTTGGTCATCATGTTGGAAAAGTGTAAATTGTGGGTTTTGGAGAATATCAGGTGAGTTTAAGTTTTTCTGGGTGGTGAATCTATGGTTTTGGTTGAATTCTTCTGTTTTTTTTTAGCGTTTTCTTCTGTTTTTGGGGTGGTCCCATTCTTTTTTGGGGTGTTTTTGACATATTTTGGGGTCTCCGTTGGTTTTTGTTGGGTTCTTGTTGTTCATCATGGTGAAAACGTGTAAATTGTGGGTATTGGAGAACATCAGGTAGGTTTAGGGGGACTTTTGGGGTGGATCAACGGCTTTTAGGGTTTTCTTTCGGTTTTGGGGGTGATCCCGCTTTTTTTTGTGGTGTTTTTGAGGTGTTTTGGGGTTTCTGTTGCGTTTCGTTGATTTCCTAATGTGTTTTAAGTTTGTTGGGAGTGGACTTTGGGATTTGGAGAACATCAGGTAGGTTTAGTGTGTTTTTGGGGTGGATCTATGTTTTTTGGGGTTTTCTTTCTTTTTTAGGGGTTATCCTGTTCTTGTTTGGGGTGTTTTGGACTTGTTTTGGGGTCTCCGTTGGGTTTTAGTTGGATTCTCGTTGGTCGTTAGGGTAAATGGGAGTGGATTGTGGGTTTTGAAGAAGATCAGGTGAGTTTAGGGTGGTTTTGCGGGGAAATTCATAGTGTTTGGTGTTTTTTCTTCTGATCCAGTTCTTTTCTGGGGTGTTTTTGAGGTGTTTTTGGGGTTTCCGTTGGGTTTCGTTGAGTTCCTAATGGGTTTTATGGTGGTTGGGAGTGGACATTTGGATTTGGAGAACATCAGGTACGTTTAGAGTGGTTTTGGGATTGGATCCGTGCTTTTTGGGGTTTTCTTTCGTTTTTGGGGGTGATCCTGTTCTTGTTTGGGGTGTTTTGGACGTGTTTTGGGTTCTCCGTTGGGTTTCGTTGTGTTTTCCGTGTTCATCATGGTGGAAAAGTGTAAATTGTGGGTTTTGGAGAACATCAGGTAGGTTTAGGGTTTTTTTGGGGTGGATCTATGTTTTTGGGGGATTTTCTTCCAGTTTTGGGGGTGATTCCGTTCTTGTTTGGGGTGTTTTTGACGTGTTTTGTGGTCTCTGTTTTGTTTCGTTGTGTTTTCCTTGTTCATTTTGGTGGAAAAGGCTGAATAGTGGGTTTTGGAGAACATCAGGTAGGTTTAGGGTGGTTTTGGGATTTGATCCGTGCTTTTTGGGGATTTTGTTCCAGTTTTGGGGGTGATTCGGTTCTTGTTTGTGGTGTTTTTGATGTGTTTTGGGTTCTCCGTTGGGTTTCGTTGGGTTTTCCGTTGGCATCATGGTGGAAAAGGGTAAATTGCGGGTTTTGGAGAACATCAGGTAGGTTTAGGGGGACTTTTGGGGTGGATTCATGGTATTTGTTTTTTTTTTTTCTGTTTTTCTGGGGTGATCCCGTTCTTTTTTGGTGTGTTTTTGATGTGTTTTGGGGTCTCCGTTGGGTTTTGTTGGGTTCTTGTTGGTCATCATGTTGGAAAAGTGTAAATTGTGGGTTTTGGAGAATATCAGGTGAGTTTAAGTTTTTCTGGGTGGTGAATCTATGGTTTTGGTTGAATTCTTCTGTTTTTTTTTAGCGTTTTCTTCTGTTTTTGGGGTGGTCCCATTCTTGTTTGGGGTGTTTTTGACATATTTTGTGGTCTCCGTTGGTTTTTGTTGGGTTCTTGTTGTTCATCATGGTGAAAACGTGTAAATTGTGGGTATTGGAGAACATCAGGTAGGTTTAGGGGGACTTTTGGGGTGGATCAACGGCTTTTAGGGTTTTCTTTCGGTTTTGGGGGTGATCCCGCTTTTTTTTTTGTGGTGTTTTTGACGTGTTTTGGGGTTTCCGTTGCATTTCGTTGATTTCCTAATGTGTTTTAAGTTTGTTGGGAGTGGACTTCGGGATTTGGAGAACATCAGGTAGGTTTAGTGTGTTTTTGGGGTGGATCTATGGTTTTTGGGGTTTTCTTTCTTTTTTAGGGGTTATCCTGTTCTTGTTTGGGGTGTTTTGGACTTGTTTTGGGGTCTCCGTTGGGTTTTAGTTGGATTCTCGTTGGTCGTTAGGGTAAATGGGAGTGGATTGTGGGTTTTGAAGAAGATCAGGTGAGTTTAGGGTGGTTTTGCGGGGAAATTCATAGTGTTTGGTGTTTTTTCTTCTGATCCAGTTCTTTTCTGGGGTGTTTTTGAGGTGTTTTTGGGGTTTCCGTTGGGTTTCGTTGAGTTCCTAATGGGTTTTATGGTGGTTGGGAGTGGACATTTGGATTTGGAGAACATCAGGTACGTTTAGAGTGGTTTTGGGATTGGATCCGTGCTTTTTGGGGTTTTCTTTCGTTTTTGGGGGTGATCCTGTTCTTGTTTGGGGTGTTTTGGACGTGTTTTGGGTTCTCCGTTGGGTTTCGTTGTGTTTTCCGTGGTCATCATGGTGGAAAAGTGTAAATTGTGGGTTTTGGAGAACATCAGGTAGGTTTAGGGTTTTTTTGGGGTGGATCTATGTTTTTGGGGGATTTTCTTCCAGTTTTGGGGGTGATTCCGTTCTTGTTTGGGGTGTTTTTGACGTGTTTTGTGGTCTCTGTTTTGTTTCGTTGTGTTTTCCTTGTTCATTTTGGTGGAAAAGGCTGAATAGTGGGTTTTGGAGAACATCAGGTAGGTTTAGGGTGGTTTTGGGATTTGATCCGTGCTTTTTGGGGATTTTGTTCCAGTTTTGGGGGTGATTCCGTTCTTGTTTGTGGTGTTTTTGATGTGTTTTGGGTTCTCCGTTGGGTTTCGTTGGGTTTTCCATTGGCATCATGGTGGAAAAGGGTAAATTGTGGGTTTTGGAGAACATCAGGTAGGTTTAGGGGGACTTTTGGGGTGGATTCATGGTATTTGTTTTTTTTTTTCTGTTTTTCTGGGGTGATCCCGTTCTTTTTTGGTGTGTTTTTGATGTGTTTTGGGGTCTCCGTTGGGTTTTGTTGGGTTCTTGTTGGTCATCATGTTGGAAAAGTGTAAATTGTGGGTTTTGGAGAATATCAGGTGAGTTTAAGTTTTTCTGGGTGGTGAATCTATGGTTTTGGTTGAATTCTTCTGTTTTTTTTTAGCGTTTTCTTCTGTTTTTGGGGTGGTCCCATTCTTTTTTGGGGTGTTTTTGACATATTTTGGGGTCTCCGTTGGTTTTTGTTGGGTTCTTGTTGTTCATCATGGTGAAAACGTGTAAATTGTGGGTATTGGAGAACATCAGGTAGGTTTAGGGGGACTTTTGGGGTGGATCAACGGCTTTTAGGGTTTTCTTTCGGTTTTGGGGGTGATCCCGCTTTTTTTTTTGTGGTGTTTTTGACGTGTTTTGGGGTTTCCGTTGCGTTTCGTTGATTTCCTAATGTGTTTTAAGTTTGTTGGGAGTGGACTTTGGGATTTGGAGAACATCAGGTAGGTTTAGTGTGTTTTTGGGGTGGATCTATGTTTTTTGGGGTTTTCTTTCTTTTTTAGGGGTTATCCTGTTCTTGTTTGGGGTGTTTTGGACTTGTTTTGGGGTCTCCGTTGGGTTTTAGTTGGATTCTCGTTGGTCGTTAGGGTAAATGGGAGTGGATTGTGGGTTTTGAAGAAGATCAGGTGAGTTTAGGGTGTTTTTGCGGGGAAATTCATAGTGTTTGGTGTTTTTTCTTCTGATCCAGTTCTTTTCTGGGGTGTTTTTGAGGTGTTTTTGGGGTTTCCGTTGGGTTTCGTTGAGTTCCTAATGGGTTTTATGGTGGTTGGGAGTGGACATTTGGATTTGGAGAACATCAGGTACGTTTAGAGTGGTTTTGGGATTGGATCCGTGCTTTTTGGGGTTTTCTTTCGTTTTTGGGGGTGATCCTGTTCTTGTTTGTGTTGTTTTTGATGTGTTTTGGGTTCTCCGTTGGGTTTCGTTGGGTTTTCCATTGGCATCATGGTGGAAAAGGGTAAATTGCGGGTTTTGGAGAACATCAGGTAGGTTTAGGGGGACTTTTGGGGTGGATTCATGGTATTTGTTTTTTTTTTTTCTGTTTTTCTGGGGTGATCCCGTTCTTTTTTGGTGTGTTTTTGATGTGTTTTGGGGTCTCCGTTGGGTTTTGTTGGGTTCTTGTTGGTCATCATGTTGGAAAAGTGTAAATTGTGGGTTTTGGAGAATATCAGGTGAGTTTAAGTTTTTCTGGGTGGTGAATCTATGGTTTTGGTTGAATTCTTCTGTTTTTTTTTTTTTTTTTTAGCGTTTTCTTCTGTTTTTGGGGTGGTCCCATTCTTTTTTGGGGTGTTTTTGACATATTTTGGGGTCTCCGTTGGTTTTTGTTGGGTTCTTGTTGTTCATCATGGTGAAAACGTGTAAATTGTGGGTATTGGAGAACATCAGGTAGGTTTAGGGGGACTTTTGGGGTGGATCAACGGCTTTTAGGGTTTTCTTTCGGTTTTGGGGGTGATCCCGCTTTTTTTTGTGGTGTTTTTGAGGTGTTTTGGGGTTTCCGTTGCGTTTCGTTGATTTCCTAATGTGTTTTAAGTTTGTTGGGAGTGGACTTTGGGATTTGGAGAACATCAGGTAGGTTTAGTGTGTTTTTGGGGTGGATCTATGTTTTTTGGGGTTTTCTTTCTTTTTTAGGGGTTATCCTGTTCTTGTTTGGGGTGTTTTCGACTTGTTTTGGGGTCTCCGTTGGGTTTTAGTTGGATTCTCGTTGGTCGTTAGGGTAAATAGGAGTGGATTGTGGGTTTTGAAGAAGATCAGGTGAGTTTAGGGTGGTTTTGCGGGGAAATTCATAGTGTTTGGTGTTTTTTCTTCTGATCCAGTTCTTTTCTGGGGTGTTTTTGAGGTGTTTTTGGGGTTTCCGTTGGGTTTCGTTGAGTTCCTAATGGGTTTTATGGTGGTTGGGAGTGGACATTTGGATTTGGAGAACATCAGGTACGTTTAGAGTGGTTTTGGGATTGGATCCGTGCTTTTGGGGGTTTTCTTTCGTTTTTGGGGGTGATCCTGTTCTTGTTTGGGGTGTTTTGGACGTGTTTTGGGTTCTCTGTTGGGTTTCGTTGTGTTTTCCGTGGTCATCATGGTGGAAAAGTGTAAATTGTGGGTTTTGGAGAACATCAGGTAGGTTTAGGGTTTTTTTGGGGTGGATCTATGTTTTTGGGGGATTTTCTTCCAGTTTTGGGGGTGATTCCGTTCTTGTTTGGGGTGTTTTTGACGTGTTTTGTGGTCTCTGTTTTGTTTCGTTGTGTTTTCCTTGTTCATTTTGGTGGAAAAGGCTGAATAGTGGGTTTTGGAGAACATCAGGTAGGTTTAGGGTGGTTTTGGGATTGGATCCGTGCTTTTTGGGGATTTTGTTCCAGTTTTGGGGGTGATTCCGTTCTTGTTTGTGGTGTTTTTGATGTGTTTTGGGTTCTCCGTTGGGTTTCGTTGGGTTTTCCGTTGGCATCATGGTGGAAAAGGGTAAATTGTGGGTTTTGGAGAACATCAGGTAGGTTTAGGGGGACTTTTGGGGTGGATTCATGGTATTTGTTTTTTTTTTTCTCTTTTTCTGGGGTGGTCCCGTTCTTTTTTGGTGTATTTTTGATGTGTTTTGGGGTCTCCGTTGGGTTTTGTTGGGTTCTTGTTGGTCATCATGTTGGAAAAGTGTAAATTGTGGGTTTTGGAGAATATCAGGTGAGTTTAAGTTTTTCTGGGTGGTGAATCTATGGTTTTGGTTGAATTCTTCTGTTTTTTTTTTAGCGTTTTCTTCTGTTTTTGGGGTGGTCCCATTCTTTTTTGGGGTGTTTTTGACATATTTTGGGGTCTCCGTTGGTTTTTGTTGGGTTCTTGTTGTTCATCATGGTGAAAACGTGTAAATTGTGGGTATTGGAGAACATCAGGTAGGTTTAGGGGGACTTTTGGGGTGGATCAACGGCTTTTAGGGTTTTCTTTCGGTTTTGGGGGTGATCCCGCTTTTTTTTGTGGTGTTTTTGAGGTGTTTTGGGGTTTCCGTTGCGTTTCGTTGATTTCCTAATGTGTTTTAAGTTTGTTGGGAGTGGACTTTGGGATTTGGAGAACATCAGGTAGGTTTAGTGTGTTTTTGGGGTGGATCTATGTTTTTTGGGGTTTTCTTTCTTTTTTAGGGGTTATCCTGTTCTTGTTTGGGGTGTTTTCGACTTGTTTTGGGGTCTCCGTTGGGTTTTAGTTGGATTCTCGTTGGTCGTTAGGGTAAATGGGAGTGGATTGTGGGTTTTGAAGAAGATCAGGTGAGTTTAGGGTGGTTTTGCGGGGAAATTCATAGTGTTTGGTGTTTTTTCTTCTGATCCAGTTCTTTTCTGGGGTGTTTTTGAGGTGTTTTTGGGGTTTCCGTTGGGTTTCGTTGAGTTCCTAATGGGTTTTATGGTGGTTGGGAGTGGACATTTGGATTTGGAGAACATCAGGTACGTTTAGAGTGGTTTTGGGATTGGATCCGTGCTTTTTGGGGTTTTCTTTCGTTTTGGGGGGTGATCCTGTTCTTGTTTGGGGTGTTTTGGACGTGTTTTGGGGTCTCCGTTGGGTTTCGTTGTGTTTTCCGTGTTCATCATGGTGGAAAAGTGTAAATTGTGGGTTTTGGAGAACATCAGGTAGGTTTAGGGTTTTTTTGGGGTGGATCTATGTTTTTGGGGGATTTTCTTCCAGTTTTGGGGGTGATTCCGTTCTTGTTTGGGGTGTTTTTGACGTGTTTTGTGGTCTCTGTTTTGTTTCGTTGTGTTTTCCTTGTTCATTTTGGTGGAAAAGGCTGAATAGTGGGTTTTGGAGAACATCAGGTAGGTTTAGGGTGGTTTTGGGATTTGATCCGTGCTTTTTGGGGATTTTGTTCCAGTTTTGGGGGTGATTCGGTTCTTGTTTGTGGTGTTTTTGATGTGTTTTGGGTTCTCCGTTGGGTTTCGTTGGGTTTTCCGTTGTCATCATGGTGGAAAAGGGTAAATTGTGGGTTTTGGAGAACATCAGGTAGGTTTAGGGGGACTTTTGGGGTGGATTCATGGTATTTGTTTTTTTTTTTTCTGTTTTTCTGGGGTGATCCCGTTCTTTTTTGGTGTGTTTTTGATGTGTTTTGGGGTCTCCGTTGGGTTTTGTTGGGTTCTTGTTGGTCATCATGTTGGAAAAGTGTAAATTGTGGGTTTTGGAGAATATCAGGTGAGTTTAAGTTTTTCTGGGTGGTGAATCTATGGTTTTGGTTGAATTCTTCTGGTTTTTTTTAGCGTTTTCTTCTGTTTTTGGGGTGGTCCCATTCTTTTTTGGGGTGTTTTTGACATATTTTGGGGTCTCCGTTGGTTTTTGTTGGGTTCTTGTTGTTCATCATGGTGAAAACGTGTAAATTGTGGGTATTGGAGAACATCAGGTAGGTTTAGGGGGACTTTTGGGGTGGATCAACGGCTTTTAGGGTTTTCTTTCGGTTTTGGGGGTGATCCCGCTTTTTTTTGTGGTGTTTTTGACGTGTTTTGGGGTTTCCGTTGCGTTTCGTTGATTTCCTAATGTGTTTTAAGTTTGTTGGGAGTGGACTTTGGGATTTGGAGAACATCAGGTAGGTTTAGTGTGTTTTTGGGGTGGATCTATGTTTTTTGGGGTTTTCTTTCTTTTTTAGGGGTTATCCTGTTCTTGTTTGGGGTGTTTTCGACTTGTTTTGGGGTCTCCGTTGGGTTTTAGTTGGATTCTCGTTGGTCGTTAGGGTAAATAGGAGTGGATTGTGGGTTTTGAAGAAGATCAGGTGAGTTTAGGGTGGTTTTGCGGGGAAATTCATAGTGTTTGGTGTTTTTTCTTCTGATCCAGTTCTTTTCTGGGGTGTTTTTGAGGTGTTTTTGGGGTTTCCGTTGGGTTTCGTTGAGTTCCTAATGGGTTTTATGGTGGTTGGGAGTGGACATTTGGATTTGGAGAACATCAGGTACGTTTAGAGTGGTTTTGGGATTGGATCCGTGCTTTTGGGGGTTTTCTTTCGTTTTTGGGGGTGATCCTGTTCTTGTTTGGGGTGTTTTGGACGTGTTTTGGGTTCTCTGTTGGGTTTCGTTGTGTTTTCCGTGGTCATCATGGTGGAAAAGTGTAAATTGTGGGTTTTGGAGAACATCAGGTAGGTTTAGGGTTTTTTTGGGGTGGATCTATGTTTTTGGGGGATTTTCTTCCAGTTTTGGGGGTGATTCCGTTCTTGTTTGGGGTGTTTTTGACGTGTTTTGTGGTCTCTGTTTTGTTTCGTTGTGTTTTCCTTGTTCATTTTGGTGGAAAAGGCTGAATAGTGGGTTTTGGAGAACATCAGGTAGGTTTAGGGTGGTTTTGGGATTGGATCCGTGCTTTTTGGGGATTTTGTTCCAGTTTTGGGGGTGATTCGGTTCTTGTTTGTGGTGTTTTTGATGTGTTTTGGGTTCTCCGTTGTGTTTCGTTGGGTTTTCCGTTGGCATCATGGTGGAAAAGGGTAAATTGTGGGTTTTGGAGAACATCAGGTAGGTTTAGGGGGACTTTTGGGGTGGATTCATGGTATTTGTTTTTTTTTTTTCTGTTTTTCTGGGGTGATCCCGTTCTTTTTTGGTGTGTTTTTGATGTGTTTTGGGGTCTCCGTTGGGTTTTGTTGGGTTCTTGTTGGTCATCATGTTGGAAAAGTGTAAATTGTGGGTTTTGGAGAATATCAGGTGAGTTTAAGTTTTTCTGGGTGGTGAATCTATGGTTTTGGTTGAATTCTTCTGTTTTTTTTTAGCGTTTTCTTCTGTTTTTGGGGTGGTCCCATTCTTTTTTGGGGTGTTTTTGATGTGTTTTGGGGTCTCCGTTGGTTTTTGTTGGGTTCTTGTTGTTCATCATGGTGAAAACGTGTAAATTGTGGGTATTGGAGAACATCAGGTAGGTTTAGGGGGACTTTTGGGGTGGATCAACGGCTTTTAGGGTTTTCTTTCGGTTTTGGGGGTGATCCCGCTTTTTTTTTTTGTGGTGTTTTTGACGTGTTTTGGGGTTTCCGTTGCGTTTCGTTGATTTCCTAATGTGTTTTAAGTTTGTTGGGAGTGGACTTTGGGATTTGGAGAACATCAGGTAGGTTTAGTGTGTTTTTGGGGTGGACCTATGTTTTTTGGGGTTTTCTTTCTTTTTTAGGGGTTATCCTGTTCTTGTTTGGGGTGTTTTCGACTTGTTTTGGGGTCTCCGTTGGGTTTTAGTTGGATTCTCGTTGGTCGTTAGGGTAAATGGGAGTGGATTGTGGGTTTTGAAGAAGATCAGGTGAGTTTAGGGTGTTTTTGCGGGGAAATTCATAGTGTTTGGTGTTTTTTCTTCTGATCCAGTTCTTTTCTGGGGTGTTTTTGAGGTGTTTTTGGGGTTTCCGTTGGGTTTCGTTGAGTTCCTAATGGGTTTTATGGTGGTTGGGAGTGGACATTTGGATTTGGAGAACATCAGGTACGTTTAGAGTGGTTTTGGGATTGGATCTGTGCTTTTGGGGGTTTTCTTTCGTTTTTGGGGGTGATCCTGTTCTTGTTTGGGGTGTTTTGGACGTGTTTTGGGTTCTCCGTTGGGTTTCGTTGTGTTTTCCGTGGTCATCATGGTGGAAAAGTGTAAATTGTGGGTTTTGGAGAACATCAGGTAGATTTAGGGTGTTTTTTGGGTGGATCTATGTTTTTGGGGGATTTTCTTCCAGTTTTGGGGGTGATTCCGTTCTTGTTTGGGGTGTTTTTGACGTGTTTTGTGGTCTCTGTTTTGTTTCGTTGTGTTTTCCTTGTTCATTTTGGTGGAAAAGGCTGAATAGTGGGTTTTGGAGAACATCAGGTACGTTTAGAGTGGTTTTGGGATTGGATCCGTGCTTTTTGGGTTTTTCTTTCGTTTTGGGGGGTGATCCTGTTCTTGTTTGGGGTGTTTTGGACGTGTTTTGGGTTCTCTGTTGGGTTTTGTTGGGTTTTCCGTGGTCATCATGCTGGAAAAGTGTAAATTGTGGGTTTTGGAGAACATCAGGTAGGTTTATGAGGACTTCTGGGGCAGATTCATGGTTTTTAGGGTTTTGTTCTGTTTTTTCTAGTGATCCAGTTGTTTTTTGGCATGTTTTTGACGTGTTTTGGGGTCTCCATTGGGTTTCATTGGGTTTCTCGTGGTCATAATGGTGGAAAAGTGTAAATTGTGGGTTTTGGAGAACATCAGGTAGGTTTAGAGGGACTTTTGGGGTGGATTCATGGTATTTGGGATTTTCTTCTGTTTTTTTTGCGGGGGGTGATCGAATTCATTTTTGGGGTGTTTTTGACGTGTTTTTGGGTCTCCGTTGGGTTTTGCTGGGTTCTTGTTGGTCATCATGTTGGAAAAGTGTAAATTGCGTGTTTTGGAGAACATCAGGTAGGTTTACTGTCTTTTGGGGGTGGATCTATGTTTTTGGGGGATTTTCTTCCAGTTTTGGGGGTGATTCCGTTCTTGTTTGGGGTGTTTTTGACGTGTTTTGTGGTCTCTGTTTTGTTTCGTTGTGTTTTCCTTGTTCATTTTGGTGGAAAAGGCTGAATAGTGGGTTTTGGAGAACATCAGGTAGGTTTAGGGTGGTTTTGGGATTTGATCCGTGCTTTTTGGGGATTTTGTTCCAGTTTTGGGGGTGATTCCGTTCTTGTTTGTGGTGTTTTTGATGTGTTTTGGGTTCTCCGTTGGGTATCGTTGGGTTTTCCGTTGGCATCATGGTGGAAAAGGGTAAATTGTGGGTTTTGGAGAACATCAGGTAGGTTTAGGGGGACTTTTGGGGTGGATTCATGGTATTTGTTTTTTTTTTCTGTTTTTCTGGGGTGATCCCGTTCTTTTTTGGTGTGTTTTTGATGTGTTTTGGGGTCTCCGTTGGGTTTTGTTGGGTTCTTGTTGGTCATCATGTTGGAAAAGTGTAAATTGTGGGTTTTGGAGAATATCAGGTGAGTTTAAGTTTTTCTGGGTGGTGAATCTATGGTTTTGGTTGAATTCTTCTGTTTTTTTTTTTTTTTTTTTAGCGTTTTCTTCTGTTTTTGGGGTGGTCCCATTCTTTTTTGGGGTGTTTTTGACATATTTTGGGGTCTCCGCTGGTTTTTGTTGGGTTCTTGTTGTTCATCATGGTGAAAACGTGTAAATTGTGGGTATTGGAGAACATCAGGTAGGTTTAGGGGGACTTTTGGGGTGGATCAACGGCTTTTAGGGTTTTCTTTCGGTTTTGGGGGTGATCCCGCTTTTTTTTGTGGTGTTTTTGAGGTGTTTTGGGGTTTCCGTTGCGTTTCGTTGATTTCCTAATGTGTTTTAAGTTTGTTGGGAGTGGACTTTGGGATTTGGAGAACATCAGGTAGGTTTAGTGTGTTTTTGGGTTGGATCTACGGTTTTTGGGGTTTTCTTTCTTTTTTAGGGGTTATCCTGTTCTTGTTTGGGGTGTTTTCGACTTGTTTTGGGGTCTCCGTTGGGTTTTAGTTGGATTCTCGTTGGTCGTTAGGGTAAATGGGAGTGGATTGTGGGTTTTGAAGAAGATCAGGTGAGTTTAGGGTGGTTTTGCGGGGAAATTCATAGTGTTTGGTGTTTTTTCTTCTGATCCAGTTCTTTTCTGGGGTGTTTTTGAGGTGTTTTTGGGGTTTCCGTTGGGTTTCGTTGAGTTCCTAATGGGTTTTATGGTGGTTGGGAGTGGACATTTGGATTTGGAGAACATCAGGTACGTTTAGAGTGGTTTTGGGATTGGATCCGTGCTTTTTGGGGTTTTCTTTCGTTTTTGGGGGTGATCCTGTTCTTGTTTGGGGTGTTTTGGACGTGTTTTGGGTTCTCCGTTGGGTTTCGTTGTGTTTTCCGTGGTCATCATGGTGGAAAAATGTAAATTGCGGGTTTTGGAGAACATCAGGTAGGTTTAGGGTTTTTTTGGGGTGGATCTATGTTTTTGGGGGATTTTCTTCCAGTTTTGGGGGTGATTCCGTTCTTGTTTGGGGTGTTTTTGACGTGTTTTGTGGTCTCTGTTTTGTTTCGTTGTGTTTTCCTTGTTCATTTTGGTGGAAAAGGCTGAATAGTGGGTTTTGGAGAACATCAGGTAGGTTTAGGGTGGTTTTGGGATTTGATCCGTGCTTTTTGGGGATTTTGTTCCAGTTTTGGGGGTGATTCCGTTCTTGTTTGTGGTGTTTTTGATGTGTTTTGGGTTCTCCGTTGGGTTTCGTTGGGTTTTCCGTTGGCATCATGGTGGAAAAGGGTAAATTGCGGGTTTTGGAGAACATCAGGTAGGTTTAGGGGGACTTTTGGGGTGGATTCATGGTATTTGTTTTTTTTTTTTCTGTTTTTCTGGGGTGATCCCGTTCTTTTTTGGTGTGTTTTTGATGTGTTTTGGGGTCTCCGTTGGGTTTTGTTGGGTTCTTGTTGGTCATCATGTTGGAAAAGTGTAAATTGTGGGTTTTGGAGAATATCAGGTGAGTTTAAGTTTTTCTGGGTGGTGAATCTATGGTTTTGGTTGAATTCTTCTGTTTTTTTTTTTTTTTTTTTTAGCGTTTTCTTCTGTTTTTGGGGTGGTCCCATTCTTTTTTGGGGTGTTTTTGACATATTTTGGGGTCTCCGTTGGTTTTTGTTGGGTTCTTGTTGTTCATCATGGTGAAAACGTGTAAATTGTGGGTATTGGAGAACATCAGGTAGGTTTAGGGGGACTTTTGGGGTGGATCAACGGCTTTTAGGGTTTTCTTTCGGTTTTGGGGGTGATCCCGCTTTTTTTTTGTGGTGTTTTTGACGTGTTTTGGGGTTTCCGTTGCGTTTCGTTGATTTCCTAATGTGTTTTAAGTTTGTTGGGAGTGGACTTTGGGATTTGGAGAACATCAGGTAGGTTTAGTGTGTTTTTGGGGTGGATCTATGGTTTTTGGGGTTTTCTTTCTTTTTTAGGGGTTATCCTGTTCTTGTTTGGGGTGTTTTCGACTTGTTTTGGGGTCTCCGTTGGGTTTTAGTTGGATTCTCGTTGGTCGTTAGGGTAAATGGGAGTGGATTGTGGGTTTTGAAGAAGATCAGGTGAGTTTAGGGTGGTTTTGCGGGGAAATTCATAGTGTTTGGTGTTTTTTCTTCTGATCCAGTTCTTTTCTGGGGTGTTTTTGAGGTGTTTTTGGGGTTTCCGTTGGGTTTCGTTGAGTTCCTAATGGGTTTTATGGTGGTTGGGAGTGGACATTTGGATTTGGAGAACATCAGGTACGTTTAGAGTGGTTTTGGGATTGGATCCGTGCTTTTTGGGGTTTTCTTTCGTTTTTGGGGGTGATCCTGTTCTTGTTTGGGGTGTTTTGGACGTGTTTTGGGTTCTCCGTTGGGTTTCGTTGTGTTTTTCGTGGTCATCATGGTGGAAAAGTGTAAATTGTGGGTTTTGGAGAACATCAGGTAGGTTTAGGGTTTTTTTGGGGTGGATCTATGTTTTTGGGGGATTTTCTTCCAGTTTTGGGGGTGATTCCGTTCTTGTTTGGGGTGTTTTTGACGTGTTTTGTGGTCTCTGTTTTGTTTCGTTGTGTTTTCCTTGTTCATTTTGGTGGAAAAGGCTGAATAGTGGGTTTTGGAGAACATCAGGTAGGTTTAGGGTGGTTTTGGGATTTGATCCGTGCTTTTTGGGGATTTTGTTCCAGTTTTGGGGGTGATTCCGTTCTTGTTTGTGGTGTTTTTGATGTGTTTTGGGTTCTCCGTTGGGTTTCGTTGGGTTTTCCGTTGGCATCATGGTGGAAAAGGGTAAATTGCGGGTTTTGGAGAACATCAGGTAGGTTTAGGGGGACTTTTGGGGTGGATTCATGGTATTTGTTTTTTTTTTTTCTGTTTTTCTGGGGTGATCCCGTTCTTTTTTGGTGTGTTTTTGATGTGTTTTGGGGTCTCCGTTGGGTTTTGTTGGGTTCTTGTTGGTCATCATATTGGAAAAGTGTAAATTGTGGGTTTTGGAGAATATCAGGTGAGTTTAAGTTTTTCTGGGTGGTGAATCTATGGTTTTGGTTGAATTCTTCTGTTTTTTTTTAGCGTTTTCTTCTGTTTTTGGGGTGGTCCCATTCTTTTTTGGGGTGTTTTTGACATATTTTGTGGTCTCCGTTGGTTTTTGTTGGGTTCTTGTTGTTCATCATGGTGAAAACGTGTAAATTGTGGGTATTGGAGAACATCAGGTAGGTTTAGGGGGACTTTTTGGGTGGATCAACGGCTTTTAGGGTTTTCTTTCGGTTTTGGGGGTGATCCCGCTTTTTTTTTGTGGTGTTTTTGACGTGTTTTGGGGTTTCCGTTGCGTTTCGTTGATTTCCTAATGTGTTTTAAGTTTGTTGGGAGTGGACTTTGGGATTTGGAGAACATCAGGTAGGTTTAGTGTGTTTTTGGGGTGGATCTATGTTTTTTGGGGTTTTCTTTCTTTTTTAGGGGTTATCCTGTTCTTGTTTGGGGTGTTTTCGACTTGTTTTGGGGTCTCCGTTGGGTTTTAGTTGGATTCTCGTTGGTCGTTAAGGTAAATGGGAGTGGATTGTGGGTTTTGAAGAAGATCAGGTGAGTTTAGGGTGGTTTTGCGGGGAAATTCATAGTGTTTGGTGTTTTTTCTTCTGATCCAGTTCTTTTTTGGGGTGTTTTTGAGGTGTTTTTGGGGTTTCCGTTGGGTTTCGTTGAGTTCCTAATGGGTTTTATGGTGGTTGGGAGTGGACATTTGGATTTGGAGAACATCAGGTACGTTTAGAGTGGTTTTGGGATTGGATCCGTGCTTTTTGGGGTTTTCTTTCGTTTTTGGGGGTGATCCTGTTCTTGTTTGGGGTGTTTTGGACGTGTTTTGGGTTCTCCGTTGGGTTTCGTTGTGTTTTTCGTGGTCATCATGGTGGAAAAGTGTAAATTGTGGGTTTTGGAGAACATCAGGTAGGTTTAGGGTTTTTTTGGGGTGGATCTATGTTTTTGGGGGATTTTCTTCCAGTTTTGGGGGTGATTCCGTTCTTGTTTGGGGTGTTTTTGACGTGTTTTGTGGTCTCTGTTTTGTTTCGTTGTGTTTTCCTTGTTCATTTTGGTGGAAAAGGCTGAATAGTGGGTTTTGGAGAACATCAGGTAGGTTTAGGGTGGTTTTGGGATTTGATCCGTGCTTTTTGGGGATTTTGTTCCAGTTTTGGGGGTGATTCCGTTCTTGTTTGTGGTGTTTTTGATGTGTTTTGGGTTCTCCGTTGGGTTTCGTTGGGTTTTCCGTTGGCATCATGGTGGAAAAGGGTAAATTGTGGGTTTTGGAGAACATCAGGTAGGTTTAGGGGGACTTTTGGGGTGGATTCATGGTATTTGTTTTTTTTTTTTCTGTTTTTCTGGGGTGATCCCGTTCTTTTTTGGTGTGTTTTTGATGTGTTTTGGGGTCTCCGTTGGGTTTTGTTGGGTTCTTGTTGGTCATCATATTGGAAAAGTGTAAATTGTGGGTTTTGGAGAATATCAGGTGAGTTTAAGTTTTTCTGGGTGGTGAATCTATGGTTTTGGTTGAATTCTTCTGTTTTTTTTTAAGCGTTTTCTTCTGTTTTTGGGGTGGTCCCATTCTTTTTTGGGGTGTTTTTGACATATTTTGGGGTCTCCGTTGGTTTTTGTTGGGTTCTTGTTGTTCATCATGGTGAAAACGTGTAAATTGTGGGTATTGGAGAACATCAGGTAGGTTTAGGGGGACTTTTGGGGTGGATCAACGGCTTTTAGGGTTTTCTTTCGGTTTTGGGGGTGATCCCGCTTTTTTTTGTGGTGTTTTTGAGGTGTTTTGGGGTTTCCGTTGCGTTTCGTTGATTTCCTAATGTGTTTTAAGTTTGTTGGGAGTGGACTTTGGGATTTGGAGAACATCAGGTAGGTTTAGTGTGTTTTTGGGGTGGATCTATGGTTTTTGGGGTTTTCTTTCTTTTTTAGGGGTTATCCTGTTCTTGTTTGGGGTGTTTTCGACTTGTTTTGGGGTCTCCGTTGGGTTTTAGTTGGATTCTCGTTGGTCGTTAAGGTAAATGGGAGTGGATTGTGGGTTTTGAAGAAGATCAGGTGAGTTTAGGGTGGTTTTGCGGGGAAATTCATAGTGTTTGGTGTTTTTTCTTCTGATCCAGTTCTTTTTTGGGGTGTTTTTGAGGTGTTTTTGGGGTTTCCGTTGGGTTTCGTTGAGTTCCTAATGGGTTTTATGGTGGTTGGGAGTGGACATTTGGATTTGGAGAACATCAGGTACGTTTAGAGTGGTTTTGGGATTGGATCCGTGCTTTTTGGGGTTTTCTTTCGTTTTGGGGGGTGATCCTGTTCTTGTTTGGGGTGTTTTGGACGTGTTTTGGGTTCTCCGTTGGGTTTCGTTGTGTTTTCCGTGGTCATCATGGTGGAAAAGTGTAAATTGTGGGTTTTGGAGAACATCAGGTAGGTTTATGAGGACTTCTGGGGCAGATTCATGGTTTTTAGGGTTTTGTTCTGTTTTTTCTAGTGATCCAGTTGTTTTTTGGCATGTTTTTGACGTGTTTTGGGGTCTCCATTGGGTTTCATTGGGTTTCTCGTGGTCATCATGGTGGAAAAGTGTAAATTGTGGGTTTTGGAGAACATCAGGTAGGTTTAGGGGGACTTTTGGGGTGGATTCATGGTATTTGGGATTTTCTTCTGTTTTTTTTGGGGGGGTGATCGATTTCATTTTTGGGGTGTTTTTGACGTGTTTTGGGGTCTCCGTTGGGTTTTGCTGGGTTCTTGTTGGTCATCATGTTGTAAAAGTGTAAATTGCGTGTTTTGGAGAACATCAGGTAGGTTTACTGTCTTTTGGGAGTGGATCTATGTTTTTGGCGGATTTTCTTCCAGTTTTGGGGGTGATTCCGCTCTTGTTTGGGGTGTTTTTGACGTGTTTTGTGGTCTCTGTTTTGTTTCGTTGTGTTTTCCTTGTTCATTTTGGTGGAAAAGGCTGAATAGTGGGTTTTGGAGAACATCAGGTAGGTTTAGGGTGGTTTTGGGATTTGATCCGTGCTTTCTGGGGATTTTGTTCCAGTTTTGGGGGTGATTCGGTTCTTGTTTGTGGTGTTTTTGATGTGTTTTGGGTTCTCCGTTGGGTTTCGTTGGGTTTTCCGTTGGCATCATGGTGGAAAAGGGTAAATTGTGGGTTTTGGAGAACATCAGGTAGGTTTAGGGGGACTTTTGGGGTGGATTCATGGTATTTGTTTTTTTTTTTTCTGTTTTTCTGGGGTGATCCCGTTCTTTTTTGGTGTGTTTTTGATGTGTTTTGGGGTCTCCGTTGGGTTTTGTTGGGTTCTTGTTGGTCATCATGTTGGAAAAGTGTAAATTGTGGGTTTTGGAGAATATCAGGTGAGTTTAAGTTTTTCTGGGTGGTGAATCTATGGTTTTGGTTGAATTCTTCTGTTTTTTTTTTAGCGTTTTCTTCTGTTTTTGGGGTGGTCCCATTCTTTTTTGGGGTGTTTTTGACATATTTTGTGGTCTCCGTTGGTTTTTGTTGGGTTCTTGTTGTTCATCATGGTGAAAACGTGTAAATTGTGGGTATTGGAGAACATCAGGTAGGTTTAGGGGGACTTTTGGGGTGGATCAACGGCTTTTAGGGTTTTCTTTCGGTTTTGGGGGTGATCCCGCTTTTTTTTGTGGTGTTTTTGAGGTGTTTTGGGGTTTCCGTTGCGTTTCGTTGATTTCCTAATGTGTTTTAAGTTTGTTGGGAGTGGACTTTGGGATTTGGAGAACATCAGGTAGGTTTAGTGTGTTTTTGGGTTGGATCTACGGTTTTTGGGGTTTTCTTTCTTTTTTAGGGGTTATCCTGTTCTTGTTTGGGGTGTTTTCGACTTGTTTTGGGGTCTCCGTTGGGTTTTAGTTGGATTCTCGTTGGTCGTTAGGGTAAATGGGAGTGGATTGTGGGTTTTGAAGAAGATCAGGTGAGTTTAGGGTGGTTTTGCGGGGAAATTCATAGTGTTTGGTGTTTTTTCTTCTGATCCAGTTCTTTTCTGGGGTGTTTTTGAGGTGTTTTTGGGGTTTCCGTTGGGTTTCGTTGAGTTCCTAATGGGTTTTATGGTGGTTGGGAGTGGACATTTGGATTTGGAGAACATCAGGTACGTTTAGAGTGGTTTTGGGATTGGATCCGTGCTTTTTGGGGTTTTCTTTCGTTTTGGGGGGTGATCCTGTTCTTGTTTGGGGTGTTTTGGACGTGTTTTGGGTTCTCCGTTGGGTTTCGTTGTGTTTTCCGTGGTCATCATGGTGAAAAAGTGTTAATTGTGGCTTTTGGAGAACATCAGGTAGGTTTATGAGGACTTCTGGGGCAGATTCATGGTTTTTAGGGCTTTCTTCTGTTGTTTTTCTACTGATCCAATTGTTTTTTGGCGTGTTTTTGACGTGTTTTGGGGTCTCCGTTGGGTTTCATTGGGTTTTTCGTGGTCATCATGGTGGAAAAGTGTAAATTGTGGGTTTTGGAGAACATCAGGTAGGTTTAGGGGGACTTTTGGGGTGGATTCATGGTATTTGGGATTTTCTTCTGGTTTTTTTGGGGGGGTGATCGATTTCATTTTTGGTGTGTTTTTGACGTGTTTTGGGGTCTCCGTTGGGTTTTGCTGGGTTCTTGTTGGTCATCATGTTGGAAAAGTGTAAATTGCGTGTTTTGGAGAACATCAGGTAGGTTTACTGTCTTTTGGGGGTGGATCTATGTTTTTGGCGGATTTTCTTCCAGTTTTGGGGGTGATTCCGCTCTTGTTTGGGGTGTTTTTGACGTGTTTTGTGGTCTCTGTTTTGTTTCGTTGTGTTTTCCTTGTTCATTTTGGTGGAAAAGGCTGAATAGTGGGTTTTGGAGAACATCAGGTAGGTTTAGGGTGGTTTTGGGATTTGATCCGTGCATTTTGGGGATTTTGTTCCAGTTTTGGGGGTGATTCCGTTCTTGTTTGTGGTGTTTTTGATATGTTTTGTGTTCTCCGTTGGGTTTCGTTGGGTTTTCCGTTGGCATCATGGTGGAAAAGGGTAAATTGTGGGTTTTGGAGAACATCAGGTAGGTTTAGGGGGACTTTTGGGGTGGATCAACGGCTTTTAGGGTTTTCTTTCGGTTTTGGGGGTGATCCTGCTTTTTTTTGTGGTGTTTTTGACGTGTTTTGGGGTTTCCGTTGCGTTTCGTTGATTTCCTAATGTGTTTTAAGTTTGTTGGGAGTGGACTTTGGGATTTGGAGAACATCAGGTAGGTTTAGTGTGTTTTTGGGTTGGATCTACGGTTTTTGGGGTTTTCTTTCTTTTTTAGGGGTTATCCTGTTCTTGTTTGGGGTGTTTTCGACTTGTTTTGGGGTCTCCGTTGGGTTTTAGTTGGATTCTCGTTGGTCGTTAAGGTAAATGGGAGTGGATTGTGGGTTTTGAAGAAGATCAGGTGAGTTTAGGGTGGTTTTGCGGGGAAATTCATAGTGTTTGGTGTTTTTTCTTCTGATCCAGTTCTTTTCTGGGGTGTTTTTGAGGTGTTTTTGGGGTTTCCGTTGGGTTTCGTTGAGTTCCTAATGGGTTTTATGGTGGTTGGGAGTGGACATTTGGATTTGGAGAACATCAGGTACGTTTAGAGTGGTTTTGGGATTGGATCCGTGCTTTTTGGGGTTTTCTTTCGTTTTTGGGGGTGATCCTGTTCTTGTTTGGGGTGTTTTGGACGTGTTTTGGGTTCTCCGTTGGGTTTTGTTGTGTTTTCCGTGGTCATCATGGTGGAAAAGTGTAAATTGTGGGTTTTGGAGAACATCAGGTAGGTTTATGAGGACTTCTGGGGCAGATTCATGGTTTTTAGGGTTTTGTTCTGTTTTTTCTAGTGATCCAGTTGTTTTTTGGCATGTTTTTGACGTGTTTTGGGGTCTCCGTTGGGTTTCATTGGGTTTTTCGTGGTCATCATGGTGGAAAAGTGTAAATTGTGGGTTTTGGAGAACATCAGGTAGGTTTAGGGGGACTTTTGGGGTGGATTCATGGTATTTGGGATTTTCTTCTGTTTTTTTGGGGGGGGTGATCGAATTCATTTTTGGGGTGTTTTTGACGTGTTTTGGGGTCTCCGTTGGGTTTTGCTGGGTTCTTGTTGGTCATCATGTTGGAAAAGTGTAAATTGCGTGTTTTGGAGAACATCAGGTAGGTTTACTGTCTTTTTGGGGTGGATCTATGTTTTTGGGGGATTTTCTTCCAGTTTTGGGGGTGATTCCGTTCTTGTTTGGGGTGTTTTTGACGTGTTTTGTGGTCTCTGTTTTGTTTCGTTGTGTTTTCCTTGTTCATTTTGGTGGAAAAGGCTGAATAGTGGGTTTTGGAGAACATCAGGTAGGTTTAGGGTGGTTTTGGGATTTGATCCGTGCATTTTGGGGATTTTGTTCCAGTTTTGGGGGTGATTCGGTTCTTGTTTGTGGTGTTTTTGATATGTTTTGGGTTCTCCGTTGGGTTTCGTTGGGTTTTCCGTTGGCATCATGGTGGAAAAGGGTAAATTGTGGGTTTTGGAGAACATCAGGTAGGTTTAGGGGGACTTTTGGGGTGGATTCATGGTATTTGTTTTTTTTTTTTCTGTTTTTCTGGGGTGATCCCGTTCTTTTTTGGTGTGTTTTTGATGTGTTTTGGGGTCTCCGTTGAGTTTTGTTGGGTTCTTGTTGGTCATCATGTTGGAAAAGTGTAAATTGTGGGTTTTGGAGAATATCAGGTGAGTTTAAGTTTTTCTGGGTGGTGAATCTATGGTTTTGGTTGAATTCTTCTGTTTTTTTTTAGCGTTTTCTTCTGTTTTTGGGGTGGTCCCATTCTTTTTTGGGGTGTTTTTGACATATTTTGGGGTCTCCGTTGGTTTTTGTTGGGTTCTTGTTGTTCATCATGGTGAAAACGTGTAAATTGTGGGTATTGGAGAACATCAGGTAGGTTTAGGGGGACTTTTTGGGTGGATCAACGGCTTTTAGGGTTTTCTTTCGGTTTTGGGGGTGATCCCGCTTTTTTTTTGTGGTGTTTTTGAGGTGTTTTGGGGTTTCCGTTGCGTTTCGTTGATTTCCTAATGTGTTTTAAGTTTGTTGGGAGTGGACTTTGGGATTTGGAGAACATCAGGTAGGTTTAGTGTGTTTTTGGGGTGGATCTATGTTTTTTGGGGTTTTCTTTCTTTTTTAGGGGTTATCCTGTTCTTGTTTGGGGTGTTTTCGACTTGTTTTGGGGTCTCCGTTGGGTTTTAGTTGGATTCTCGTTGGTCGTTAAGGTAAATGGGAGTGGATTGTGGGTTTTGAAGAAGATCAGGTGAGTTTAGGGTGGTTTTGCGGGGAAATTCATAGTGTTTGGTGTTTTTTCTTCTGATCCAGTTCTTTTTTGGGGTGTTTTTGAGGTGTTTTTGGGGTTTCCGTTGGGTTTCGTTGAGTTCCTAATGGGTTTTATGGTGGTTGGGAGTGGACATTTGGATTTGGAGAACATCAGGTACGTTTAGAGTGGTTTTGGGATTGGATCCGTGCTTTTTGGGGTTTTCTTTCGTTTTTGGGGGTGATCCTGTTCTTGTTTGGGGTGTTTTGGGCGTGTTTTGGGTTCTCCGTTGGGTTTCGTTGTGTTTTCCGTGGTCATCATGGTGGAAAAGTGTAAATTGTGGGTTTTGGAGAACATCAGGTAGGTTTATGAGGACTTCTGGGGCAGATTCATGGTTTTTAGGGTTTTGTTCTGTTTTTTTCTAGTGATCCAGTTGTTTTTTGGCATGTTTTTGACGTGTTTTGGGGTCTCCGTTGGGTTTCATTGGGTTTCTCGTGGTCATCATGGTGGAAAAGTGTAAATTGTGGGTTTTGGAGAACATCAGGTAGGTTTAGGGGGACTTTTGGGGTGGATTCATGGTATTTGGGATTTTCTTCTGTTTTTTGGGGGGGGGTTATCGAATTCATTTTTGGGGTGTTTTTGACGTGTTTTGGGGTCTCCGTTGGGTTTTGCTGGGTTCTTGTTGGTCATCATGTTGGAAAAGTGTAAATTGCGTGTTTTGGAGAACATCAGGTAGGTTTACTGTCTTTTTGGGGTGTATCTATGTTTTTGGCGGATTTTCTTCCAGTTTTGGGGGTGATTCCGTTCTTGTTTGGGGTGTTTTTGACGTGTTTTGTGGTCTCTGTTTTGTTTCGTTGTGTTTTCCTTGTTCATTTTGGTGGAAAAGGCTGAATAGTGGGTTTTGGAGAACATCAGGTAGGTTTAGGGTGGTTTTGGGATTTGATCCGTGCTTTTTGGGGATTTTGTTCCAGTTTTGGGGGTGATTCCGTTCTTGTTTGTGGTGTTTTTGATGTGTTTTGGGTTCTCCGTTGGGTTTCGTTGGGTTTTCCGTTGTCATCATGGTGGAAAAGGGTAAATTGTGGGTTTTGGAGAACATCAGGTAGGTTTAGGGGGACTTTTGGGGTGGATTCATGGTATTTGTTTTTTTTTTCTGTTTTTCTGGGGTGATCCCGTTCTTTTTTGGTGTGTTTTTGATGTGTTTTGGGGTCTCCGTTGGGTTTTGTTGGGTTCTTGTTGGTCATCATGTTGGAAAAGTGTAAATTGTGGGTTTTGGAGAATATCAGGTGAGTTTAAGTTTTTCTGGGTGGTGAATCTATGGTTTTGGTTGAATTCTTCTGTTTTTTTTTTAGCGTTTTCTTCTGTTTTTGGGGTGGTCCCATTCTTTTTTGGGGTGTTTTTGACATATTTTGTGGTCTCCTTTGGTTTTTGTTGGGTTCTTGTTGTTCATCATGGTGAAAACGTGTAAATTGTGGGTATTGGAGAACATCAGGTAGGTTTAGGGGGACTTTTGGGGTGGATCAACGGCTTTTAGGGTTTTCTTTCGGTTTTGGGGGTGATCCCGCTTTTTTTTGTGGTGTTTTTGAGGTGTTTTGGGGTTTCCGTTGCGTTTCGTTGATTTCCTAATGTGTTTTAAGTTTGTTGGGAGTGGACTTTGGGATTTGGAGAACATCAGGTAGGTTTAGTGTGTTTTTGGGTTGGATCTACGGTTTTTGGGGTTTTCTTTCTTTTTTAGGGGTTATCCTGTTCTTGTTTGGGGTGTTTTCGACTTGTTTTGGGGTCTCCGTTGGGTTTTAGTTGGATTCTCGTTGGTCGTTAAGGTAAATGGGAGTGGATTGTGGGTTTTGAAGAAGATCAGGTGAGTTTAGGGTGGTTTTGCGGGGAAATTCATAGTGTTTGGTGTTTTTTCTTCTGATCCAGTTCTTTTTTGGGGTGTTTTTGAGGTGTTTTTGGGGTTTCCGTTGGGTTTCGTTGAGTTCCTAATGGGTTTTATGGTGGTTGGGAGTGGACATTTGGATTTGGAGAACATCAGGTACGTTTAGAGTGGTTTTGGGATTGGATCCGTGCTTTTTGGGGTTTTCTTTCGTTTTTGGGGGTGATCCTGTTCTTGTTTGGGGTGTTTTGGGCGTGTTTTGGGTTCTCCGTTGGGTTTCGTTGTGTTTTCTGTGGTCATCATGGTGGAAAAGTGTAAATTGTGGGTTTTGGAGAACATCAGGTAGGTTTATGAGGACTTCTGGGGCAGATTCATGGTTTTTAGGGTTTTGTTCTGTTTTTTCTAGTGATCCAGTTGTTTTTTGGCATGTTTTTGACGTGTTTTGGGGTCTCCATTGGGTTTCATTGGGTTTCTCGTGGTCATCATGGTGGAAAAGTGTAAATTGTGGGTTTTGGAGAACATCAGGTAGGTTTAGGGGGACTTTTGGGGTGGATTCATGATATTTGGGATTTTCTTTTGTTTTTTTTGGGGGGGTGATCGATTTCATTTTTGGGGTGTTTTTGACGTGTTTTGGGGTCTCCGTTGGGTTTTGCTGGGTTCTTGTTGGTCATCATGTTGGAAAAGTGTAAATTGTGGGTTTTGGAGAACATCAGGTAGGTTTACTGTCTTTTTGGGGTGGATCTATGTTTTTGGCGGATTTTCTTCCAGTTTTGGGGGTGATTCCGCTCTTGTTTGGGGTGTTTTTGACGTGTTTTGTGGTCTCTGTTTTGTTTCGTTGTGTTTTCCTTGTTCATTTTGGTGGAAAAGGCTGAATAGTGGGTTTTGGAGAACATCAGGTAGGTTTAGGGTGGTTTTGGGATTTGATCCGTGCATTTTGGGGATTTTGTTCCAGTTTTGGGGGTGATTCCGTTCTTGTTTGTGGTGTTTTGATGTGTTTTGGGTTCTCCGTTGGGTTTCGTTGGGTTTTCCGTTGTCATCATGGTGGAAAAGGGTAAATTGTGGGTTTTGGAGAACATCAGGTAGGTTTAGGGGGACTTTTGGGGTGGATTCATGGTATTTGTTTTTTTTTTTTTTTCTGTTTTTCTGGGGTGATCCCGTTCTTTTTTGGTGTGTTTTTGATGTGTTTTGGGGTCTCCGTTGGGTTTTGTTGGGTTCTTGTTGGTCATCATGTTGGAAAAGTGTAAATTGTGGGTTTTGGAGAATATCAGGTGAGTTTAAGTTTTTCTGGGTGGTGAATCTATGGTTTTGGTTGAATTCTTCTGTTTTTTTTTTAGCGTTTTCTTCTGTTTTTGGGGTGGTCCCATTCTTTTTTGGGGTGTTTTTGACATATTTTGTGGTCTCCGTTGGTTTTTGTTGGGTTCTTGTTGTTCATCATGGTGAAAACGTGTAAATTGTGGGTATTGGAGAACATCAGGTAGGTTTAGGGGGACTTTTGGGGTGGATTCATGGTATTTGTTTTTTTTTTTTTTTCTGTTTTTCTGGGGTGATCCCGTTCTTTTTTGGTGTGTTTTTGATGTGTTTTGGGGTCTCCGTTGGGTTTTGTTGGGTTTTCCGTTGGCATCATGGTGGAAAAGGGTAAATTGTGGGTTTTGGAGAACATCAGGTAGGTTTAGGGGGACTTTTGGGGTGGATCAACGGCTTTTAGGGTTTTCTTTCGGTTTTGGGGTTGATCCCGCTTTTTTTTGTGGCGTTTTTGAGGTGTTTTGGGGTTTCCGTTGCGTTTCGTTGATTTCCTAATGTGTTTTAAGTTTGTTGGGAGTGGACTTTGGGATTTGGAGAACATCAGGTAGGTTTATGAGGACTTCTGGGGCAGATTCATGGTTTTTAGGGTTTTCTTCTGTTGTTTTTCTAGTGATCCAGTTGTTTTTGTCATGTTTTTGACGTGTTTTGGGGTCTCCGTTGGGTTTCATTGGGTTTTTCGTGGTCATCATAGTGGAAAAGTTTAAATTGTGGGTTTTGGAGAACATCAGGTAGATTTAGGGTGTTTTTTTGGGTGGATCTATGGTTTTGGAGGATTTTGTTCCAGTTTTGGGGTGATCCAATTCTTTTTTGGGGTGTTTTGGACATGTTTTGGGTTCTCCGTTGGGTTTCGTTGTGTTTTCCGTTGGCATCATGGTGGAAAAGTGTAAATTGTGGGTTTTGGAGAACATCAGGTAGGTTTAGGGGGACTTTTGGGGTGGATTCATGGTATTTGGGATTTTCTTCTGTTTTTTTGGGGGGGGTGATCGAATTCATTTTTGGGGTGTTTTTGACGTGTTTTTGGGTCTCTGTTGGGTTTTGCTGGGTTCTTGTTGGTCATCATGTTGGAAAAGTGTAAATTGCGGGTTTTGGAGAACATCAGGTAGGTTTACTGTCTTTTTGGGGTGGATCTATGTTTTTGGGGGATTTTCTTCCAGTTTTGGGGGTGATTCCGTTCTTGTTTGGGGTGTTTTTGACGTGTTTTGTGGTCTCTGTTTTGTTTCGTTGTGTTTTCCTTGTTCATTTTGGTGGAAAAGGCTGAATAGTGGGTTTTGGAGAACATCAGGTAGGTTTAGGGTGGTTTTGGGATTTGATCCGTGCTTTTTGGGGATTTTGTTCCAGTTTTGGGGGTGATTCCGTTCTTGTTTGTGGTGTTTTTGATGTGTTTTGGGTTCTCCGTTGGGTTTCGTTGGGTTTTCCGTTGGCATCATGGTGGAAAAGGGTAAATTGCGGGTTTTGGAGAACATCAGGTAGGTTTAGGGGGACTTTTGGGGTGGATTCATGGTATTTGTTTTTTTTTTTTCTGTTTTTCTGGGGTGATCCCGTTCTTTTTTGGTGTGTTTTTGACGTGTTTTGGGGTCTCCGTTGGGTTTTGTTGGTTCTTGTTGGTCATCATGTTGGAAAAGTGTAAATTGTGGGTTTTGGAGAATATCAGGTGAGTTTAAGTTTTTCTGGGTGGTGAATCTATGGTTTTGGTTGAATTCTTCTGTTTTTTTTTTTTTTTTTTTTTTTTTTTTTTTAGCGTTTTCTTCTGTTTTTGGGGTGGTCCCATTCTTTTTTGGGGTGTTTTTGACATATTTTGGGGTCTCCGTTGGTTTTTGTTGGGTTCTTGTTGTTCATCATGGTGAAAACGTGTAAATTGTGGGTATTGGAGAACATCAGGTAGGTTTAGGGGGACTTTTGGGGTGGATCAACGGCTTTTAGGGTTTTCTTTCGGTTTTGGGGGTGATCCCGCTTTTTTTTGTGGTGTTTTTGAGGTGTTTTGGGGTTTCCGTTGCGTTTCGTTGATTTCCTAATGTGTTTTAAGTTTGTTGGGAGTGGACTTTGGGATTTGGAGAACATCAGGTAGGTTTAGTGTGTTTTTGGGTTGGATCTACGGTTTTTGGGGTTTTCTTTCTTTTTTAGGGGTTATCCTGTTCTTGTTTGGGGTGTTTTCGACTTGTTTTGGGGTCTCCGTTGGGTTTTAGTTGGATTCTCGTTGGTCGTTAAGGTAAATGGGAGTGGATTGTGGGTTTTGAAGAAGATCAGGTGAGTTTAGGGTGGTTTTGCGGGGAAATTCATAGTGTTTGGTGTTTTTTCTTCTGATCCAGTTCTTTTTTGGGGTGTTTTTGAGGTGTTTTTGGGGTTTCCGTTGGGTTTCGTTGAGTTCCTAATGGGTTTTATGGTGGTTGGGAGTGGACATTTGGATTTGGAGAACATCAGGTACGTTTAGAGTGGTTTTGGGATTGGATCCGTGCTTTTTGGGGTTTTCTTTCGTTTTGGGGGGTGATCCTGTTCTTGTTTGGGGTGTTTTGGACGTGTTTTGGGTTCTCCGTTGGGTTTTGTTGGGTTTTCCGTGGTCATCATGGTGGAAAAGTGTAAATTGTTGGTTTTGGAGAACATCAGGTAGGTTTATGAGGACTTCTGGGGCAGATTCATGGTTTTTAGGGTTTTCTTCTGTTGTTTTTCTAGTGATCCAGTTGTTTTTGTCATGTTTTTGACGTGTTTTGGGGTCTCCGTTGGGTTTCATTGGGTTTTTCGTGGTCATCATGGTGGAAAAGTTTAAATTGTGGGTTTTGGAGAACATCAGGTAGATTTAGGGTGTTTTTTGGGTGGATCTATGGTTTTGGAGGATTTTGTTCCAGTTTTGGGGTGATCCAATTCTTTTTTGGGGTGTTTTGGACATGTTTTGGGTTCTCCGTTGGGTTTCGTTGTGTTTTCCGTGGTCATCATGGTGGAAAAGTGTAAATTGTGGGTTTTGGAGAACATCAGGTAGGTTTAGGGGGACTTTTGGGGTGGATTCATGGTATTTGGGATTTTCTTCTGTTTTTTTTGGGGGGGTGATCGAATTCATTTTTGGGGTGTTTTTGACGTGTTTTGGGGTCTCCGTTGGGTTTTGCTGGGTTCTTGTTGGTCATCATGTTGGAAAAGTGTAAATTGCGGGTTTTGGAGAACATCAGGTAGGTTTACTGTCTTTTTGGGGTGGATCTATGTTTTTGGGGGATTTTCTTCCAGTTTTGGGGGTGATTCCGTTCTTGTTTGGGGTGTTTTTGACGTGTTTTGTGGTCTCTGTTTTGTTTCGTTGTGTTTTCCTTGTTCATTTTGGTGGAAAAGGCTGAATAGTGGGTTTTGGAGAACATCAGGTAGGTTTAGGGTGGTTTTGGGATTTGATCCGTGCTTTTTGGGGATTTTGTTCCAGTTTTGGGGGTGATTCCGTTCTTGTTTGTGGTGTTTTTGATGTGTTTTGGGTTCTCCGTTGGGTTTCGTTGGGTTTTCCGTTGGCATCATGGTGGAAAAGGGTAAATTGCGGGTTTTGGAGAACATCAGGTAGGTTTAGGGGGACTTTTGGGGTGGATTCATGGTATTTGTTTTTTTTTTTCTGTTTTTCTGGGGTGATCCCGTTCTTTTTTGGTGTGTTTTTGATGTGTTTTGGGGTCTCCGTTGGGTTTTGTTGGGTTCTTGTTGGTCATCATGTTGGAAAAGTGTAAATTGTGGGTTTTGGAGAATATCAGGTGAGTTTAAGTTTTTCTGGGTGGTGAATCTATGGTTTTGGTTGAATTCTTCTGTTTTTTTTTTAGCGTTTTCTTCTGTTTTTGGGGTGGTCCCATTCTTTTTTGGGGTGTTTTTGACATATTTTGGGGTCTCCGTTGGTTTTTGTTGGGTTCTTGTTGTTCATCATGGTGAAAACGTGTAAATTGTGGGTATTGGAGAACATCAGGTAGGTTTAGGGGGACTTTTGGGGTGGATTCATGGTATTTGTTTTTTTTTTTTTTTCTGTTTTTCTGGGGTGATCCCGTTCTTTTTTGGTGTGTTTTTGATGTGTTTTGGGGTCTCCGTTGGGTTTTGTTGGGTTTTCCGTTGGCATCATGGTGGAAAAGGGTAAATTGTGGGTTTTGGAGAACATCAGGTAGGTTTAGGGGGACTTTTGGGGTGGATCAACGGCTTTTAGGGTTTTCTTTCGGTTTTGGGGTTGATCCCGCTTTTTTTTGTGGCGTTTTTGAGGTGTTTTGGGGTTTCCGTTGCGTTTCGTTGATTTCCTAATGTGTTTTAAGTTTGTTGGGAGTGGACTTTGGGATTTGGAGAACATCAGGTAGGTTTATGAGGACTTCTGGGGCAGATTCATGGTTTTTAGGGTTTTCTTCTGTTGTTTTTCTAGTGATCCAGTTGTTTTTGTCATGTTTTTGACGTGTTTTGGGGTCTCCGTTGGGTTTCATTGGGTTTTTCGTGGTCATCATAGTGGAAAAGTTTAAATTGTGGGTTTTGGAGAACATCAGGTAGATTTAGGGTGTTTTTTTGGGTGGATCTATGGTTTTGGAGGATTTTGTTCCAGTTTTGGGGTGATCCAATTCTTTTTTGGGGTGTTTTGGACATGTTTTGGGTTCTCCGTTGGGTTTCGTTGTGTTTTCCGTTGGCATCATGGTGGAAAAGTGTAAATTGTGGGTTTTGGAGAACATCAGGTAGGTTTAGGGGGACTTTTGGGGTGGATTCATGGTATTTGGGATTTTCTTCTGTTTTTTTGGGGGGGGTGATCGAATTCATTTTTGGGGTGTTTTTGACGTGTTTTTGGGTCTCTGTTGGGTTTTGCTGGGTTCTTGTTGGTCATCATGTTGGAAAAGTGTAAATTGCGGGTTTTGGAGAACATCAGGTAGGTTTACTGTCTTTTTGGGGTGGATCTATGTTTTTGGGGGATTTTCTTCCAGTTTTGGGGGTGATTCCGTTCTTGTTTGGGGTGTTTTTGACGTGTTTTGTGGTCTCTGTTTTGTTTCGTTGTGTTTTCCTTGTTCATTTTGGTGGAAAAGGCTGAATAGTGGGTTTTGGAGAACATCAGGTAGGTTTAGGGTGGTTTTGGGATTTGATCCGTGCTTTTTGGGGATTTTGTTCCAGTTTTGGGGGTGATTCCGTTCTTGTTTGTGGTGTTTTTGATGTGTTTTGGGTTCTCCGTTGGGTTTCGTTGGGTTTTCCGTTGGCATCATGGTGGAAAAGGGTAAATTGCGGGTTTTGGAGAACATCAGGTAGGTTTAGGGGGACTTTTGGGGTGGATTCATGGTATTTGTTTTTTTTTTTTCTGTTTTTCTGGGGTGATCCCGTTCTTTTTTGGTGTGTTTTTGACGTGTTTTGGGGTCTCCGTTGGGTTTTGTTGGTTCTTGTTGGTCATCATGTTGGAAAAGTGTAAATTGTGGGTTTTGGAGAATATCAGGTGAGTTTAAGTTTTTCTGGGTGGTGAATCTATGGTTTTGGTTGAATTCTTCTGTTTTTTTTTTTTTTTTTTTTTTTTTTTTTTTAGCGTTTTCTTCTGTTTTTGGGGTGGTCCCATTCTTTTTTGGGGTGTTTTTGACATATTTTGGGGTCTCCGTTGGTTTTTGTTGGGTTCTTGTTGTTCATCATGGTGAAAACGTGTAAATTGTGGGTATTGGAGAACATCAGGTAGGTTTAGGGGGACTTTTGGGGTGGATCAACGGCTTTTAGGGTTTTCTTTCGGTTTTGGGGGTGATCCCGCTTTTTTTTGTGGTGTTTTTGAGGTGTTTTGGGGTTTCCGTTGCGTTTCGTTGATTTCCTAATGTGTTTTAAGTTTGTTGGGAGTGGACTTTGGGATTTGGAGAACATCAGGTAGGTTTAGTGTGTTTTTGGGTTGGATCTACGGTTTTTGGGGTTTTCTTTCTTTTTTAGGGGTTATCCTGTTCTTGTTTGGGGTGTTTTCGACTTGTTTTGGGGTCTCCGTTGGGTTTTAGTTGGATTCTCGTTGGTCGTTAAGGTAAATGGGAGTGGATTGTGGGTTTTGAAGAAGATCAGGTGAGTTTAGGGTGGTTTTGCGGGGAAATTCATAGTGTTTGGTGTTTTTTCTTCTGATCCAGTTCTTTTTTGGGGTGTTTTTGAGGTGTTTTTGGGGTTTCCGTTGGGTTTCGTTGAGTTCCTAATGGGTTTTATGGTGGTTGGGAGTGGACATTTGGATTTGGAGAACATCAGGTACGTTTAGAGTGGTTTTGGGATTGGATCCGTGCTTTTTGGGGTTTTCTTTCGTTTTGGGGGGTGATCCTGTTCTTGTTTGGGGTGTTTTGGACGTGTTTTGGGTTCTCCGTTGGGTTTTGTTGGGTTTTCCGTGGTCATCATGGTGGAAAAGTGTAAATTGTTGGTTTTGGAGAACATCAGGTAGGTTTATGAGGACTTCTGGGGCAGATTCATGGTTTTTAGGGTTTTCTTCTGTTGTTTTTCTAGTGATCCAGTTGTTTTTGTCATGTTTTTGACGTGTTTTGGGGTCTCCGTTGGGTTTCATTGGGTTTTTCGTGGTCATCATGGTGGAAAAGTTTAAATTGTGGGTTTTGGAGAACATCAGGTAGATTTAGGGTGTTTTTTGGGTGGATCTATGGTTTTGGAGGATTTTGTTCCAGTTTTGGGGTGATCCAATTCTTTTTTGGGGTGTTTTGGACATGTTTTGGGTTCTCCGTTGGGTTTCGTTGTGTTTTCCGTGGTCATCATGGTGGAAAAGTGTAAATTGTGGGTTTTGGAGAACATCAGGTAGGTTTAGGGGGACTTTTGGGGTGGATTCATGGTATTTGGGATTTTCTTCTGTTTTTTTTGGGGGGGTGATCGAATTCATTTTTGGGGTGTTTTTGACGTGTTTTGGGGTCTCCGTTGGGTTTTGCTGGGTTCTTGTTGGTCATCATGTTGGAAAAGTGTAAATTGCGGGTTTTGGAGAACATCAGGTAGGTTTACTGTCTTTTTGGGGTGGATCTATGTTTTTGGGGGATTTTCTTCCAGTTTTGGGGGTGATTCCGTTCTTGTTTGGGGTGTTTTTGACGTGTTTTGTGGTCTCTGTTTTGTTTCGTTGTGTTTTCCTTGTTCATTTTGGTGGAAAAGGCTGAATAGTGGGTTTTGGAGAACATCAGGTAGGTTTAGGGTGGTTTTGGGATTTGATCCGTGCTTTTTGGGGATTTTGTTCCAGTTTTGAGGGTGATTCCGTTCTTGTTTGTGGTGTTTTTGATGTGTTTTGGGTTCTCCGTTGGGTTTCGTTGGGTTTTCCGTTGGCATCATGGTGGAAAAGGGTAAATTGCGGGTTTTGGAGAACATCAGGTAGGTTTAGGGGGACTTTTGGGGTGGATTCATGGTATTTGTTTTTTTTTTTCTGTTTTTCTGGGGTGATCCCGTTCTTTTTTGGTGTGTTTTTGATGTGTTTTGGGGTCTCCGTTGGGTTTTGTTGGGTTCTTGTTGGTCATCATGTTGGAAAAGTGTAAATTGTGGGTTTTGGAGAATATCAGGTGAGTTTAAGTTTTTCTGGGTGGTGAATCTATGGTTTTGGTTGAATTCTTCTGTTTTTTTTTAGCGTTTTCTTCTGTTTTTGGGGTGGTCCCATTCTTTTTTGGGGTGTTTTTGACATATTTTGGGGTCTCTGTTGGTTTTTGTTGGGTTCTTGTTGTTCATCATGGTGAAAACGTGTAAATTGTGGGTATTGGAGAACATCAGGTAGGTTTAGGGGGACTTTTGGGGTGGATCAACGGCTTTTAGGGTTTTCTTTCGGTTTTGGGGGTGATCCCGCTTTTTTTTTGTGGTGTTTTTGACGTGTTTTGGGGTTTCCGTTGCGTTTCGTTGATTTCCTAATGTGTTTTAAGTTTGTTGGGAGTGGACTTTGGGATTTGGAGAACATCAGGTAGGTTTAGTGTGTTTTTGGGGTGGATCTATGGTTTTGGGGGTTTTCTTTCTTTTTTAGGGGTTATCCTGTTCTTGTTTGGGGTGTTTTCGACTTGTTTTGGGGTCTCCGTTGGGTTTTAGTTGGATTCTCGTTGGTCGTTAAGGTAAATGGGAGTGGATTGTGGGTTTTGAAGAAGATCAGGTGAGTTTAGGGTGGTTTTGCGGGGAAATTCATAGTGTTTGGTGTTTTTTCTTCTGATCCAGTTCTTTTTTGGGGTGTTTTTGAGGTGTTTTTGGGGTTTCCGTTGGGTTTCGTTGAGTTCCTAATGGGTTTTATGGTGGTTGGGAGTGGACATTTGGATTTGGAGAACATCAGGTACGTTTAGAGTGGTTTTGGGATTGGATCCGTGCTTTTTGGGGTTTTCTTTCGTTTTTGGGGGTGATCCTGTTCTTGTTTGGGGTGTTTTGGACGTGTTTTGGGTTCTCCGTTGGGTTTTGTTGGGTTTTCCGTGGTCATCATGCTGGAAAAGTGTAAATTGTTGGTTTTGGAGAACATCAGGTAGGTTTATGAGGACTTCTGGGGCAGATTCATGGTTTTTAGGGTTTTCTTCTGTTGTTTTTCTAGTGATCCAGTTGTTTTTGTCATGTTTTTGACGTGTTTTGGGGTCTCCGTTGGGTTTCATTGGGTTTTTCGTGGTCATCATGGTGGAAAAGTTTAAATTGTGGGTTTTGGAGAACATCAGGTAGATTTAGGGTGTTTTTTGGGTGGATCTATGGTTTTGGAGGATTTTGTTCCAGTTTTGGGGTGATCCAATTCTTTTTTGGGGTGTTTTGGACATGTTTTGGGTTCTCCGTTGGGTTTCGTTGTGTTTTCCGTGGTCATCATGGTGGAAAAGTGTAAATTGTGGGTTTTGGAGAACATCAGGTAGGTTTAGGGGGACTTTTGGGGTGGATTCATGGTATTTGGGGTTTTCTTCTGTTTTTTTGGGGGGGGTGATCGAATTCATTTTTGGGGTGTTTTTGACGTGTTTTGGGGTCTCCGTTGGGTTTTGCTGGGTTCTTGTTGGTCATCATGTTGGAAAAGTGTAAATTGCGGGTTTTGGAGAACATCAGGTAGGTTTACTGTCTTTTTGGGGTGGATCTATGTTTTTGGCGGATTTTCTTCCAGTTTTGGGGGTGATTCCGTTCTTGTTTGGGGTGTTTTTGACGTGTTTTGTGGTCTCTGTTTTGTTTCGTTGTGTTTTCCTTGTTCATTTTGGTGGAAAAGGCTGAATAGTGGGTTTTGGAGAACATCAGGTAGGTTTAGGGTGGTTTTGGGATTTGATCCGTGCTTTTTGGGGATTTTGTTCCAGTTTTGGGGGTGATTCCGTTCTTGTTTGTGGTGTTTTTGATGTGTTTTGGGTTCTCCGTTGGGTTTCGTTGGGTTTTCCGTTGGCATCATGGTGGAAAAGGGTAAATTGTGGGTTTTGGAGAACATCAGGTAGGTTTAGGGGGACTTTTGGGGTGGATTCATGGTATTTGTTTTTTTTTTTTCTGTTTTTCTGGGGTGATCCCGTTCTTTTTTGGTGTGATTTGATGTGTTTTGGGGTCTCCGTTGGGTTTTGTTGGGTTCTTGTTGGTCATCATGTTGGAAAAGTGTAAATTGTAGGTTTTGGAGAACATCAGGTAGGTTTAGTGTGTTTTTTGGGTGGATCTATGGTTTTGGGGGTTTTCTTTCTTTTTTAGGGGTTATCCTGTTCTTGTTTGGGGTGTGTTCGACTTGTTTTGGGGTCTCCGTTGGTTTTTAGTTGGATTCTCGTTGGTCGTTAAGGTAAATGGGAGTGGATTGTGGGTTTTGAAGAAGATCAGGTGAGTTTAGGGTGGTTTTGCGGGGAAATTCATAGTGTTTGGTGTTTTTTCTTCTGATCCAGTTCTTTTTTGGGGTGTTTTTGAGGTGTTTTTGGGGTTTCCGTTGGGTTTCGTTGAGTTCCTAATGGGTTTTATGGTGGTTGGGAGTGGACATTTGGATTTGGAGAACATCAGGTACGTTTAGAGTGGTTTTGGGATTGGATCCGTGCTTTTTGGGGTTTTCTTTCGTTTTGGGGGGTGATCCTGTTCTTGTTTGGGGTGTTTTGGACGTGTTTTGGGTTCTCCGTTGGGTTTTGTTGGGTTTTCCGTGGTCATCATGCTGGAAAAGTGTAAATTGTTGGTTTTGGAGAACATCAGGTAGGTTTATGAGGACTTCTGGGGCAGATTCATGGTTTTTAGGGTTTTCTTCTGTTGTTTTTCTAGTGATCCAGTTGTTTTTGTCATGTTTTTGATGTGTTTTGGGGTCTCCGTTGGGTTTCATTGGGTTTTTCGTGGTCATCATGGTGGAAAAGTTTAAATTGTGGGTTTTGGAGAACATCAGGTAGATTTAGGGTGTTTTTTGGGTGGATCTATGGTTTTGGAGGATTTTGTTCCAGTTTTGGGGTGATCCAATTCTTTTTTGGGGTGTTTTGGACATGTTTTGGGTTCTCCGTTGGGTTTCGTTGTGTTTTCCGTGGTCATCATGGTGGAAAAGTGTAAATTGTGGGTTTTGGAGAACATCAGGTAGGTTTAGGGGGACTTTTGGGGTGGATTCATGGTATTTGGGGTTTTCTTCTGTTTTTTTTGGGGGGGTGATCGAATTCATTTTTGGGGTGTTTTTGACGTGTTTTGGGGTCTCCGTTGGGTTTTGCTGGGTTCTTGTTGGTCATCATGTTGGAAAAGTGTAAATTGCGGGTTTTGGAGAACATCAGGTAGGTTTACTGTCTTTTTGGGGTGGATCTATGTTTTTGGGGGATTTTCTTCCAGTTTTGGGGGTGATTCCGTTCTTGTTTGGGGTGTTTTTGACGTGTTTTGTGGTCTCTGTTTTGTTTCGTTGTGTTTTCCTTGTTCATTTTGGTGGAAAAGGCTGAATAGTGGGTTTTGGAGAACATCAGGTAGGTTTAGGGTGGTTTTGGGATTTGATCCGTGCTTTTTGGGGATTTTGTTCCAGTTTTGGGGGTGATTCCGTTCTTGTTTGTGGTGTTTTTGATGTGTTTTGGGTTCTCCGTTGGGTTTCGTTGGGTTTTCCGTTGGCATCATGGTGGAAAAGGGTAAATTGCGGGTTTTGGAGAACATCAGGTAGGTTTAGGGGGACTTTTGGGGTGGATTCATGGTATTTGTTTTTTTTTTTCTGTTTTTCTGGGGTGATCCCGTTCTTTTTTGGTGTGTTTTTGATGTGTTTTTGGGTCTCCGTTGGGTTTTGTTGGGTTCTTGTTGGTCATCATGTTGGAAAAGTGTAAATTGTGGGTTTTGGAGAATATCAGGTGAGTTTAAGTTTTTCTGGGTGGTGAATCTATGGTTTTGGTTGAATTCTTCTGTTTTTTTTTAGCGTTTTCTTCTGTTTTTGGGGTGGTCCCATTCTTTTTTGGGGTGTTTTTGACATATTTTGGGGTCTCTGTTGGTTTTTGTTGGGTTCTTGTTGTTCATCATGGTGAAAACGTGTAAATTGTGGGTATTGGAGAACATCAGGTAGGTTTAGGGGGACTTTTGGGGTGGATCAACGGCTTTTAGGGTTTTCTTTCGGTTTTGGGGGTGATCCCGCTTTTTTTTGTGGTGTTTTTGACGTGTTTTGGGGTTTCCGTTGCGTTTCGTTGATTTCCTAATGTGTTTTAAGTTTGTTGGGAGTGGACTTTGGGATTTGGAGAACATCAGGTAGGTTTAGTGTGTTTTTGGGGTGGATCTATGGTTTTGGGGGTTTTCTTTCTTTTTTAGGGGTTATCCTGTTCTTGTTTGGGGTGTTTTCGACTTGTTTTGGGGTCTCCGTTGGGTTTTAGTTGGATTCTCGTTGGTCGTTAAGGTAAATGGGAGTGGATTGTGGGTTTTGAAGAAGATCAGGTGAGTTTAGGGTGGTTTTGCGGGGAAATTCATAGTGTTTGGTGTTTTTTCTTCTGATCCAGTTCTTTTTTGGGGTGTTTTTGAGGTGTTTTTGGGGTTTCCGTTGGGTTTCGTTGAGTTCCTAATGGGTTTTATGGTGGTTGGGAGTGGACATTTGGATTTGGAGAACATCAGGTACGTTTAGAGTGGTTTTGGGATTGGATCCGTGCTTTTTGGGGTTTTCTTTCGTTTTTGGGGGTGATCCTGTTCTTGTTTGGGGTGTTTTGGACGTGTTTTGGGTTCTCCGTTGGGTTTTGTTGGGTTTTCCGTGGTCATCATGCTGGAAAAGTGTAAATTGTTGGTTTTGGAGAACATCAGGTAGGTTTATGAGGACTTCTGGGGCAGATTCATGGTTTTTAGGGTTTTCTTCTGTTGTTTTTCTAGTGATCCAGTTGTTTTTGTCATGTTTTTGACGTGTTTTGGGGTCTCCGTTGGGTTTCATTGGGTTTTTCGTGGTCATCATGGTGGAAAAGTTTAAATTGTGGGTTTTGGAGAACATCAGGTAGATTTAGGGTGTTTTTTGGGTGGATCTATGGTTTTGGAGGATTTTGTTCCAGTTTTGGGGTGATCCAATTCTTTTTTGGGGTGTTTTGGACATGTTTTGGGTTCTCCGTTGGGTTTCGTTGTGTTTTCCGTGGTCATCATGGTGGAAAAGTGTAAATTGTGGGTTTTGGAGAACATCAGGTAGGTTTAGGGGGACTTTTGGGGTGGATTCATGGTATTTGGGGTTTTCTTCTGTTTTTTTTGGGGGGGTGATCGAATTCATTTTTGGGGTGTTTTTGACGTGTTTTGGGGTCTCCGTTGGGTTTTGCTGGGTTCTTGTTGGTCATCATGTTGGAAAAGTGTAAATTGCGGGTTTTGGAGAACATCAGGTAGGTTTACTGTCTTTTTGGGGTGGATCTATGTTTTTGGGGGATTTTCTTCCAGTTTTGGGGGTGATTCCGTTCTTGTTTGGGGTGTTTTTGACGTGTTTTGTGGTCTCTGTTTTGTTTCGTTGTGTTTTCCTTGTTCATTTTGGTGGAAAAGGCTGAATAGTGGGTTTTGGAGAACATCAGGTAGGTTTAGGGTGGTTTTGGGATTTGATCCGTGCTTTTTGGGGATTTTGTTCCAGTTTTGGGGGTGATTCCGTTCTTGTTTGTGGTGTTTTTGATGTGTTTTGGGTTCTCCGTTGGGTTTCGTTGGGTTTTCCGTTGGCATCATGGTGGAAAAGGGTAAATTGTGGGTTTTGGAGAACATCAGGTAGGTTTAGGGGGACTTTTGGGGTGGATTCATGGTATTTGTTTTTTTTTTTCTGTTTTTCTGGGGTGATCCCGTTCTTTTTTGGTGTGATTTGATGTGTTTTGGGGTCTCCGTTGGGTTTTGTTGGGTTCTTGTTGGTCATCATGTTGGAAAAGTGTAAATTGTAGGTTTTGGAGAACATCAGGTAGGTTTAGTGTGTTTTTTGGGTGGATCTATGGTTTTGGGGGTTTTCTTTCTTTTTTAGGGGTTATCCTGTTCTTGTTTGGGGTGTGTTCGACTTGTTTTGGGGTCTCCGTTGGGTTTTAGTTGGATTCTCGTTGGTCGTTAAGGTAAATGGGAGTGGATTGTGGGTTTTGAAGAAGATCAGGTGAGTTTAGGGTGGTTTTGCGGGGAAATTCATAGTGTTTGGTGTTTTTTCTTCTGATCCAGTTCTTTTTTGGGGTGTTTTTGAGGTGTTTTTGGGGTTTCCGTTGGGTTTCGTTGAGTTCCTAATGGGTTTTATGGTGGTTGGGAGTGGACATTTGGATTTGGAGAACATCAGGTACGTTTAGAGTGGTTTTGGGATTGGATCCGTGCTTTTTGGGGTTTTCTTTCGTTTTGGGGGGTGATCCTGTTCTTGTTTGGGGTGTTTTGGACGTGTTTTGGGTTCTCCGTTGGGTTTTGTTGGGTTTTCCGTGGTCATCATGGTGGAAAAGTGTAAATTGTTGGTTTTGGAGAACATCAGGTAGGTTTATGAGGACTTCTGGGGCAGATTCATGGTTTTTAGGGTTTTCTTCTGTTGTTTTTCTAGTGATCCAGTTGTTTTTGTCATGTTTTTGATGTGTTTTGGGGTCTCCGTTGGGTTTCATTGGGTTTTTCGTGGTCATCATGGTGGAAAAGTTTAAATTGTGGGTTTTGGAGAACATCAGGTAGATTTAGGGTGTTTTTTGGGTGGATCTATGGTTTTGGAGGATTTTGTTCCAGTTTTGGGGTGATCCAATTCTTTTTTGGGGTGTTTTGGACATGTTTTGGGTTCTCCGTTGGGTTTCGTTGTGTTTTCCGTGGTCATCATGGTGGAAAAGTGTAAATTGTGGGTTTTGGAGAACATCAGGTAGGTTTAGGGGGACTTTTGGGGTGGATTCATGGTATTTGGGGTTTTCTTCTGTTTTTTTTGGGGGGGTGATCGAATTCATTTTTGGGGTGTTTTTGACGTGTTTTGGGGTCTCCGTTGGGTTTTGCTGGGTTCTTGTTGGTCATCATGTTGGAAAAGTGTAAATTGCGGGTTTTGGAGAACATCAGGTAGGTTTACTGTCTTTTTGGGGTGGATCTATGTTTTTGGGGGATTTTCTTCCAGTTTTGGGGGTGATTCCGTTCTTGTTTGGGGTGTTTTTGACGTGTTTTGTGGTCTCTGTTTTGTTTCGTTGTGTTTTCCTTGTTCATTTTGGTGGAAAAGGCTGAATAGTGGGTTTTGGAGAACATCAGGTAGGTTTAGGGTGGTTTTGGGATTTGATCCGTGCTTTTTGGGGATTTTGTTCCAGTTTTGGGGGTGATTCCGTTCTTGTTTGTGGTGTTTTTGATGTGTTTTGGGTTCTCCGTTGGGTTTCGTTGGGTTTTCCGTTGGCATCATGGTGGAAAAGTGTAAATTGTGGGTTTTGGAGAACATCAGGTAGGTTTAGGGGGACTTTTGGGGTGGATTCATGGTATTTGTTTTTTTTTTTCTGTTTTTCTGGGGTGATCCCGTTCTTTTTTGGTGTGATTTGATGTGTTTTGGGGTCTCCGTTGGGTTTTGTTGGGTTCTTGTTGGTCATCATGTTGGAAAAGTGTAAATTGTAGGTTTTGGAGAACATCAGGTAGGTTTAGTGTGTTTTTTGGGTGGATCTATGGTTTTGGGGGTTTTCTTTCTTTTTTAGGGGTTATCCTGTTCTTGTTTGGGGTGTGTTCGACTTGTTTTGGGGTCTCCGTTGGGTTTTAGTTGGATTCTCGTTGGTCGTTAAGGTAAATGGGAGTGGATTGTGGGTTTTGAAGAAGATCAGGTGAGTTTAGGGTGGTTTTGCGGGGAAATTCATAGTGTTTGGTGTTTTTTCTTCTGATCCAGTTCTTTTTTGGGGTGTTTTTGAGGTGTTTTTGGGGTTTCCGTTGGGTTTCGTTGAGTTCCTAATGGGTTTTATGGTGGTTGGGAGTGGACATTTGGATTTGGAGAACATCAGGTACGTTTAGAGTGGTTTTGGGATTGGATCCGTGCTTTTTGGGGTTTTCTTTCGTTTTGGGGGGTGATCCTGTTCTTGTTTGGGGTGTTTTGGACGTGTTTTGGGTTCTCCGTTGGGTTTTGTTGGGTTTTCCGTGGTCATCATGGTGGAAAAGTGTAAATTGTTGGTTTTGGAGAACATCAGGTAGGTTTATGAGGACTTCTGGGGCAGATTCATGGTTTTTAGGGTTTTCTTCTGTTGTTTTTCTAGTGATCCAGTTGTTTTTGTCATGTTTTTGATGTGTTTTGGGGTCTCCGTTGGGTTTCATTGGGTTTTTCGTGGTCATCATGGTGGAAAAGTTTAAATTGTGGGTTTTGGAGAACATCAGGTAGATTTAGGGTGTTTTTTGGGTGGATCTATGGTTTTGGAGGATTTTGTTCCAGTTTTGGGGTGATCCAATTCTTTTTTGGGGTGTTTTGGACATGTTTTGGGTTCTCCGTTGGGTTTCGTTGTGTTTTCCGTGGTCATCATGGTGGAAAAGTGTAAATTGTGGGTTTTGGAGAACATCAGGTAGGTTTAGGGGGACTTTTGGGGTGGATTCATGGTATTTGGGGTTTTCTTCTGTTTTTTTTGGGGGGGTGATCGAATTCATTTTTGGGGTGTTTTTGACGTGTTTTGGGGTCTCCGTTGGGTTTTGCTGGGTTCTTGTTGGTCATCATGTTGGAAAAGTGTAAATTGCGGGTTTTGGAGAACATCAGGTAGGTTTACTGTCTTTTTGGGGTGGATCTATGTTTTTGGGGGATTTTCTTCCAGTTTTGGGGGTGATTCCGTTCTTGTTTGGGGTGTTTTTGACGTGTTTTGTGGTCTCTGTTTTGTTTCGTTGTGTTTTCCTTGTTCATTTTGGTGGAAAAGGCTGAATAGTGGGTTTTGGAGAACATCAGGTAGGTTTAGGGTGGTTTTGGGATTTGATCCGTGCTTTTTGGGGATTTTGTTCCAGTTTTGGGGGTGATTCCGTTCTTGTTTGTGGTGTTTTTGATGTGTTTTGGGTTCTCCGTTGGGTTTCGTTGGGTTTTCCGTTGGCATCATGGTGGAAAAGGGTAAATTGTGGGTTTTGGAGAACATCAGGTAGGTTTAGGGGGACTTTTGGGGTGGATTCATGGTATTTGTTTTTTTTTTTCTGTTTTTCTGGGGTGATCCCGTTCTTTTTTGGTGTGATTTGATGTGTTTTGGGGTCTCCGTTGGGTTTTGTTGGGTTCTTGTTGGTCATCATGTTGGAAAAGTGTAAATTGTAGGTTTTGGAGAACATCAGGTAGGTTTAGTGTGTTTTTTGGGTGGATCTATGGTTTTGGGGGTTTTCTTTCTTTTTTAGGGGTTATCCTGTTCTTGTTTGGGGTGTGTTCGACTTGTTTTGGGGTCTCCGTTGGGTTTTAGTTGGATTCTCGTTGGTCGTTAAGGTAAATGGGAGTGGATTGTGGGTTTTGAAGAAGATCAGGTGAGTTTAGGGTGGTTTTGCGGGGAAATTCATAGTGTTTGGTGTTTTTTCTTCTGATCCAGTTCTTTTTTGGGGTGTTTTTGAGGTGTTTTTGGGGTTTCCGTTGGGTTTCGTTGAGTTCCTAATGGGTTTTATGGTGGTTGGGAGTGGACATTTGGATTTGGAGAACATCAGGTACGTTTAGAGTGGTTTTGGGATTGGATCCGTGCTTTTTGGGGTTTTCTTTCGTTTTGGGGGGTGATCCTGTTCTTGTTTGGGGTGTTTTGGACGTGTTTTGGGTTCTCCGTTGGGTTTTGTTGGGTTTTCCGTGGTCATCATGCTGGAAAAGTGTAAATTGTTGGTTTTGGAGAACATCAGGTAGGTTTATGAGGACTTCTGGGGCAGATTCATGGTTTTTAGGGTTTTCTTCTGTTGTTTTTCTAGTGATCCAGTTGTTTTTGTCATGTTTTTGATGTGTTTTGGGGTCTCCGTTGGGTTTCATTGGGTTTTTCGTGGTCATCATGGTGGAAAAGTTTAAATTGTGGGTTTTGGAGAACATCAGGTAGATTTAGGGTGTTTTTTGGGTGGATCTATGGTTTTGGAGGATTTTGTTCCAGTTTTGGGGTGATCCAATTCTTTTTTGGGGTGTTTTGGACATGTTTTGGGTTCTCCGTTGGGTTTCGTTGTGTTTTCCGTGGTCATCATGGTGGAAAAGTGTAAATTGTGGGTTTTGGAGAACATCAGGTAGGTTTAGGGGGACTTTTGGGGTGGATTCATGGTATTTGGGGTTTTCTTCTGTTTTTTTTGGGGGGGTGATCGAATTCATTTTTGGGGTGTTTTTGACGTGTTTTGGGGTCTCCGTTGGGTTTTGCTGGGTTCTTGTTGGTCATCATGTTGGAAAAGTGTAAATTGCGGGTTTTGGAGAACATCAGGTAGGTTTACTGTCTTTTTGGGGTGGATCTATGTTTTTGGGGGATTTTCTTCCAGTTTTGGGGGTGATTCCGTTCTTGTTTGGGGTGTTTTTGACGTGTTTTGTGGTCTCTGTTTTGTTTCGTTGTGTTTTCCTTGTTCATTTTGGTGGAAAAGGCTGAATAGTGGGTTTTGGAGAACATCAGGTAGGTTTAGGGTGGTTTTGGGATTTGATCCGTGCTTTTTGGGGATTTTGTTCCAGTTTTGGGGGTGATTCCGTTCTTGTTTGTGGTGTTTTTGATGTGTTTTGGGTTCTCCGTTGGGTTTCGTTGGGTTTTCCGTTGTCATCATGGTGGAAAAGGGTAAATTGTGGGTTTTGGAGAACATCAGGTAGGTTTAGGGGGACTTTTGGGGTGGATTCATGGTATTTGTTTTTTTTTTTCTGTTTTTCTGGGGTGATCCCGTTCTTTTTTGGTGTGATTTGATGTGTTTTGGGGTCTCCGTTGGGTTTTGTTGGGTTCTTGTTGGTCATCATGTTGGAAAAGTGTAAATTGTAGGTTTTGGAGAACATCAGGTAGGTTTAGTGTGTTTTTTGGGTGGATCTATGGTTTTGGGGGTTTTCTTTCTTTTTTAGGGGTTATCCTGTTCTTGTTTGGGGTGTGTTCGACTTGTTTTGGGGTCTCCGTTGGGTTTTAGTTGGATTCTCGTTGGTCGTTAAGGTAAATGGGAGTGGATTGTGGGTTTTGAAGAAGATCAGGTGAGTTTAGGGTGGTTTTGCGGGGAAATTCATAGTGTTTGGTGTTTTTTCTTCTGATCCAGTTCTTTTTTGGGGTGTTTTTGAGGTGTTTTTGGGGTTTCCGTTGGGTTTCGTTGAGTTCCTAATGGGTTTTATGGTGGTTGGGAGTGGACATTTGGATTTGGAGAACATCAGGTACGTTTAGAGTGGTTTTGGGATTGGATCCGTGCTTTTTGGGGTTTTCTTTCGTTTTGGGGGGTGATCCTGTTCTTGTTTGGGGTGTTTTGGACGTGTTTTGGGTTCTCCGTTGGGTTTTGTTGGGTTTTCCGTGGTCATCATGCTGGAAAAGTGTAAATTGTTGGTTTTGGAGAACATCAGGTAGGTTTATGAGGACTTCTGGGGCAGATTCATGGTTTTTAGGGTTTTCTTCTGTTGTTTTTCTAGTGATCCAGTTGTTTTTGTCATGCTTTTGATGTGTTTTGGGGTCTCCGTTGGGTTTCATTGGGTTTTTCGTGGTCATCATGGTGGAAAAGTTTAAATTGTGGGTTTTGGAGAACATCAGGTAGATTTAGGGTGTTTTTTGGGTGGATCTATGGTTTTGGAGGATTTTGTTCCAGTTTTGGGGTGATCCAATTCTTTTTTGGGGTGTTTTGGACATGTTTTGGGTTCTCCGTTGGGTTTCGTTGTGTTTTCCGTGGTCATCATGGTGGAAAAGTGTAAATTGTGGGTTTTGGAGAACATCAGGTAGGTTTAGGGGGACTTTTGGGGTGGATTCATGGTATTTGGGGTTTTCTTCTGTTTTTTTTGGGGGGGTGATCGAATTCATTTTTGGGGTGTTTTTGACGTGTTTTGGGGTCTCCGTTGGGTTTTGCTGGGTTCTTGTTGGTCATCATGTTGGAAAAGTGTAAATTGCGGGTTTTGGAGAACATCAGGTAGGTTTACTGTCTTTTTGGGGTGGATCTATGTTTTTGGGGGATTTTCTTCCAGTTTTGGGGGTGATTCCGTTCTTGTTTGGGGTGTTTTTGACGTGTTTTGTGGTCTCTGTTTTGTTTCGTTGTGTTTTCCTTGTTCATTTTGGTGGAAAAGGCTGAATAGTGGGTTTTGGAGAACATCAGGTAGGTTTAGGGTGGTTTTGGGATTTGATCCGTGCTTTTTGGGGATTTTGTTCCAGTTTTGGGGGTGATTCCGTTCTTGTTTGTGGTGTTTTTGATGTGTTTTGGGTTCTCCGTTGGGTTTCGTTGGGTTTTCCGTTGGCATCATGGTGGAAAAGGGTAAATTGTGGGTTTTGGAGAACATCAGGTAGGTTTAGGGGGACTTTTGGGGTGGATTCATGGTATTTGGGGTTTTCTTCTGTTTTTTTTGGGGGGGTGATCGAATTCATTTTTGGGGTGTTTTTGACGTGTTTTGGGGTCTCCGTTGGGTTTTGCTGGGTTCTTGTTGGTCATCATGTTGGAAAAGTGTAAATTGTGGGTTTTGGAGAATATCAGGTGAGTTTAAGTTTTTCTGGGTGGTGAATCTATGGTTTTGGTTGAATTCTTCTGTTTTTTTAGCGTTTTCTTCTGTTTTTGGGGTGGTCCCATTCTTTTTTGGGGTGTTTTTGACATATTTTGGGGTCTCCGTTGGTTTTTGTTGGGTTCTTGTTGTTCATCATGGTGAAAACGTGTAAATTGTGGGTATTGGAGAACATCAGGTAGGTTTAGGGGGACTTTTGGGGTGGATCAACGGCTTTTAGGGTTTTCTTTCGGTTTTGGGGGTGATCCCGCTTTTTTTTGTGGTGTTTTTGACGTGTTTTGGGGTTTCCGTTGCGTTTCGTTGATTTCCTAATGTGTTTTAAGTTTGTTGGGAGTGGACTTTGGGATTTGGAGAACATCAGGTAGGTTTAGTGTGTTTTTGGGGTGGATCTATGGTTTTGGGGGTTTTCTTTCTTTTTTAGGGGTTATCCTGTTCTTGTTTGGGGTGTTTTCGACTTGTTTTGGGGTCTCCGTTGGGTTTTAGTTGGATTCTCGTTGGTCGTTAAGGTAAATGGGAGTGGATTGTGGGTTTTGAAGAAGATCAGGTGAGTTTAGGGTGGTTTTGCGGGGAAATTCATAGTGTTTGGTGTTTTTTCTTCTGATCCAGTTCTTTTTTGGGGTGTTTTTGAGGTGTTTTTGGGGTTTCCGTTGGGTTTCGTTGAGTTCCTAATGGGTTTTATGGTGGTTGGGAGTGGACATTTGGATTTGGAGAACATCAGGTACGTTTAGAGTGGTTTTGGGATTGGATCCGTGCTTTTTGGGGTTTTCTTTCGTTTTTGGGGGTGATCCTGTTCTTGTTTGGGGTGTTTTGGACGTGTTTTGGGTTCTCCGTTGGGTTTTGTTGGGTTTTCCGTGGTCATCATGCTGGAAAAGTGTAAATTGTTGGTTTTGGAGAACATCAGGTAGGTTTATGAGGACTTCTGGGGCAGATTCATGGTTTTTAGGGTTTTCTTCTGTTGTTTTTCTAGTGATCCAGTTGTTTTTGTCATGTTTTTGATGTGTTTTGGGGTCTCCGTTGGGTTTCATTGGGTTTTTCGTGGTCATCATGGTGGAAAAGTTTAAATTGTGGGTTTTGGAGAACATCAGGTAGATTTAGGGTGTTTTTTGGGTGGATCTATGGTTTTGGAGGATTTTGTTCCAGTTTTGGGGTGATCCAATTCTTTTTTGGGGTGTTTTGGACATGTTTTGGGTTCTCCGTTGGGTTTCGTTGTGTTTTCCGTGGTCATCATGGTGGAAAAGTGTAAATTGTGGGTTTTGGAGAACATCAGGTAGGTTTAGGGGGACTTTTGGGGTGGATTCATGGTATTTGGGGTTTTCTTCTGTTTTTTTGGGGGGGGTGATCGAATTCATTTTTGGGGTGTTTTTGACGTGTTTTGGGGTCTCCGTTGGGTTTTGCTGGGTTCTTGTTGGTCATCATGTTGGAAAAGTGTAAATTGCGGGTTTTGGAGAACATCAGGTAGGTTTAGGGTGTTTTTGGGGTGGATCTATGTTTTTGGGGGATTTTCTTCCAGTTTTGGGGGTGATTCCGTTCTTGTTTGGGGTGTTTTTGACGTGTTTTGTGGTCTCTGTTTTGTTTCGTTGTGTTTTCCTTGTTCATTTTGGTGGAAAAGGCTGAATAGTGGGTTTTGGAGAACATCAGGTAGGTTTAGGGTGGTTTTGGGATTTGATCCGTGCTTTTTGGGGATTTTGTTCCAGTTTTGGGGGTGATTCCGTTCTTGTTTGTGGTGTTTTTGATGTGTTTTGGGTTCTCCGTTGGGTTTCGTTGGGTTTTCCGTTGGCATCATGGTGGAAAAGGGTAAATTGTGGGTTTTGGAGAACATCAGGTAGGTTTAGGGGGACTTTTGGGGTGGATTCATGGTATTTGTTTTTTTTTTTCTGTTTTTCTGGGGTGATCCCGTTCTTTTTTGGTGTGTTTTTGATGTGTTTTGGGGTCTCCGTTGGGTTTTGTTGGGTTCTTGTTGGTCATCATGTTGGAAAAGTGTAAATTGTGGGTTTTGGAGAATATCAGGTGAGTTTAAGTTTTTCTGGGTGGTGAATCTATGGTTTTGGTTGAATTCTTCTGTTTTTTTAGCGTTTTCTTCTGTTTTTGGGGTGGTCCCATTCTTTTTTGGTGTGTTTTTGACATATTTTGGGGTCTCCGTTGGTTTTTGTTGGGTTCTTGTTGTTCATCATGGTGAAAACGTGTAAATTGTGGGTATTGGAGAACATCAGGTAGGTTTAGGGGGACTTTTGGGGTGGATCAACGGCTTTTAGGGTTTTCTTTCGGTTTTGGGGGTGATCCCGCTTTTTTTTTGTGGTGTTTTTGACGTGTTTTGGGGTTTCCGTTGCGTTTCGTTGATTTCCTAATGTGTTTTAAGTTTGTTGGGAGTGGACTTTGGGATTTGGAGAACATCAGGTAGGTTTAGTGTGTTTTTGGGGTGGATCTATGGTTTTGGGGGTTTTCTTTCTTTTTTAGGGGTTATCCTGTTCTTGTTTGGGGTGTTTTCGACTTGTTTTGGGGTCTCCGTTGGGTTTTAGTTGGATTCTCGTTGGTCGTTAAGGTAAATGGGAGTGGATTGTGGGTTTTGAAGAAGATCAGGTGAGTTTAGGGTGGTTTTGCGGGGAAATTCATAGTGTTTGGTGTTTTTTCTTCTGATCCAGTTCTTTTTTGGGGTGTTTTTGAGGTGTTTTTGGGGTTTCCGTTGGGTTTCGTTGAGTTCCTAATGGGTTTTATGGTGGTTGGGAGTGGACATTTGGATTTGGAGAACATCAGGTACGTTTAGAGTGGTTTTGGGATTGGATCCGTGCTTTTTGGGGTTTTCTTTCGTTTTTGGGGGTGATCCTGTTCTTGTTTGGGGTGTTTTGGACGTGTTTTGGGTTCTCCGTTGGGTTTTGTTGGGTTTTCCGTGGTCATCATGCTGGAAAAGTGTAAATTGTGGGTTTTGGAGAACATCAGGTAGGTTTATGAGGACTTCTGGGGCAGATTCATGGTTTTTAGGGTTTTCTTCTGTTGTTTTTCTAGTGATCCAGTTGTTTTTGTCATGTTTTTGATGTGTTTTGGGGTCTCCGTTGGGTTTCATTGGGTTTTTCGTGGTCATCATGGTGGAAAAGTTTAAATTGTGGGTTTTGGAGAACATCAGGTAGATTTAGGGTGTTTTTTGGGTGGATCTATGGTTTTGGAGGATTTTGTTCCAGTTTTGGGGTGATCCAATTCTTTTTTGGGGTGTTTTGGACATGTTTTGGGTTCTCCGTTGGGTTTCGTTGTGTTTTCCGTGGTCATCATGGTGGAAAAGTGTAAATTGTGGGTTTTGGAGAACATCAGGTAGGTTTAGGGGGACTTTTGGGGTGGATTCATGGTATTTGGGGTTTTCTTCTGTTTTTTTTTGGGGGGTGATCGAATTCATTTTTGGGGTGTTTTTGACGTGTTTTGGGGTCTCCGTTGGGTTTTGCTGGGTTCTTGTTGGTCATCATGTTGGAAAAGTGTAAATTGCGGGTTTTGGAGAACATCAGGTAGGTTTAGGGTGTTTTTTGGGGTGGATCTATGTTTTTGGGGGATTTTCTTCCAGTTTTGGGGGTGATTCCGTTCTTGTTTGGGGTGTTTTTGACGTGTTTTGTGGTCTCTGTTTTGTTTCGTTGTGTTTTCCTTGTTCATTTTGGTGGAAAAGGCTGAATAGTGGGTTTTGGAGAACATCAGGTAGGTTTAGGGTGGTTTTGGGATTTGATCCGTGCTTTTTGGGGATTTTGTTCCAGTTTTGGGGGTGATTCCGTTCTTGTTTGTGGTGTTTTTGATGTGTTTTGGGTTCTCCGTTGGGTTTCGTTGGGTTTTCCGTTGGCATCATGGTGGAAAAGGGTAAATTGTGGGTTTTGGAGGACATCAGGTAGGTTTAGGGGGACTTTTGGGGTGGATTCATGGTATTTGTTTTTTTTTTTCTGTTTTTCTGGGGTGATCCCGTTCTTTTTTGGTGTGTTTTTGATGTGTTTTGGGGTCTCCGTTGGGTTTTGTTGGGTTCTTGTTGGTCATCATGTTGGAAAAGTGTAAATTGTGGGTTTTGGAGAATATCAGGTGAGTTTAAGTTTTTCTGGGTGGTGAATCTATGGTTTTGGTTGAATTCTTCTGTTTTTTTAGCGTTTTCTTCTGTTTTTGGGGTGGTCCCATTCTTTTTTGGGGTGTTTTTGACATATTTTGGGGTCTCCGTTGGGTTTTGTTGGGTTCTTGTTGTTCATCATGGTGAAAACGTGTAAATTGTGGGTATTGGAGAACATCAGGTAGGTTTAGGGGGACTTTTGGGGTGGATCAACGGCTTTTAGGGTTTTCTTTCGGTTTTGGGGGTGATCCCGCTTTTTTTTGTGGTGTTTTTGACGTGTTTTGGGGTTTCCGTTGCGTTTCGTTGATTTCCTAATGTGTTTTAAGTTTGTTGGGAGTGGACTTTGGGATTTGGAGAATATCAGGTAGGTTTAGTGTGTTTTTTGGGTGGATCTATGGTTTTTGGGGTTTTCTTTCTTTTTTAGGGGTTATCCTGTTCTTGTTTGGGGTGTGTTCGACTTGTTTTGGGGTCTCCGTTGGGTTTTAGTTGGATTCTCGTTGGTCGTTAAGGTAAATGGGAGTGGATTGTGGGTTTTGAAGAAGATCAGGTGAGTTTAGGGTGGTTTTGCGGGGAAATTCATAGTGTTTGGTGTTTTTTCTTCTGATCCAGTTCTTTTTTGGGGTGTTTTTGAGGTGTTTTTGGGGTTTCCGTTGGGTTTCGTTGAGTTCCTAATGGGTTTTATGGTGGTTGGGAGTGGACATTTGGATTTGGAGAACATCAGGTACGTTTAGAGTGGTTTTGGGATTGGATCCGTGCTTTTTGGGGTTTTCTTTCGTTTTGGGGGGTGATCCTGTTCTTGTTTGGGGTGTTTTGGACGTGTTTTGGGTTCTCCGTTGGGTTTTGTTGGGTTTTCCGTGGTCATCATGGTGGAAAAGTGTAAATTGTTGGTTTTGGAGAACATCAGGTAGGTTTATGAGGACTTCTGGGGCAGATTCATGGTTTTTAGGGTTTTCTTCTGTTGTTTTTCTAGTGATCCAGTTGTTTTTGTCATGTTTTTGATGTGTTTTGGGGTCTCCGTTGGGTTTCATTGGGTTTTTCGTGGTCATCATGGTGGAAAAGTTTAAATTGTGGGTTTTGGAGAACATCAGGTAGATTTAGGGTGTTTTTTGGGTGGATCTATGGTTTTGGAGGATTTTGTTCCAGTTTTGGGGTGATCCAATTCTTTTTTGGGGTGTTTTGGACATGTTTTGGGTTCTCCGTTGGGTTTCGTTGTGTTTTCCGTGGTCATCATGGTGGAAAAGTGTAAATTGTGGGTTTTGGAGAACATCAGGTAGGTTTAGGGGGACTTTTGGGGTGGATTCATGGTATTTGGGATTTTCTTCTGTTTTTTTTGGGGGGGTGATCGAATTCATTTTTGGGGTGTTTTTGACGTGTTTTGGGGTCTCCGTTGGGTTTTGCTGGGTTCTTGTTGGTCATCATGTTGGAAAAGTGTAAATTGCGGGTTTTGGAGAACATCAGGTAGGTTTACTGTCTTTTTGGGGTGGATCTATGTTTTTGGGGGATTTTCTTCCAGTTTTGGGGGTGATTCCGTTCTTGTTTGGGGTGTTTTTGACGTGTTTTGTGGTCTCTGTTTTGTTTCGTTGTGTTTTCCTTGTTCATTTTGGTGGAAAAGGCTGAATAGTGGGTTTTGGAGAACATCAGGTAGGTTTAGGGTGGTTTTGGGATTTGATCCGTGCTTTTTGGGGATTTTGTTCCAGTTTTGGGGGTGATTCCGTTCTTGTTTGTGGTGTTTTTGATGTGTTTTGGGTTCTCCGTTGGGTTTCGTTGGGTTTTCCGTTGGCATCATGGTGGAAAAGGGTAAATTGCGGGTTTTGGAGAACATCAGGTAGGTTTAGGGGGACTTTTGGGGTGGATTCATGGTATTTGTTTTTTTTTTTCTGTTTTTCTGGGGTGATCCCGTTCTTTTTTGGTGTGTTTTTGATGTGTTTTGGGGTCTCCGTTGGGTTTTGTTGGGTTCTTGTTGGTCATCATGTTGGAAAAGTGTAAATTGTGGGTTTTGGAGAATATCAGGTGAGTTTAAGTTTTTCTGGGTGGTGAATCTATGGTTTTGGTTGAATTCTTCTGTTTTTTTTAGCGTTTTCTTCTGTTTTTGGGGTGGTCCCATTCTTGTTTGGGGTGTTTTTGACATATTTTGGGGTCTCTGTTGGTTTTTGTTGGGTTCTTGTTGTTCATCATGGTGAAAACGTGTAAATTGTGGGTATTGGAGAACATCAGGTAGGTTTAGGGGGACTTTTGGGGTGGATCAACGGCTTTTAGGGTTTTCTTTCGGTTTTGGGGGTGATCCCGCTTTTTTTTTGTGGTGTTTTTGACGTGTTTTGGGGTTTCCGTTGCGTTTCGTTGATTTCCTAATGTGTTTTAAGTTTGTTGGGAGTGGACTTTGGGATTTGGAGAACATCAGGTAGGTTTAGTGTGTTTTTGGGGTGGATCTATGGTTTTGGGGGTTTTCTTTCTTTTTTAGGGGTTATCCTGTTCTTGTTTGGGGTGTTTTCGACTTGTTTTGGGGTCTCCGTTGGGTTTTAGTTGGATTCTCGTTGGTCGTTAAGGTAAATGGGAGTGGATTGTGGGTTTTGAAGAAGATCAGGTGAGTTTAGGGTGGTTTTGCGGGGAAATTCATAGTGTTTGGTGTTTTTTCTTCTGATCCAGTTCTTTTTTGGGGTGTTTTTGAGGTGTTTTTGGGGTTTCCGTTGGGTTTCGTTGAGTTCCTAATGGGTTTTATGGTGGTTGGGAGTGGACATTTGGATTTGGAGAACATCAGGTACGTTTAGAGTGGTTTTGGGATTGGATCCGTGCTTTTTGGGGTTTTCTTTCGTTTTGGGGGGTGATCCTGTTCTTGTTTGGGGTGTTTTGGACGTGTTTTGGGTTCTCCGTTGGGTTTTGTTGGGTTTTCCGTGGTCATCATGCTGGAAAAGTGTAAATTGTTGGTTTTGGAGAACATCAGGTAGGTTTATGAGGACTTCTGGGGCAGATTCATGGTTTTTAGGGTTTTCTTCTGTTGTTTTTCTAGTGATCCAGTTGTTTTTGTCATGTTTTTGATGTGTTTTGGGGTCTCCGTTGGGTTTCATTGGGTTTTTCGTGGTCATCATGGTGGAAAAGTTTAAATTGTGGGTTTTGGAGAACATCAGGTAGATTTAGGGTGTTTTTTGGGTGGATCTATGGTTTTGGAGGATTTTGTTCCAGTTTTGGGGTGATCCAATTCTTTTTTGGGGTGTTTTGGACATGTTTTGGGTTCTCCGTTGGGTTTCGTTGTGTTTTCCGTGGTCATCATGGTGGAAAAGTGTAAATTGTGGGTTTTGGAGAACATCAGGTAGGTTTAGGGGGACTTTTGGGGTGGATTCATGGTATTTGGGGTTTTCTTCTGTTTTTTTTGGGGGGGTGATCGAATTCATTTTTGGGGTGTTTTTGACGTGTTTTGGGGTCTCCGTTGGGTTTTGCTGGGTTCTTGTTGGTCATCATGTTGGAAAAGTGTAAATTGCGGGTTTTGGAGAACATCAGGTAGGTTTAGGGTGTTTTTGGGGTGGATCTATGTTTTTGGGGGATTTTCTTCCAGTTTTGGGGGTGATTCCGTTCTTGTTTGGGGTGTTTTTGACGTGTTTTGTGGTCTCTGTTTTGTTTCGTTGTGTTTTCCTTGTTCATTTTGGTGGAAAAGGCTGAATAGTGGGTTTTGGAGAACATCAGGTAGGTTTAGGGTGGTTTTGGGATTTGATCCGTGCTTTTTGGGGATTTTGTTCCAGTTTTGGGGGTGATTCCGTTCTTGTTTGTGGTGTTTTTGATGTGTTTTGGGTTCTCCGTTGGGTTTCGTTGGGTTTTCCGTTGGCATCATGGTGGAAAAGGGTAAATTGTGGGTTTTGGAGAACATCAGGTAGGTTTAGGGGGACTTTTGGGGTGGATTCATGGTATTTGTTTTTTTTTTTCTGTTTTTCTGGGGTGATCCCGTTCTTTTTTGGTGTGATTTGATGTGTTTTGGGGTCTCCGTTGGGTTTTGTTGGGTTCTTGTTGGTCATCATGTTGGAAAAGTGTAAATTGTAGGTTTTGGAGAACATCAGGTAGGTTTAGTGTGTTTTTTGGGTGGATCTATGGTTTTGGGGGTTTTCTTTCTTTTTTAGGGGTTATCCTGTTCTTGTTTGGGGTGTGTTCGACTTGTTTTGGGGTCTCCGTTGGGTTTTAGTTGGATTCTCGTTGGTCGTTAAGGTAAATGGGAGTGGATTGTGGGTTTTGAAGAAGATCAGGTGAGTTTAGGGTGGTTTTGCGGGGAAATTCATAGTGTTTGGTGTTTTTTCTTCTGATCCAGTTCTTTTTTGGGGTGTTTTTGAGGTGTTTTTGGGGTTTCCGTTGGGTTTCGTTGAGTTCCTAATGGGTTTTATGGTGGTTGGGAGTGGACATTTGGATTTGGAGAACATCAGGTACGTTTAGAGTGGTTTTGGGATTGGATCCGTGCTTTTTGGGGTTTTCTTTCGTTTTGGGGGGTGATCCTGTTCTTGTTTGGGGTGTTTTGGACGTGTTTTGGGTTCTCCGTTGGGTTTTGTTGGGTTTTCCGTGGTCATCATGCTGGAAAAGTGTAAATTGTTGGTTTTGGAGAACATCAGGTAGGTTTATGAGGACTTCTGGGGCAGATTCATGGTTTTTAGGGTTTTCTTCTGTTGTTTTTCTAGTGATCCAGTTGTTTTTGTCATGTTTTTGATGTGTTTTGGGGTCTCCGTTGGGTTTCATTGGGTTTTTCGTGGTCATCATGGTGGAAAAGTTTAAATTGTGGGTTTTGGAGAACATCAGGTAGATTTAGGGTGTTTTTTGGGTGGATCTATGGTTTTGGAGGATTTTGTTCCAGTTTTGGGGTGATCCAATTCTTTTTTGGGGTGTTTTGGACATGTTTTGGGTTCTCCGTTGGGTTTCGTTGTGTTTTCCGTGGTCATCATGGTGGAAAAGTGTAAATTGTGGGTTTTGGAGAACATCAGGTAGGTTTAGGGGGACTTTTGGGGTGGATTCATGGTATTTGGGGTTTTCTTCTGTTTTTTTTGGGGGGGTGATCGAATTCATTTTTGGGGTGTTTTTGACGTGTTTTGGGGTCTCCGTTGGGTTTTGCTGGGTTCTTGTTGGTCATCATGTTGGAAAAGTGTAAATTGCGGGTTTTGGAGAACATCAGGTAGGTTTACTGTCTTTTTGGGGTGGATCTATGTTTTTGGGGGATTTTCTTCCAGTTTTGGGGGTGATTCCGTTCTTGTTTGGGGTGTTTTTGACGTGTTTTGTGGTCTCTGTTTTGTTTCGTTGTGTTTTCCTTGTTCATTTTGGTGGAAAAGGCTGAATAGTGGGTTTTGGAGAACATCAGGTAGGTTTAGGGTGGTTTTGGGATTTGATCCGTGCTTTTTGGGGATTTTGTTCCAGTTTTGGGGGTGATTCCGTTCTTGTTTGTGGTGTTTTTGATGTGTTTTGGGTTCTCCGTTGGGTTTCGTTGGGTTTTCCGTTGGCATCATGGTGGAAAAGGGTAAATTGTGGGTTTTGGAGAACATCAGGTAGGTTTAGGGGGACTTTTGGGGTGGATTCATGGTATTTGGGGTTTTCTTCTGGTTTTTTTGGGGGGGTGATCGAATTCATTTTTGGGGTGTTTTTGACGTGTTTTGGGGTCTCCGTTGGGTTTTGCTGGGTTCTTGTTGGTCATCATGTTGGAAAAGTGTAAATTGTAGGTTTTGGAGAACATCAGGTAGGTTTAGTGTGTTTTTTGGGTGGATCTATGGTTTTGGGGGTTTTCTTTCTTTTTTAGGGGTTATCCTGTTCTTGTTTGGGGTGTGTTCGACTTGTTTTGGGGTCTCCGTTGGGTTTTAGTTGGATTCTCGTTGGTCGTTAAGGTAAATGGGAGTGGATTGTGGGTTTTGAAGAAGATCAGGTGAGTTTAGGGTGGTTTTGCGGGGAAATTCATAGTGTTTGGTGTTTTTTCTTCTGATCCAGTTCTTTTTTGGGGTGTTTTTGAGGTGTTTTTGGGGTTTCCGTTGGGTTTCGTTGAGTTCCTAATGGGTTTTATGGTGGTTGGGAGTGGACATTTGGATTTGGAGAACATCAGGTACGTTTAGAGTGGTTTTGGGATTGGATCCGTGCTTTTTGGGGTTTTCTTTCGTTTTGGGGGGTGATCCTGTTCTTGTTTGGGGTGTTTTGGACGTGTTTTGGGTTCTCCGTTGGGTTTTGTTGGGTTTTCCGTGGTCATCATGCTGGAAAAGTGTAAATTGTTGGTTTTGGAGAACATCAGGTAGGTTTATGAGGACTTCTGGGGCAGATTCATGGTTTTTAGGGTTTTCTTCTGTTGTTTTTCTAGTGATCCAGTTGTTTTTGTCATGTTTTTGATGTGTTTTGGGGTCTCCGTTGGGTTTCATTGGGTTTTTCGTGGTCATCATGGTGGAAAAGTTTAAATTGTGGGTTTTGGAGAACATCAGGTAGATTTAGGGTGTTTTTTGGGTGGATCTATGGTTTTGGAGGATTTTGTTCCAGTTTTGGGGTGATCCAATTCTTTTTTGGGGTGTTTTGGACATGTTTTGGGTTCTCCGTTGGGTTTCGTTGTGTTTTCCGTGGTCATCATGGTGGAAAAGTGTAAATTGTGGGTTTTGGAGAACATCAGGTAGGTTTAGGGGGACTTTTGGGGTGGATTCATGGTATTTGGGGTTTTCTTCTGTTTTTTTTGGGGGGGTGATCGAATTCATTTTTGGGGTGTTTTTGACGTGTTTTGGGGTCTCCGTTGGGTTTTGCTGGGTTCTTGTTGGTCATCATGTTGGAAAAGTGTAAATTGCGGGTTTTGGAGAACATCAGGTAGGTTTACTGTCTTTTTGGGGTGGATCTATGTTTTTGGGGGATTTTCTTCCAGTTTTGGGGGTGATTCCGTTCTTGTTTGGGGTGTTTTTGACGTGTTTTGTGGTCTCTGTTTTGTTTCGTTGTGTTTTCCTTGTTCATTTTGGTGGAAAAGGCTGAATAGTGGGTTTTGGAGAACATCAGGTAGGTTTAGGGTGGTTTTGGGATTTGATCCGTGCTTTTTGGGGATTTTGTTCCAGTTTTGGGGGTGATTCCGTTCTTGTTTGTGGTGTTTTTGATGTGTTTTGGGTTCTCCGTTGGGTTTCGTTGGGTTTTCCGTTGGCATCATGGTGGAAAAGGGTAAATTGTGGGTTTTGGAGAACATCAGGTAGGTTTAGGGGGACTTTTGGGGTGGATTCATGGTATTTGTTTTTTTTTTTCTGTTTTTCTGGGGTGATCCCGTTCTTTTTTGGTGTGATTTGATGTGTTTTGGGGTCTCCGTTGGGTTTTGTTGGGTTCTTGTTGTTCGTCATGTTGGAAAAGTGTAAATTGTAGGTTTTGGAGAACATCAGGTAGGTTTAGTGTGTTTTTTGGGTGGATCTATGGTTTTGGGGGTTTTCTTTCTTTTTTAGGGGTTATCCTGTTCTTGTTTGGGGTGTGTTCGACTTGTTTTGGGGTCTCCGTTGGGTTTTAGTTGGATTCTCGTTGGTCGTTAAGGTAAATGGGAGTGGATTGTGGGTTTTGAAGAAGATCAGGTGAGTTTAGGGTGGTTTTGCGGGGAAATTCATAGTGTTTGGTGTTTTTTCTTCTGATCCAGTTCTTTGGGGTGTTTTTGAGGTGTTTTTGGGGTTTCCGTTGGGTTTCGTTGAGTTCCTAATGGGTTTTATGGTGGTTGGGAGTGGACATTTGGATTTGGAGAACATCAGGTACGTTTAGAGTGGTTTTGGGATTGGATCCGTGCTTTTTGGGGTTTTCTTTCGTTTTGGGGGGTGATCCTGTTCTTGTTTGGGGTGTTTTGGACGTGTTTTGGGTTCTCCGTTGGGTTTTGTTGGGTTTTCCGTGGTCATCATGCTGGAAAAGTGTAAATTGTTGGTTTTGGAGAACATCAGGTAGGTTTATGAGGACTTCTGGGGCAGATTCATGGTTTTTAGGGTTTTCTTCTGTTGTTTTTCTAGTGATCCAGTTGTTTTTGTCATGTTTTTGACGTGTTTTGGGGTCTCCGTTGGGTTTCATTGGGTTTTTCGTGGTCATCATGGTGGAAAAGTTTAAATTGTGGGTTTTGGAGAACATCAGGTAGATTTAGGGTGTTTTTTGGGTGGATCTATGGTTTTGGAGGATTTTGTTCCAGTTTTGGGGTGATCCAATTCTTTTTTGGGGTGTTTTGGACATGTTTTGGGTTCTCCGTTGGGTTTCGTTGTGTTTTCCGTGGTCATCATGGTGGAAAAGTGTAAATTGTGGGTTTTGGAGAACATCAGGTAGGTTTAGGGGGACTTTTGGGGTGGATTCATGGTATTTGGGGTTTTCTTCTGTTTTTTTTGGGGGGGTGATCGAATTCATTTTTGGGGTGTTTTTGACGTGTTTTGGGGTCTCCGTTGGGTTTTGCTGGGTTCTTGTTGGTCATCATGTTGGAAAAGTGTAAATTGCGGGTTTTGGAGAACATCAGGTAGGTTTACTGTCTTTTTGGGGTGGATCTATGTTTTTGGGGGATTTTCTTCCAGTTTTGGGGGTGATTCCGTTCTTGTTTGGGGTGTTTTTGACGTGTTTTGTGGTCTCTGTTTTGTTTCGTTGTGTTTTCCTTGTTCATTTTGGTGGAAAAGGCTGAATAGTGGGTTTTGGAGAACATCAGGTAGGTTTAGGGTGGTTTTGGGATTTGATCCGTGCTTTTTGGGGATTTTGTTCCAGTTTTGGGGGTGATTCCGTTCTTGTTTGTGGTGTTTTTGATGTGTTTTAAGTTCTCCGTTGGGTTTCGTTGGGTTTTCCGTTGGCATCATGGTGGAAAAGGGTAAATTGTGGGTTTTGGAGAACATCAGGTAGGTTTAGGGGGACTTTTGGGGTGGATTCATGGTATTTGGGGTTTTCTTCTGTTTTTTTTGGGGGGGTGATCGAATTCATTTTTGGGGTGTTTTTGACGTGTTTTGGGGTCTCCGTTGGGTTTTGCTGGGTTCTTGTTGGTCATCATGTTGGAAAAGTGTAAATTGTGGGTTTTGGAGAATATCAGGTGAGTTTAAGTTTTTCTGGGTGGTGAATCTATGGTTTTGGTTGAATTCTTCTGTTTTTTTAGCGTTTTCTTCTTTTTTTGGTGTGGTCCCATTCTTTTTTGGGGTGTTTTTGACATATTTTGGGGTCTCCGTTGGTTTTTGTTGGGTTCTTGTTGTTCATCATGGTGAAAACGTGTAAATTGTGGGTATTGGAGAACATCAGGTAGGTTTAGGGGGACTTTTGGGGTGGATCAACGGCTTTTAGGGTTTTCTTTCGGTTTTGGGGGTGATCCCGCTTTTTTTTGTGGTGTTTTTGACGTGTTTTGGGGTTTCCGTTGCGTTTCGTTGATTTCCTAATGTGTTTTAAGTTTGTTGGGAGTGGACTTTGGGATTTGGAGAACATCAGGTAGGTTTAGTGTGTTTTTGGGGTGGATCTATGGTTTTGGGGGTTTTCTTTCTTTTTTAGGGGTTATCCTGTTCTTGTTTGGGGTGTTTTCGACTTGTTTTGGGGTCTCCGTTGGGTTTTAGTTGGATTCTCGTTGGTCGTTAAGGTAAATGGGAGTGGATTGTGGGTTTTGAAGAAGATCAGGTGAGTTTAGGGTGGTTTTGCGGGGAAATTCATAGTGTTTGGTGTTTTTTCTTCTGATCCAGTTCTTTGGGGTGTTTTTGAGGTGTTTTTGGGGTTTCCGTTGGGTTTCGTTGAGTTCCTAATGGGTTTTATGGTGGTTGGGAGTGGACATTTGGATTTGGAGAACATCAGGTACGTTTAGAGTGGTTTTGGGATTGGATCCGTGCTTTTTGGGGTTTTCTTTCGTTTTGGGGGGTGATCCTGTTCTTGTTTGGGGTGTTTTGGACGTGTTTTGGGTTCTCCGTTGGGTTTTGTTGGGTTTTCCGTGGTCATCATGCTGGAAAAGTGTAAATTGTTGGTTTTGGAGAACATCAGGTAGGTTTATGAGGACTTCTGGGGCAGATTCATGGTTTTTAGGGTTTTCTTCTGTTGTTTTTCTAGTGATCCAGTTGTTTTTGTCATGTTTTTGACGTGTTTTGGGGTCTCCGTTGGGTTTCATTGGGTTTTTCGTGGTCATCATGGTGGAAAAGTTTAAATTGTGGGTTTTGGAGAACATCAGGTAGATTTAGGGTGTTTTTTGGGTGGATCTATGGTTTTGGAGGATTTTGTTCCAGTTTTGGGGTGATCCAATTCTTTTTTGGGGTGTTTTGGACATGTTTTGGGTTCTCCGTTGGGTTTCGTTGTGTTTTCCGTGGTCATCATGGTGGAAAAGTGTAAATTGTGGGTTTTGGAGAACATCAGGTAGGTTTAGGGGGACTTTTGGGGTGGATTCATGGTATTTGGGGTTTTCTTCTGTTTTTTTGGGGGGGGTGATCGAATTCATTTTTGGGGTGTTTTTGACGTGTTTTGGGGTCTCCGTTAGGTTTTGCTGGGTTCTTGTTGGTCATCATGTTGGAAAAGTGTAAATTGCGGGTTTTGGAGAACATCAGGTAGGTTTAGGGTGTTTTTGGGGTGGATCTATGTTTTTGGGGGATTTTCTTCCAGTTTTGGGGGTGATTCCGTTCTTGTTTGGGGTGTTTTTGACGTGTTTTGTGGTCTCTGTTTTGTTTCGTTGTGTTTTCCTTGTTCATTTTGGTGGAAAAGGCTGAATAGTGGGTTTTGGAGAACATCAGGTAGGTTTAGGGTGGTTTTGGGATTTGATCCGTGCTTTTTGGGGATTTTGTTCCAGTTTTGGGGGTGATTCCGTTCTTGTTTGTGGTGTTTTTGATGTGTTTTGGGTTCTCCGTTGGGTTTCGTTGGGTTTTCCGTTGGCATCATGGTGGAAAAGGGTAAATTGTGGGTTTTGGAGAACATCAGGTAGGTTTAGGGGGACTTTTGGGGTGGATTCATGGTATTTGTTTTTTTTTTTCTGTTTTTCTGGGGTGATCCCGTTCTTTTTTGGTGTGTTTTTGATGTGTTTTGGGGTCTCCGTTGGGTTTTGTTGGGTTCTTGTTGGTCATCATGTTGGAAAAGTGTAAATTGTGGGTTTTGGAGACTATCAGGTGAGTTTAAGTTTTTCTGGGTGGTGAATCTATGGTTTTGGTTGAATTCTTCTGTTTTTTTAGCGTTTTCTTCTGTTTTTGGGGTGGTCCCATTCTTTTTTGGTGTGTTTTTGACATATTTTGGGGTCTCCGTTGGTTTTTGTTGGGTTCTTGTTGTTCATCATGGTGAAAACGTGTAAATTGTGGGTATTGGAGAACATCAGGTAGGTTTAGGGGGACTTTTGGGGTGGATCAACGGCTTTTAGGGTTTTCTTTCGGTTTTGGGGGTGATCCCGCTTTTTTTTCGTGGTGTTTTTGACGTGTTTTGGGGTTTCCGTTGCGTTTCGTTGATTTCCTAATGTGTTTTAAGTTTGTTGGGAGTGGACTTTGGGATTTGGAGAACATCAGGTAGGTTTAGTGTGTTTTTGGGGTGGATCTATGGTTTTGGGGGTTTTCTTTCTTTTTTAGGGGTTATCCTGTTCTTGTTTGGGGTGTTTTCGACTTGTTTTGGGGTCTCCGTTGGGTTTTAGTTGGATTCTCGTTGGTCGTTAAGGTAAATGGGAGTGGATTGTGGGTTTTGAAGAAGATCAGGTGAGTTTAGGGTGGTTTTGCGGGGAAATTCATAGTGTTTGGTGTTTTTTCTTCTGATCCAGTTCTTTTTTGGGGTGTTTTTGAGGTGTTTTTGGGGTTTCCGTTGGGTTTCGTTGAGTTCCTAATGGGTTTTATGGTGGTTGGGAGTGGACATTTGGATTTGGAGAACATCAGGTACGTTTAGAGTGGTTTTGGGATTGGATCCGTGCTTTTTGGGGTTTTCTTTCGTTTTGGGGGGTGATCCTGTTCTTGTTTGGGGTGTTTTGGACGTGTTTTGGGTTCTCCGTTGGGTTTTGTTGGGTTTTCCGTGGTCATCATGCTGGAAAAGTGTAAATTGTGGGTTTTGGAGAACATCAGGTAGGTTTATGAGGACTTCTGGGGCAGATTCATGGTTTTTAGGGTTTTCTTCTGTTGTTTTTCTAGTGATCCAGTTGTTTTTGTCATGCTTTTGACGTGTTTTGGGGTCTCCGTTGGGTTTCATTGGGTTTTTCGTGGTCATCATGGTGGAAAAGTTTAAATTGTGGGTTTTGGAGAACATCAGGTAGATTTAGGGTGTTTTTTGGGTGGATCTATGGTTTTGGAGGATTTTGTTCCAGTTTTGGGGTGATCCAATTCTTTTTTGGGGTGTTTTGGACATGTTTTGGGTTCTCCGTTGGGTTTCGTTGTGTTTTCCGTGGTCATCATGGTGGAAAAGTGTAAATTGTGGGTTTTGGAGAACATCAGGTAGGTTTAGGGGGACTTTTGGGGTGGATTCATGGTATTTGGGGTTTTCTTCTGTTTTTTTTTGGGGGGTGATCGAATTCATTTTTGGGGTGTTTTTGACGTGTTTTGGGGTCTCCGTTGGGTTTTGCTGGGTTCTTGTTGGTCATCATGTTGGAAAAGTGTAAATTGCGGGTTTTGGAGAACATCAGGTAGGTTTAGGGTGTTTTTGGGGTGGATCTATGTTTTTGGGGGATTTTCTTCCAGTTTTGGGGGTGATTCCGTTCTTGTTTGGGGTGTTTTTGACGTGTTTTGTGGTCTCTGTTTTGTTTCGTTGTGTTTTCCTTGTTCATTTTGGTGGAAAAGGCTGAATAGTGGGTTTTGGAGAACATCAGGTAGGTTTAGGGTGGTTTTGGGATTTGATCCGTGCTTTTTGGGGATTTTGTTCCAGTTTTGGGGGTGATTCCGTTCTTGTTTGTGGTGTTTTTGATGTGTTTTGGGTTCTCCGTTGGGTTTCGTTGGGTTTTCCGTTGGCATCATGGTGGAAAAGGGTAAATTGTGGGTTTTGGAGGACATCAGGTAGGTTTAGGGGGACTTTTGGGGTGGATTCATGGTATTTGTTTTTTTTTTTCTGTTTTTCTGGGGTGATCCCGTTCTTTTTTGGTGTGTTTTTGATGTGTTTTGGGGTCTCCGTTGGGTTTTGTTGGGTTCTTGTTGGTCATCATGTTGGAAAAGTGTAAATTGTGGGTTTTGGAGAATATCAGGTGAGTTTAAGTTTTTCTGGGTGGTGAATCTATGGTTTTGGTTGAATTCTTCTGTTTTTTTAGCGTTTTCTTCTGTTTTTGGGGTGGTCCCATTCTTTTTTGGGGTGTTTTTGACATATTTTGGGGTCTCCGTTGGGTTTTGTTGGGTTCTTGTTGTTCATCATGGTGAAAACGTGTAAATTGTGGGTATTGGAGAACATCAGGTAGGTTTAGGGGGACTTTTGGGGTGGATCAACGGCTTTTAGGGTTTTCTTTCGGTTTTGGGGGTGATCCCGCTTTTTTTTGTGGTGTTTTTGACGTGTTTTGGGGTTTCCGTTGCGTTTCGTTGATTTCCTAATGTGTTTTAAGTTTGTTGGGAGTGGACTTTGGGATTTGGAGAATATCAGGTAGGTTTAGTGTGTTTTTTGGGTGGATCTATGGTTTTTGGGGTTTTCTTTCTTTTTTAGGGGTTATCCTGTTCTTGTTTGGGGTGTGTTCGACTTGTTTTGGGGTCTCCGTTGGGTTTTAGTTGGATTCTCGTTGGTCGTTAAGGTAAATGGGAGTGGATTGTGGGTTTTGAAGAAGATCAGGTGAGTTTAGGGTGGTTTTGCGGGGAAATTCATAGTGTTTGGTGTTTTTTCTTCTGATCCAGTTCTTTTTTGGGGTGTTTTTGAGGTGTTTTTGGGGTTTCCGTTGGGTTTCGTTGAGTTCCTAATGGGTTTTATGGTGGTTGGGAGTGGACATTTGGATTTGGAGAACATCAGGTACGTTTAGAGTGGTTTTGGGATTGGATCCGTGCTTTTTGGGGTTTTCTTTCGTTTTGGGGGGTGATCCTGTTCTTGTTTGGGGTGTTTTGGACGTGTTTTGGGTTCTCCGTCGGGTTTTGTTGGGTTTTCCGTGGTCATCATGCTGGAAAAGTGTAAATTGTGGGTTTTGGAGAACATCAGGTAGGTTTATGAGGACTTCTGGGGCAGATTCATGGTTTTTAGGGTTTTCTTCTGTTGTTTTTCTAGTGATCCAGTTGTTTTTGTCATGCTTTTGACGTGTTTTGGGGTCTCCGTTGGGTTTCATTGGGTTTTTCGTGGTCATCATGGTGGAAAAGTTTAAATTGTGGGTTTTGGAGAACATCAGGTAGATTTAGGGTGTTTTTTGGGTGGATCTATGGTTTTGGAGGATTTTGTTCCAGTTTTGGGGTGATCCAATTCTTTTTTGGGGTGTTTTGGACATGTTTTGGGTTCTCCGTTGGGTTTCGTTGTGTTTTCCGTGGTCATCATGGTGGAAAAGTGTAAATTGTGGGTTTTGGAGAACATCAGGTAGGTTTAGGGGGACTTTTGGGGTGGATTCATGGTATTTGGGGTTTTCTTCTGTTTTTTTTGGGGGGGTGATCGAATTCATTTTTGGGGTGTTTTTGACGTGTTTTGGGGTCTCCGTTGGGTTTTGCTGGGTTCTTGTTGGTCATCATGTTGGAAAAGTGTAAATTGCGGGTTTTGGAGAACATCAGGTAGGTTTAGGGTGTTTTTGGGGTGGATCTATGTTTTTGGGGGATTTTCTTCCAGTTTTGGGGGTGATTCCGTTCTTGTTTGGGGTGTTTTTGACGTGTTTTGTGGTCTCTGTTTTGTTTCGTTGTGTTTTCCTTGTTCATTTTGGTGGAAAAGGCTGAATAGTGGGTTTTGGAGAACATCAGGTAGGTTTAGGGTGGTTTTGGGATTTGATCCGTGCTTTTTGGGGATTTTGTTCCAGTTTTGGGGGTGATTCCGTTCTTGTTTGTGGTGTTTTTGATGTGTTTTGGGTTCTCCGTTGGGTTTCGTTGGGTTTTCCGTTGGCATCATGGTGGAAAAGGGTAAATTGTGGGTTTTGGAGAACATCAGGTAGGTTTAGGGGGACTTTTGGGGTGGATTCATGGTATTTGGGGTTTTCTTCTGTTTTTTTTGGGGGGGTGATCGAATTCATTTTTGGGGTGTTTTTGACGTGTTTTGGGGTCTCCGTTGGGTTTTGCTGGGTTCTTGTTGGTCATCATGTTGGAAAAGTGTAAATTGTGGGTTTTGGAGAATATCAGGTGAGTTTAAGTTTTTCTGGGTGGTGAATCTATGGTTTTGGTTGAATTCTTCTGTTTTTTTAGCGTTTTCTTCTGTTTTTGGGGTGGTCCCATTCTTTTTTGGGGTGTTTTTGACATATTTTGGGGTCTCCGTTGGTTTTTGTTGGGTTCTTGTTGTTCATCATGGTGAAAACGTGTAAATTGTGGGTATTGGAGAACATCAGGTAGGTTTAGGGGGACTTTTGGGGTGGATCAACGGCTTTTAGGGTTTTCTTTCGGTTTTGGGGGTGATCCCGCTTTTTTTTGTGGTGTTTTTGACGTGTTTTGGGGTTTCCGTTGCGTTTCGTTGATTTCCTAATGTGTTTTAAGTTTGTTGGGAGTGGACTTTGGGATTTGGAGAACATCAGGTAGGTTTAGTGTGTTTTTGGGGTGGATCTATGATTTTGGGGGTTTTCTTTCTTTTTTAGGGGTTATCCTGTTCTTGTTTGGGGTGTTTTCGACTTGTTTTGGGGTCTCCGTTGGGTTTTAGTTGGATTCTCGTTGGTCGTTAAGGTAAATGGGAGTGGATTGTGGGTTTTGAAGAAGATCAGGTGAGTTTAGGGTGGTTTTGCGGGGAAATTCATAGTGTTTGGTGTTTTTTCTTCTGATCCAGTTCTTTTTTGGGGTGTTTTTGAGGTGTTTTTGGGGTTTCCGTTGGGTTTCGTTGAGTTCCTAATGGGTTTTATGGTGGTTGGGAGTGGACATTTGGATTTGGAGAACATCAGGTACGTTTAGAGTGGTTTTGGGATTGGATCCGTGCTTTTTGGGGTTTTCTTTCGTTTTGGGGGGTGATCCTGTTCTTGTTTGGGGTGTTTTGGACGTGTTTTGGGTTCTCCGTTGGGTTTTGTTGGGTTTTCCGTGGTCATCATGCTGGAAAAGTGTAAATTGTTGGTTTTGGAGAACATCAGGTAGGTTTATGAGGACTTCTGGGGCAGATTCATGGTTTTTAGGGTTTTCTTCTGTTGTTTTTCTAGTGATCCAGTTGTTTTTGTCATGTTTTTGACGTGTTTTGGGGTCTCCGTTGGGTTTCATTGGGTTTTTCGTGGTCATCATGGTGGAAAAGTTTAAATTGTGGGTTTTGGAGAACATCAGGTAGATTTAGGATGTTTTTTGGGTGGATCTATGGTTTTGGAGGATTTTGTTCCAGTTTTGGGGTGATCCAATTCTTTTTTGGGGTGTTTTGGACATGTTTTGGGTTCTCCGTTGGGTTTCGTTGTGTTTTCCGTGGTCATCATGGTGGAAAAGTGTAAATTGTGGGTTTTGGAGAACATCAGGTAGGTTTAGGGGGACTTTTGGGGTGGATTCATGGTATTTGGGGTTTTCTTCTGTTTTTTTTGGGGGGGTGATCGAATTCATTTTTGGGGTGTTTTTGACGTGTTTTGGGGTCTCCGTTGGGTTTTGCTGGGTTCTTGTTGGTCATCATGTTGGAAAAGTGTAAATTGCGGGTTTTGGAGAACATCAGGTAGGTTTAGGGTGTTTTTGGGGTGGATCTATGTTTTTGGGGGATTTTCTTCCAGTTTTGGGGGTGATTCCGTTCTTGTTTGGGGTGTTTTTGACGTGTTTTGTGGTCTCTGTTTTGTTTCGTTGTGTTTTCCTTGTTCATTTTGGTGGAAAAGGCTGAATAGTGGGTTTTGGAGAACATCAGGTAGGTTTAGGGTGGTTTTGGGATTTGATCCGTGCTTTTTGGGGATTTTGTTCCAGTTTTGGGGGTGATTCCGTTCTTGTTTGTGGTGTTTTTGATGTGTTTTGGGTTCTCCGTTGGGTTTCGTTGGGTTTTCCGTTGTCATCATGGTGGAAAAGGGTAAATTGCGGGTTTTGGAGAACATCAGGTAGGTTTAGGGGGACTTTTGGGGTGGATTCATGGTATTTGTTTTTTTTTTTCTGTTTTTCTGGGGTGATCCCGTTCTTTTTTGGTGTGTTTTTGATGTGTTTTGGGGTCTCCGTTGGGTTTTGTTGGGTTCTTGTTGGTCATCATGTTGGAAAAGTGTAAATTGTGGGTTTTGGAGAATATCAGGTGAGTTTAAGTTTTTCTGGGTGGTGAATCTATGGTTTTGGTTGAATTCTTCTGTTTTTTTAGCGTTTTCTTCTGTTTTTGGGGTGGTCCCATTCTTTTTTGGGGTGTTTTTGACATATTTTGTGGTCTCCGTTGGTTTTTGTTGGGTTCTTGTTGTTCATCATGGTGAAAACGTGTAAATTGTGGGTATTGGAGAACATCAGGTAGGTTTAGGGGGACTTTTGGGGTGGATCAACGGCTTTTAGGGTTTTCTTTCGGTTTTGGGGGTGATCCCGCTTTTTTTTGTGGTGTTTTTGACGTGTTTTGGGGTTTCCGTTGCGTTTCGTTGATTTCCTAATGTGTTTTAAGTTTGTTGGGAGTGGACTTTGGGATTTGGAGAACATCAGGTAGGTTTAGTGTGTTTTTGGGTTGGATCTACGGTTTTTGGGGTTTTCTTTCTTTTTTAGGGGTTATCCTGTTCTTGTTTGGGGTGTTTTCGACTTGTTTTGGGGTCTCCGTTGGGTTTTAGTTGGATTCTCGTTGGTCGTTAAGGTAAATGGGAGTGGATTGTGGGTTTTGAAGAAGATCAGGTGAGTTTAGGGTGGTTTTGCGGGGAAATTCATAGTGTTTGGTGTTTTTTCTTCTGATCCAGTTCTTTTTTGGGGTGTTTTTGAGGTGTTTTTGGGGTTTCCGTTGGGTTTCGTTGAGTTCCTAATGGGTTTTATGGTGGTTGGGAGTGGACATTTGGATTTGGAGAACATCAGGTACGTTTAGAGTGGTTTTGGGATTGGATCCGTGCTTTTTGGGGTTTTCTTTCGTTTTTGGGGGTGATCCTGTTCTTGTTTGGGGTGTTTTGGGCGTGTTTTGGGTTCTCCGTTGGGTTTCGTTGTGTTTTCCGTGGTCATCATGGTGAAAAAGTGTAAATTGTGGGTTTTGGAGAACATCAGGTAGGTTTATGAGGACTTCTGGGGCAGATTCATGGTTTTTAGGGTTTTGTTCTGTTTTTTCTAGTGATCCAGTTGTTTTTTTGGCATGTTTTTGACGTGTTTTGGGGTCTCCGTTGGGTTTCATTGGGTTTCTCGTGGTCATCATGGTGGAAAAGTGTAAATTGTGGGTTTTGGAGAACATCAGGTAGGTTTAGGGGGACTTTTGGGGTGGATTCATGATATTTGGGATTTTCTTTTGTTTTTTTTTGGGGGGGTGATCGATTTCATTTTTGGGGTGTTTTTGACGTGTTTTGGGGTCTCCGTTGGGTTTTGCTGGGTTCTTGTTGGTCATCATGTTGGAAAAGTGTAAATTGTGGGTTTTGGAGAACATCAGGTAGGTTTACTGTCTTTTTGGGGTGGATCTATGTTTTTGGCGGATTTTCTTCCAGTTTTGGGGGTGATTCCGCTCTTGTTTGGGGTGTTTTTGACGTGTTTTGTGGTCTCTGTTTTGTTTCGTTGTGTTTTCCTTGTTCATTTTGGTGGAAAAGGCTGAATAGTGGGTTTTGGAGAACATCAGGTAGGTTTAGGGTGGTTTTGGGATTTGATCCGTGCTTTTTGGGGATTTTGTTCCAGTTTTGGGGGTGATTCCGTTCTTGTTTGTGGTGTTTTTGATGTGTTTTGGGTTCTCCGTTGGGTTTCGTTGGGTTTTCCGTTGGCATCATGGTGGAAAAGGGTAAATTGTGGGTTTTGGAGAACATCAGGTAGGTTTAGGGGGACTTTTGGGGTGGATTCATGGTATTTGGGGTTTTCTTCTGTTTTTTTTGGGGGGGTGATCGAATTCATTTTTGGGGTGTTTTTGACGTGTTTTGGGGTCTCCGTTGGGTTTTGCTGGGTTCTTGTTGGTCATCATGTTGGAAAAGTGTAAATTGTGGGTTTTGGAGAATATCAGGTGAGTTTAAGTTTTTCTGGGTGGTGAATCTATGGTTTTGGTTGAATTCTTCTGTTTTTTTAGCGTTTTCTTCTGTTTTTGGGGTGGTCCCATTCTTTTTTGGGGTGTTTTTGACATATTTTGTGGTCTCCGTTGGTTTTTGTTGGGTTCTTGTTGTTCATCATGGTGAAAACGTGTAAATTGTGGGTATTGGAGAACATCAGGTAGGTTTAGGGGGACTTTTGGGGTGGATCAACGGCTTTTAGGGTTTTCTTTCGGTTTTGGGGGTGATCCCGCTTTTTTTTGTGGTGTTTTTGACGTGTTTTGGGGTTTCCGTTGCGTTTCGTTGATTTCCTAATGTGTTTTAAGTTTGTTGGGAGTGGACTTTGGGATTTGGAGAACATCAGGTAGGTTTAGTGTGTTTTTGGGTTGGATCTACCGTTTTTGGGGTTTTCTTTCTTTTTTAGGGGTTATCCTGTTCTTGTTTGGGGTGTTTTCGACTTGTTTTGGGGTCTCCGTTGGGTTTTAGTTGGATTCTCGTTGGTCGTTAAGGTAAATGGGAGTGGATTGTGGGTTTTGAAGAAGATCAGGTGAGTTTAGGGTGGTTTTGCGGGGAAATTCATAGTGTTTGGTGTTTTTTCTTCTGATCCAGTTCTTTTTTGGGGTGTTTTTGAGGTGTTTTTGGGGTTTCCGTTGGGTTTCGTTGAGTTCCTAATGGGTTTTATGGTGGTTGGGAGTGGACATTTGGATTTGGAGAACATCAGGTACGTTTAGAGTGGTTTTGGGATTGGATCCGTGCTTTTTGGGGTTTTCTTTCGTTTTTGGGGGTGATCCTGTTCTTGTTTGGGGTGTTTTGGGCGTGTTTTGGGTTCTCCGTTGGGTTTCGTTGTGTTTTCCGTGGTCATCATGGTGAAAAAGTGTAAATTGTGGGTTTTGGAGAACATCAGGTAGGTTTATGAGGACTTCTGGGGCAGATTCATGGTTTTTAGGGTTTTGTTCTGTTTTTTCTAGTGATCCAGTTGTTTTTTTGGCATGTTTTTGACGTGTTTTGGGGTCTCCGTTGGGTTTCATTGGGTTTCTCGTGGTCATCATGGTGGAAAAGTGTAAATTGTGGGTTTTGGAGAACATCAGGTAGGTTTAGGGGGACTTTTGGGGTGGATTCATGATATTTGGGATTTTCTTTTGTTTTTTTTTGGGGGGGTGATCGATTTCATTTTTGGGGTGTTTTTGACGTGTTTTGGGGTCTCCGTTGGGTTTTGCTGGGTTCTTGTTGGTCATCATGTTGGAAAAGTGTAAATTGTGGGTTTTGGAGAACATCAGGTAGGTTTACTGTCTTTTTGGGGTGGATCTATGTTTTTGGCGGATTTTCTTCCAGTTTTGGGGGTGATTCCGCTCTTGTTTGGGGTGTTTTTGACGTGTTTTGTGGTCTCTGTTTTGTTTCGTTGTGTTTTCCTTGTTCATTTTGGTGGAAAAGGCTGAATAGTGGGTTTTGGAGAACATCAGGTAGGTTTAGGGTGGTTTTGGGATTTGATCCGTGCTTTTTGGGGATTTTGTTCCAGTTTTGGGGGTGATTCCGTTCTTGTTTGTGGTGTTTTTGATGTGTTTTGGGTTCTCCGTTGGGTTTCGTTGGGTTTTCCGTTGTCATCATGGTGGAAAAGGGTAAATTGTGGGTTTTGGAGAACATCAGGTAGGTTTAGGGGGACTTTTGGGGTGGATTCATGGTATTTGTTTTTTTTTTCTGTTTTTCTGGGGTGATCCCGTTCTTTTTTGGTGTGTTTTTGATGTGTTTTGGGGTCTCCGTTGGGTTTTGTTGGGTTCTTGTTGGTCATCATGTTGGAAAAGTGTAAATTGTGGGTTTTGGAGAATATCAGGTGAGTTTAAGTTTTTCTGGGTGGTGAATCTATGGTTTTGGTTGAATTCTTCTGTTTTTTTTTTAGCGTTTTCTTCTGTTTTTGGGGTGGTCCCATTCTTTTTTGGGGTGTTTTTGACATATTTTGTGGTCTCCGTTGGTTTTTGTTGGGTTCTTGTTGTTCATCATGGTGAAAACGTGTAAATTGTGGGTATTGGAGAACATCAGGTAGGTTTAGGGGGACTTTTGGGGTGGATCAACGGCTTTTAGGGTTTTCTTTCGGTTTTGGGGGTGATCCCGCTTTTTTTTGTGGTGTTTTTGAGGTGTTTTGGGGTTTCCGTTGCGTTTCGTTGATTTCCTAATGTGTTTTAAGTTTGTTGGGAGTGGACTTTGGGATTTGGAGAACATCAGGTAGGTTTAGTGTGTTTTTGGGGTGGATCTACGGTTTTTGGGGTTTTCTTTCTTTTTTAGGGGTTATCCTGTTCTTGTTTGGGGTGTTTTCGACTTGTTTTGGGGTCTCCGTTGGGTTTTAGTTGGATTCTCGTTGGTCGTTAAGGTAAATGGGAGTGGATTGTGGGTTTTGAAGAAGATCAGGTGAGTTTAGGGTGGTTTTGCGGGGAAATTCATAGTGTTTGGTGTTTTTTCTTCTGATCCAGTTCTTTTTTGGGGTGTTTTTGAGGTGTTTTTGGGGTTTCCGTTGGGTTTCGTTGAGTTCCTAATGGGTTTTATGGTGGTTGGGAGTGGACATTTGGATTTGGAGAACATCAGGTACGTTTAGAGTGGTTTTGGGATTGGATCCGTGCTTTTTGGGGTTTTCTTTCGTTTTGGGGGGTGATCCTGTTCTTGTTTGGGGTGTTTTGGGCGTGTTTTGGGTTCTCCGTTGGGTTTCGTTGTGTTTTCCGTGGTCATCATGGTGGAAAAGTGTAAATTGTGGGTTTTGGAGAACATCAGGTAGGTTTATGAGGACTTCTGGGGCAGATTCATGGTTTTTAGGGTTTTGTTCTGTTTTTTCTAGTGATCCAGTTGTTTTTTGGCATGTTTTTGACGTGTTTTGGGGTCTCCATTGGGTTTCATTGGGTTTCTCGTGGTCATCATGGTGGAAAAGTGTAAATTGTGGGTTTTGGAGAACATCAGGTAGGTTTAGGGGGACTTTTGGGGTGGATTCATGATATTTGGGATTTTCTTTTGTTTTTTTGGGGGGGGTGATCGATTTCATTTTTGGGGTGTTTTTGACGTGTTTTGGGGTCTCCGTTGGGTTTTGTTGGGTTCTTGTTGGTCATCATGTTGGAAAAGTGTAAATTGTGGGTTTTGGAGAACATCAGGTAGGTTTACTGTCTTTTTGGGGTGGATCTATGTTTTTGGCGGATTTTCTTCCAGTTTTGGGGGTGATTCCGCTCTTGTTTGGGGTGTTTTTGACGTGTTTTGTGGTCTCTGTTTTGTTTCGTTGTGTTTTCCTTGTTCATTTTGGTGGAAAAGGCTGAATAGTGGGTTTTGGAGAACATCAGGTAGGTTTAGGGTGGTTTTGGGATTTGATCCGTGCATTTTGGGGATTTTGTTCCAGTTTTGGGGGTGATTCCGTTCTTGTTTGTGGTGTTTTTGATGTGTTTTGGGTTCTCCGTTGGGTTTCGTTGGGTTTTCCGTTGTCATCATGGTGGAAAAGGGTAAATTGTGGGTTTTGGAGAACATCAGGTAGGTTTAGGGGGACTTTTGGGGTGGATTCATGGTATTTGTTTTTTTTTTTCTGTTTTTCTGGGGTGATCCCGTTCTTTTTTGGTGTGTTTTTGATGTGTTTTGGGGTCTCCGTTGGGTTTTGTTGGGTTCTTGTTGGTCATCATGTTGGAAAAGTGTAAATTGTGGGTTTTGGAGAATATCAGGTGAGTTTAAGTTTTTCTGGGTGGTGAATCTATGGTTTTGGTTGAATTCTTCTGTTTTTTTTTTAGCGTTTTCTTCTGTTTTTGGGGTGGTCCCATTCTTTTTTGGAGTGTTTTTGACATATTTTGTGGTCTCCGTTGGTTTTTGTTGGGTTCTTGTTGTTCATCATGGTGAAAACGTGTAAATTGTGGGTATTGGAGAACATCAGGTAGGTTTAGGGGGACTTTTGGGGTGGATCAACGGCTTTTAGGGTTTTCTTTCGGTTTTGGGGGTGATCCCGCTTTTTTTTGTGGTGTTTTTGAGGTGTTTTGGGGTTTCCGTTGCGTTTCGTTGATTTCCTAATGTGTTTTAAGTTTGTTGGGAGTGGACTTTGGGATTTGGAGAACATCAGGTAGGTTTAGTGTGTTTTTGGGTTGGATCTACGGTTTTTGGGGTTTTCTTTCTTTTTTAGGGGTTATCCTGTTCTTGTTTGGGGTGTTTTCGACTTGTTTTGGGGTCTCCGTTGGGTTTTAGTTGGATTCTCGTTGGTCGTTAGGGTAAATGGGAGTGGATTGTGGGTTTTGAAGAAGATCAGGTGAGTTTAGGGTGGTTTTGCGGGGAAATTCATAGTGTTTGGTGTTTTTTCTTCTGATCCAGTTCTTTTTTGGGGTGTTTTTGAGGTGTTTTTGGGGTTTCCGTTGGGTTTCGTTGAGTTCCTAATGGGTTTTATGGTGGTTGGGAGTGGACATTTGGATTTGGAGAACATCAGGTACGTTTAGAGTGGTTTTGGGATTGGATCCGTGCTTTTTGGGGTTTTCTTTCGTTTTTGGGGGTGATCCTGTTCTTGTTTGGGGTGTTTTGGGCGTGTTTTGGGTTCTCCGTTGGGTTTCGTTGTGTTTTCCGTGGTCAACATGGTGGAAAAGTGTAAATTGTGGGTTTTGGAGAACATCAGGTAGGTTTATGAGGACTTCTGGGGCAGATTCATGGTTTTTAGGGTTTTGTTCTGTTTTTTCTAGTGATCCAGTTGTTTTTTGGCATGTTTTTGACGTGTTTTGGGGTCTCCATTGGGTTTCATTGGGTTTCTCGTGGTCATCATGGTGGAAAAGTGTAAATTGTGGGTTTTGGAGAACATCAGGTAGGTTTAGGGGGACTTTTGGGGTGGATTCATGATATTTGGGATTTTCTTTTGTTTTTTTTGGGGGGGTGATCGATTTCATTTTTGGGGTGTTTTTGACGTGTTTTGGGGTCTCCGTTGGGTTTTGCTGGGTTCTTGTTGGTCATCATGTTGGAAAAGTGTAAATTGTGGGTTTTGGAGAACATCAGGTAGGTTTACTGTCTTTTTGGGGTGGATCTATGTTTTTGGCGGATTTTCTTCCAGTTTTGGGGGTGATTCCGCTCTTGTTTGGGGTGTTTTTGACGTGTTTTGTGGTCTCTGTTTTGTTTCGTTGTGTTTTCCTTGTTCATTTTGGTGGAAAAGGCTGAATAGTGGGTTTTGGAGAACATCAGGTAGGTTTAGGGTGGTTTTGGGATTTGATCCGTGCATTTTGGGGATTTTGTTCCAGTTTTGGGGGTGATTCCGTTCTTGTTTGTGGTGTTTTTGATGTGTTTTGGGTTCTCCGTTGGGTTTCGTTGGGTTTTCCGTTGTCATCATGGTGGAAAAGGGTAAATTGTGGGTATTGGAGAACATCAGGTAGGTTTAGGGGGACTTTTGGGGTGGATTCATGGTATTTGTTTTTTTTTTTTTTCTGTTTTTCTGGGGTGATACCGTTCTTTTTTGGTGTGTTTTTGATGTGTTTTGGGGTCTCCGTTGGGTTTTGTTGGGTTTTCCGTTGGCATCATGGTGGAAAAGGGTAAATTGTGGGTTTTGGAGAACATCAGGTAGGTTTAGGGGGACTTTTGGGGTGGATCAACGGCTTTTAGGGTTTTCTTTCGGTTTTGGGGGTGATCCCGCTTTTTTTTGTGGCGTTTTTGAGGTGTTTTGGGGTTTCCGTTGCGTTTCGTTGATTTCCTAATGTGTTTTAAGTTTGTTGGGAGTGGACTTTGGGATTTGGAGAACATCAGGTAGGTTTAGTGTGTTTTTGGGGTGGATCTATGGTTTTTGGGGTTTTCTTTCTTTTTTAGGGGTTATCCTGTTCTTGTTTGGGGTGTTTTCGACTTGTTTTGGGGTCTCCGTTGGGTTTTAGTTGGATTCTCGTTGGTCGTTAAGGTAAATGGGAGTGGATTGTGGGTTTTGAAGAAGATCAGGTGAGTTTAGGGTGGTTTTGCGGGGAAATTCATAGTGTTTGGTGTTTTTTCTTCTGATCCAGTTCTTTTTTGGGGTGTTTTTGAGGTGTTTTTGGGGTTTCCGTTGGGTTTCGTTGAGTTCCTAATGGGTTTTATGGTGGTTGGGAGTGGACATTTGGATTTGGAGAACATCAGGTACGTTTAGAGTGGTTTTGGGATTGGATCCGTGCTTTTTGGGGTTTTCTTTCGTTTTTGGGGGTGATCCTGTTCTTGTTTGGGGTGTTTTGGACGTGTTTTGGGTTCTCCGTTGGGTTTCGTTGTGTTTTCCGTGGTCATCATGGTGGAAAAGTGTTAATTGTGGCTTTTGGAGAACATCAGGTAGGTTTATGAGGACTTCTGGGGCAGATTCATGGTTTTTAGGGCTTTCTTCTGTTGTTTTTCTACTGATCCAGTTGTTTTTTGGCGTGTTTTTGACGTGTTTTGGGGTCTCCGTTGGGTTTCATTGGGTTTTTCGTGGTCATCATGGTGGAAAAGTTTAAATTGTGGGTTTTGGAGAACATCAGGTAGATTTAGGGTGTTTTTTGGGTGGATCTATGGTTTTGGAGGATTTTGTTCCAGTTTTGGGGTGATCCAATTCTTTTTTGGGGTGTTTTGGACATGTTTTGGGTTCTCCGTTGGGTTTCGTTGTGTTTTCCGTGGTCATCATGGTGGAAAAGTGTAAATTGTGGGTTTTGGAGAACATCAGGTAGGTTTAGGGGGACTTTTGGGGTGGATTCATGGTATTTGGGATTTTCTTCTGTTTTTTTGGGGGGGGTGATCGAATTCATTTTTGGCATGTTTTTGACGTGTTTTGGGGTCTCCGTTGGGTTTTGCTGGGTTCTCGTTGGTCATCATGTTGGAAAAGTGTAAATTGCGGGTTTTGGAGAACATCAGGTAGGTTTACTGTCTTTTTGGGGTGGATCTATGTTTTTGGCGGATTTTCTTCCAGTTTTGGGGGTGATTCCGTTCTTGTTTGGGGTGTTTTTGACGTGTTTTGTGGTCTCTGTTTTGTTTCGTTGTGTTTTCCTTGTTCATTTTGGTGGAAAAGGCTGAATAGTGGGTTTTGGAGAACATCAGGTAGGTTTAGGGTGGTTTTGGGATTTGATCCGTGCTTTTTGGGGATTTTGTTCCAGTTTTGGGGGTGATTCCGTTCTTGTTTGTGGTGTTTTTGATGTGTTTTGGGTTCTCCGTTGGGTTTCGTTGGGTTTTCCGTTGGCATCATGGTGGAAAAGTGTAAATTGTGGGTTTTGGAGAACATCAGGTAGGTTTAGGGGGACTTTTGGGGTGGATTCATGGTATTTGTTTTTTTTTTTTCTGTTTTTCTGGGGTGATCCCGTTCTTTTTTGGTGTGTTTTTGATGTGTTTTGGGGTCTCCGTTGGGTTTTGTTGGGTTCTTGTTGGTCATCATGTTGGAAAAGTGTAAATTGTGGGTTTTGGAGAATATCAGGTGAGTTTAAGTTTTTCTGGGTGGTGAATCTATGGTTTTGGTTGAATTCTTCTGTTTTTTTTTTTTAGCGTTTTCTTCTGTTTTTGGGGTGGTCCCATTCTTTTTTGGGGTGTTTTTGACATATTTTGGGGTCTCCGTTGTTTTTTGTTGGGTTCTTGTTGTTCATCATGGTGAAAACGTGTAAATTGTGGGTATTGGAGAACATCAGGTAGGTTTAGGGGGACTTTTGGGGTGGATCAACGGCTTTTAGGGTTTTCTTTCGGTTTTGGGGGTGATCCCGCTTTTTTTTGTGGTGTTTTTGACGTGTTTTGGGGTTTCCGTTGCGTTTCGTTGACTTCCTAATGTGTTTTAAGTTTGTTGGGATTGGACTTTGGGATTTGGAGAACATCAGGTAGGTTTAGTGTGTTTTTGGGGTGGATCTATGGTTTTGGGGGTTTTCTTTCTTTTTTAGGGGTTATCCTGTTCTTGTTTGGGGTGTTTTCGACTTGTTTTGGGGTCTCCGTTGGGTTTTAGTTGGATTCTCGTTGGTCGTTAAGGTAAATGGGAGTGGATTGTGGGTTTTGAAGAAGATCAGGTGAGTTTAGGGTGGTTTTGCGGGGAAATTCATAGTGTTTGGTGTTTTTTCTTCTGATCCAGTTCTTTTTTGGGGTGTTTTTGAGGTGTTTTTGGGGTTTCCGTTGGGTTTCGTTGAGTTCCTAATGGGTTTTATGGTGGTTGGGAGTGGACATTTGGATTTGGAGAACATCAGGTACGTTTAGAGTGGTTTTGGGATTGGATCCGTGCTTTTTGGGGTTTTCTTTCGTTTTTGGGGGTGATCCTGTTCTTGTTTGGGGTGTTTTGGACGTGTTTTGGGTTCTCCGTTGGGTTTTGTTGGGTTTTCCGTGGTCATCATGCTGGAAAAGTGTAAATTGTTGGTTTTGGAGAACATCAGGTAGGTTTATGAGGACTTCTGGGGCAGATTCATGGTTTTTAGGGTTTTCTTCTGTTGTTTTTCTAGTGATCCAGTTGTTTTTGTCATGTTTTTGACGTGTTTTGGGGTCTCCGTTGGGTTTCATTGGGTTTTTCGTGGTCATCATGGTGGAAAAGTTTAAATTGTGGGTTTTGGAGAACATCAGGTAGATTTAGGGTGTTTTTTGGGTGGATCTATGGTTTTGGAGGATTTTGTTCCAGTTTTGGGGTGATCCAATTCTTTTTTGGGGTGTTTTGGACATGTTTTGGGTTCTCCGTTGGGTTTCGTTGTGTTTTCCGTGGTCATCATGGTGGAAAAGTGTAAATTGTGGGTTTTGGAGAACATCAGGTAGGTTTAGGGGGACTTTTGGGGTGGATTCATGGTATTTGGGGTTTTCTTCTGTTTTTTTTGGGGGGGTGATCGAATTCATTTTTGGGGTGTTTTTGACGTGTTTTGGGGTCTCCGTTGGGTTTTGCTGGGTTCTTGTTGGTCATCATGTTGGAAAAGTGTAAATTGCGGGTTTTGGAGAACATCAGGTAGGTTTACTGTCTTTTTGGGGTGGATCTATGTTTTTGGGGGATTTTCTTCCAGTTTTGGGGGTGATTCCGTTCTTGTTTGGGGTGTTTTTGACGTGTTTTGTGGTCTCTGTTTTGTTTCGTTGTGTTTTCCTTGTTCATTTTGGTGGAAAAGGCTGAATAGTGGGTTTTGGAGAACATCAGGTAGGTTTAGGGTGGTTTTGGGATTTGATCCGTGCTTTTTGGGGATTTTGTTCCAGTTTTGGGGGTGATTCCGTTCTTGTTTGTGGTGTTTTTGATGTGTTTTGGGTTCTCCGTTGGGTTTCGTTGGGTTTTCCGTTGGCATCATGGTGGAAAAGGGTAAATTGTGGGTTTTGGAGAACATCAGGTAGGTTTAGGGGGACTTTTGGGGTGGATTCATGGTATTTGTTTTTTTTTTCTGTTTTTCTGGGGTGATCCCGTTCTTTTTTGGTGTGTTTTTGATGTGTTTTGGGGTCTCCGTTGGGTTTTGTTGGGTTCTTGTTGGTCATCATGTTGGAAAAGTGTAAATTGTGGGTTTTGGAGAATATCAGGTGAGTTTAAGTTTTTCTGGGTGGTGAATCTATGGTTTTGGTTGAATTCTTCTGTTTTTTTAGCGTTTTCTTCTGTTTTTGGGGTGGTCCCATTCTTTTTTGGGGTGTTTTTGACATATTTTGTGGTCTCCGTTGGGTTTTGTTGGGTTCTTGTTGTTCATCATGGTGAAAACGTGTAAATTGTGGGTATTGGAGAACATCAGGTAGGTTTAGGGGGACTTTTGGGGTGGATCAACGGCTTTTAGGGTTTTCTTTCGGTTTTGGGGGTGATCCCGCTTTTTTTTGTGGTGTTTTTGACGTGTTTTGGGGTTTCCGTTGCGTTTCGTTGATTTCCTAATGTGTTTTAAGTTTGTTGGGAGTGGACTTTGGGATTTGGAGAACATCAGGTAGGTTTAGTGTGTTTTTGGGGTGGATCTATGGTTTTGGGGGTTTTCTTTCTTTTTTAGGGGTTATCCTGTTCTTGTTTGGGGTGTTTTCGACTTGTTTTGGGGTCTCCGTTGGGTTTTAGTTGGATTCTCGTTGGTCGTTAAGGTAAATGGGAGTGGATTGTGGGTTTTGAAGAAGATCAGGTGAGTTTAGGGTGGTTTTGCGGGGAAATTCATAGTGTTTGGTGTTTTTTCTTCTGATCCAGTTCTTTGGGGTGTTTTTGAGGTGTTTTTGGGGTTTCCGTTGGGTTTCGTTGAGTTCCTAATGGGTTTTATGGTGGTTGGGAGTGGACATTTGGATTTGGAGAACATCAGGTACGTTTAGAGTGGTTTTGGGATTGGATCCGTGCTTTTTGGGGTTTTCTTTCGTTTTGGGGGGTGATCCTGTTCTTGTTTGGGGTGTTTTGGACGTGTTTTGGGTTCTCCGTTGGGTTTTGTTGGGTTTTCCGTGGTCATCATGCTGGAAAAGTGTAAATTGTTGGTTTTGGAGAACATCAGGTAGGTTTATGAGGACTTCTGGGGCAGATTCATGGTTTTTAGGGTTTTCTTCTGTTGTTTTTCTAGTGATCCAGTTGTTTTTGTCATGTTTTTGACGTGTTTTGGGGTCTCCGTTGGGTTTCATTGGGTTTTTCGTGGTCATCATGGTGGAAAAGTTTAAATTGTGGGTTTTGGAGAACATCAGGTAGATTTAGGGTGTTTTTTGGGTGGATCTATGGTTTTGGAGGATTTTGTTCCAGTTTTGGGGTGATCCAATTCTTTTTTGGGGTGTTTTGGACATGTTTTGGGTTCTCCGTTGGGTTTCGTTGTGTTTTCCGTGGTCATCATGGTGGAAAAGTGTAAATTGTGGGTTTTGGAGAACATCAGGTAGGTTTAGGGGGACTTTTGGGGTGGATTCATGGTATTTGGGGTTTTCTTCTGTTTTTTTTGGGGGGGTGATCGAATTCATTTTTGGGGTGTTTTTGACGTGTTTTGGGGTCTCCGTTGGGTTTTGCTGGGTTCTTGTTGGTCATCATGTTGGAAAAGTGTAAATTGCGGGTTTTGGAGAACATCAGGTAGGTTTACTGTCTTTTTGGGGTGGATCTATGTTTTTGGGGGATTTTCTTCCAGTTTTGGGGGTGATTCCGTTCTTGTTTGGGGTGTTTTTGACGTGTTTTGTGGTCTCTGTTTTGTTTCGTTGTGTTTTCCTTGTTCATTTTGGTGGAAAAGGCTGAATAGTGGGTTTTGGAGAACATCAGGTAGGTTTAGGGTGGTTTTGGGATTTGATCCGTGCTTTTTGGGGATTTTGTTCCAGTTTTGGGGGTGATTCCGTTCTTGTTTGTGGTGTTTTTGATGTGTTTTGGGTTCTCCGTTGGGTTTCGTTGGGTTTTCCGTTGGCATCATGGTGGAAAAGGGTAAATTGTGGGTTTTGGAGAACATCAGGTAGGTTTAGGGGGACTTTTGGGGTGGATTCATGGTATTTGTTTTTTTTTTTTCTGTTTTTCTGGGGTGATCCCGTTCTTTTTTGGTGTGTTTTTGATGTGTTTTGGGGTCTCCGTTGGGTTTTGTTGGGTTCTTGTTGGTCATCATGTTGGAAAAGTGTAAATTGTGGGTTTTGGAGAATATCAGGTGAGTTTAAGTTTTTCTGGGTGGTGAATCTATGGTTTTGGTTGAATTCTTCTGTTTTTTTAGCGTTTTCTTCTGTTTTTGGGGTGGTCCCATTCTTTTTTGGGGTGTTTTTGACATATTTTGTGGTCTCCGTTGGGTTTTGTTGGGTTCTTGTTGTTCATCATGGTGAAAACGTGTAAATTGTGGGTATTGGAGAACATCAGGTAGGTTTAGGGGGACTTTTGGGGTGGATCAACGGCTTTTAGGGTTTTCTTTCGGTTTTGGGGGTGATCCCGCTTTTTTTTGTGGTGTTTTTGACGTGTTTTGGGGTTTCCGTTGCGTTTCGTTGATTTCCTAATGTGTTTTAAGTTTGTTGGGAGTGGACTTTGGGATTTGGAGAACATCAGGTAGGTTTAGTGTGTTTTTGGGTTGGATCTACGGTTTTTGGGGTTTTCTTTCTTTTTTAGGGGTTATCCTGTTCTTGTTTGGGGTGTTTTCGACTTGTTTTGGGGTCTCCGTTGGGTTTTAGTTGGATTCTCGTTGGTCGTTAGGGTAAATGGGAGTGGATTGTGGGTTTTGAAGAAGATCAGGTGAGTTTAGGGTGGTTTTGCGGGGAAATTCATAGTGTTTGGTGTTTTTTCTTCTGATCCAGTTCTTTTTTGGGGTGTTTTTGAGGTGTTTTTGGGGTTTCCGTTGGGTTTCGTTGAGTTCCTAATGGGTTTTATGGTGGTTGGGAGTGGACATTTGGATTTGGAGAACATCAGGTACGTTTAGAGTGGTTTTGGGATTGGATCCGTGCTTTTTGGGGTTTTCTTTCGTTTTGGGGGGTGATCCTGTTCTTGTTTGGGGTGTTTTTGATGTGTTTTGGGTTCTCTGTTGGGTTTCGTTGTGTTTTCCGTGGTCATCATGGTGGAAAAGTGTAAATTGTGGGTTTTGGAGAACATCAGGTAGGTTTATGAGGACTTCTGGGGCAGATTCATGGTTTTTAGGGTTTTGTTCTGTTTTTTCTAGTGATCCAGTTGTTTTTTGGCATGTTTTTGACGTGTTTTGGGGTCTCCATTGGGTTTCATTGGGTTTCTCGTGGTCATCATGGTGGAAAAGTGTAAATTGTGGGTTTTGGAGAACATCAGGTAGGTTTAGGGGGACTTTTGGGGTGGATTCATGGTATTTGGGATTTTCTTCTGTTTTTTTGGGGGGGGTGATCGAATTCATTTTTGGGGTGTTTTTGACGTGTTTTGGGGTCTTCGTTGGGTTTTGTTGGGTTCTTGTTGGTCATCATGTTGGAAAAGTGTAAATTGCGTGTTTTGGAGAACATCAGGTAGGTTTACTGTCTTTTTGGGGTGGATCTATGTTTTTGGGGGATTTTCTTCCAGTTTTGGGGGTGATTCCGTTCTTGTTTGGGGTGTTTTTGACGTGTTTTGTGGTCTCTGTTTTGTTTCGTTGTGTTTTCCTTGTTCATTTTGGTGGAAAAGGCTGAATAGTGGGTTTTGGAGAACATCAGGTAGGTTTAGGGTGGTTTTGGGATTTGATCCGTGCTTTTTGGGGATTTTGTTCCAGTTTTGGGGGTGATTCGGTTCTTGTTTGTGGTGTTTTTGATGTGTTTTGGGTTCTCCGTTGGGTTTCGTTGGGTTTTCCGTTGGCATCATGGTGGAAAAGGGTAAATTGTGGGTTTTGGAGAACATCAGGTAGGTTTAGGGGGACTTTTGGGGTGGATTCATGGTATTTGTTTTTTTTTTTTTTCTGTTTTTCTGGGGTGATCCCGTTCTTTTTTGGTGTGTTTTTGATGTGTTTTGGGGTCTCCGTTGGGTTTTGTTGGGTTTTCCGTTGGCATCATGGTGGAAAAGGGTAAATTGTGGGTTTTGGAGAACATCAGGTAGGTTTAGGGGGACTTTTGGGGTGGATCAACGGCTTTTAGGGTTTTCTTTCGGTTTTGGGGGTGATCCCGCTTTTTTTTGTGGCGTTTTTGAGGTGTTTTGGGGTTTCCGTTGCGTTTCGTTGATTTCCTAATGTGTTTTAAGTTTGTTGGGAGTGGACTTTGGGATTTGGAGAACATCAGGTAGGTTTAGTGTGTTTTTGGGGTGGATCTATGGTTTTTGGGGTTTTCTTTCTTTTTTAGGGGTTATCCTGTTCTTGTTTGGGGTGTTTTCGACTTGTTTTGGGGTCTCCGTTGGGTTTTAGTTGGATTCTCGTTGGTCGTTAAGGTAAATGGGAGTGGATTGTGGGTTTTGAAGAAGATCAGGTGAGTTTAGGGTGGTTTTGCGGGGAAATTCATAGTGTTTGGTGTTTTTTCTTCTGATCCAGTTCTTTTTTGGGGTGTTTTTGAGGTGTTTTTGGGGTTTCCGTTGGGTTTCGTTGAGTTCCTAATGGGTTTTATGGTGGTTGGGAGTGGACATTTGGATTTGGAGAACATCAGGTACGTTTAGAGTGGTTTTGGGATTGGATCCGTGCTTTTTGGGGTTTTCTTTCGTTTTGGGGGGTGATCCTGTTCTTGTTTGGGGTGTTTTGGACGTGTTTTGGGTTCTCCGTTGGGTTTTGTTGGGTTTTCCGTGGTCATCATGCTGGAAAAGTGTAAATTGTTGGTTTTGGAGAACATCAGGTAGGTTTATGAGGACTTCTGGGGCAGATTCATGGTTTTTAGGGTTTTCTTCTGTTGTTTTTCTAGTGATCCAGTTGTTTTTGTCATGTTTTTGACGTGTTTTGGGGTCTCCGTTGGGTTTCATTGGGTTTTTCGTGGTCATCATGGTGGAAAAGTTTAAATTGTGGGTTTTGGAGAACATCAGGTAGATTTAGGGTGTTTTTTGGGTGGATCTATGGTTTTGGAGGATTTTGTTCCAGTTTTGGGGTGATCCAATTCTTTTTTGGGGTGTTTTGGACATGTTTTGGGTTCTCCGTTGGGTTTCGTTGTGTTTTCCGTGGTCATCATGGTGGAAAAGTGTAAATTGTGGGTTTTGGAGAACATCAGGTAGGTTTAGGGGGACTTTTGGGGTGGATTCATGGTATTTGGGGTTTTCTTCTGTTTTTTTTGGGGGGGTGATCGAATTCATTTTTGGGGTGTTTTTGACGTGTTTTGGGGTCTCCGTTGGGTTTTGCTGGGTTCTTGTTGGTCATCATGTTGGAAAAGTGTAAATTGCGGGTTTTGGAGAACATCAGGTAGGTTTAGGGTGTTTTTGGGGTGGATCTATGTTTTTGGGGGATTTTCTTCCAGTTTTGGGGGTGATTCCGTTCTTGTTTGGGCTGTTTTTGACGTGTTTTGTGGTCTCTGTTTTGTTTCGTTGTGTTTTCCTTGTTCATTTTGGTGGAAAAGGCTGAATAGTGGGTTTTGGAGAACATCAGGTAGGTTTAGGGTGGTTTTGGGATTTGATCCGTGCTTTTTGGGGATTTTGTTCCAGTTTTGGGGGTGATTCGGTTCTTGTTTGTGGTGTTTTTGATGTGTTTTGGGTTCTCCGTTGGGTTTCGTTGGGTTTTCCGTTGGCATCATGGTGGAAAAGGGTAAATTGTGGGTTTTGGAGAACATCAGGTAGGTTTAGGGGGACTTTTGGTGTTGATTCATGGTATTTGGGGTTTTCTTCTGTTTTTTTTGGGGGGGTGATCGAATTCATTTTTGGGGTGTTTTTGACGTGTTTTGGGGTCTCCGTTGGGTTTTGCTGGGTTCTTGTTGGTCATCATGTTGGAAAAGTGTAAATTGCGGGTTTTGGAGAACATCAGGTAGGTTTAGGGTGTTTTTGGGGTGGATCTATGTTTTTGGGGGATTTTCTTCCAGTTTTGGGGGTGATTCCGTTCTTGTTTGGGGTGTTTTTGACGTGTTTTGTGGTCTCTGTTTTGTTTCGTTGTGTTTTCCTTGTTCATTTTGGTGGAAAAGGCTGAATAGTGGGTTTTGGAGAACATCAGGTAGGTTTAGGGTGGTTTTGGGATTTGATCCGTGCTTTTTGGGGATTTTGTTCCAGTTTTGGGGGTGATTCCGTTCTTGTTTGTGGTGTTTTTGATGTGTTTTGGGTTCTCCGTTGGGTTTCGTTGGGTTTTCCGTTGGCATCATGGTGGAAAAGGGTAAATTGTGGGTTTTGGAGAACATCAGGTAGGTTTAGGGGGACTTTTGGGGTGGATTCATGGTATTTGTTTTTTTTTTTCTGTTTTTCTGGGGTGATCCCGTTCTTTTTTGGTGTGTTTTTTGATGTGTTTTGGGGTCTCCGTTGGGTTTTGTTGGGTTCTTGTTGGTCATCATGTTGGAAAAGTGTAAATTGTGGGTTTTGGAGAATATCAGGTGAGTTTAAGTTTTTCTGGGTGGTGAATCTATGGTTTTGGTTGAATTCTTCTGTTTTTTTAGCGTTTTCTTCTGTTTTTGGGGTGGTCCCATTCTTTTTTGGGGTGTTTTTGACATATTTTGGGGTCTCCGTTGGGTTTTGTTGGGTTCTTGTTGTTCATCATGGTGAAAACGTGTAAATTGTGGGTATTGGAGAACATCAGGTAGGTTTAGGGGGACTTTTGGGGTGGATCAACGGCTTTTAGGGTTTTCTTTCGGTTTTGGGGGTGATCCCGCTTTTTTTTGTGGTGTTTTTGACGTGTTTTGGGGTTTCTGTTGCGTTTCGTTGATTTCCTAATGTGTTTTAAGTTTGTTGGGAGTGGACTTTGGGATTTGGAGAACATCAGGTAGGTTTAGTGTGTTTTTGGGGTGGATCTACGGTTTTTGGGGTTTTCTTTCTTTTTTAGGGGTTATCCTGTTCTTGTTTGGGGTGTTTTCGACTTGTTTTGGGGTCTCCGTTGGGTTTTAGTTGGATTCTCGTTGGTCGTTAGGGTAAATGGGAGTGGATTGTGGGTTTTGAAGAAGATCAGGTGAGTTTAGGGTGGTTTTGCGGGGAAATTCATAGTGTTTGGTGTTTTTTCTTCTGATCCAGTTCTTTTTTGGGGTGTTTTTGAGGTGTTTTTGGGGTTTCCGTTGGGTTTCGTTGAGTTCCTAATGGGTTTTATGGTGGTTGGGAGTGGACATTTGGATTTGGAGAACATCAGGTACGTTTAGAGTGGTTTTGGGATTGGATCCGTGCTTTTTGGGGTTTTCTTTCGTTTTGGGGGGTGATCCTGTTCTTGTTTGGGGTGTTTTGGACGTGTTTTGGGTTCTCTGTTGGGTTTCGTTGTGTTTTCCGTGGTCATCATGGTGGAAAAGTGTAAATTGTGGGTTTTGGAGAACATCAGGTAGGTTTATGAGGACTTCTGGGGCAGATTCATGGTTTTTAGGGTTTTGTTCTGTTTTTTCTAGTGATCCAGTTGTTTTTTGGCATGTTTTTGACGTGTTTTGGGGTCTCCATTGGGTTTCATTGGGTTTCTCGTGGTCATCATGGTGGAAAAGTGTAAATTGTGGGTTTTGGAGAACATCAGGTAGGTTTAGGGGGACTTTTGGGGTGGATTCATGGTATTTGGGATTTTCTTCTGTTTTTTTGGGGGGGGTGATCGAATTCATTTTTGGGGTGTTTTTGACGTGTTTTGGGGTCTTCGTTGGGTTTTGTTGGGTTCTTGTTGGTCATCATGTTGGAAAAGTGTAAATTGCGTGTTTTGGAGAACATCAGGTAGGTTTACTGTCTTTTTGGGGTGGATCTATGTTTTTGGGGGATTTTCTTCCAGTTTTGGGGGTGATTCCGTTCTTGTTTGGGGTGTTTTTGACGTGTTTTGTGGTCTCTGTTTTGTTTCGTTGTGTTTTCCTTGTTCATTTTGGTGGAAAAGGCTGAATAGTGGGTTTTGGAGAACATCAGGTAGGTTTAGGGTGGTTTTGGGATTTGATCCGTGCTTTTTGGGGATTTTGTTCCAGTTTTGGGGGTGATTCCGTTCTTGTTTGTGGTGTTTTTGATGTGTTTTGGGTTCTCCGTTGGGTTTCGTTGGGTTTTCCGTTGTCATCATGGTGGAAAAGGGTAAATTGTGGGTTTTGGAGAACATCAGGTAGGTTTAGGGGGACTTTTGGGGTGGATTCATGGTATTTGTTTTTTTTTTTTTTCTGTTTTTCTGGGGTGATCCCGTTCTTTTTTGGTGTGTTTTTGATGTGTTTTGGGGTCTCCGTTGGGTTTTGTTGGGTTTTCCGTTGGCATCATGGTGGAAAAGGGTAAATTGTGGGTTTTGGAGAACATCAGGTAGGTTTAGGGGGACTTTTGGGGTGGATCAACGGCTTTTAGGGTTTTCTTTCGGTTTTGGGGGTGATCCCGCTTTTTTTTGTGGCGTTTTTGAGGTGTTTTGGGGTTTCCGTTGCGTTTCGTTGATTTCCTAATGTGTTTTAAGTTTGTTGGGAGTGGACTTTGGGATTTGGAGAACATCAGGTAGGTTTAGTGTGTTTTTGGGGTGGATCTATGGTTTTTGGGGTTTTCTTTCTTTTTTAGGGGTTATCCTGTTCTTGTTTGGGGTGTTTTCGACTTGTTTTGGGGTCTCCGTTGGGTTTTAGTTGGATTCTCGTTGGTCGTTAAGGTAAATGGGAGTGGATTGTGGGTTTTGAAGAAGATCAGGTGAGTTTAGGGTGGTTTTGCGGGGAAATTCATAGTGTTTGGTGTTTTTTCTTCTGATCCAGTTCTTTTTTGGGGTGTTTTTGAGGTGTTTTTGGGGTTTCCCTTGGGTTTCGTTGAGTTCCTAATGGGTTTTATGGTGGTTGGGAGTGGACATTTGGATTTGGAGAACATCAGGTACGTTTAGAGTGGTTTTGGGATTGGATCCGTGCTTTTTGGGGTTTTCTTTCGTTTTGGGGGGTGATCCTGTTCTTGTTTGGGGTGTTTTGGACGTGTTTTGGGTTCTCCGTTGGGTTTTGTTGGGTTTTCCGTGGTCATCATGCTGGAAAAGTGTAAATTGTGGGTTTTGGAGAACATCAGGTAGGTTTATGAGGACTTCTGGGGCAGATTCATGGTTTTTAGGGTTTTCTTCTGTTGTTTTTCTAGTGATCCAGTTGTTTTTGTCATGTTTTTGACGTGTTTTGGGGTCTCCGTTGGGTTTCATTGGGTTTTTCGTGGTCATCATGGTGGAAAAGTTTAAATTGTGGGTTTTGGAGAACATCAGGTAGATTTAGGGTGTTTTTTGGGTGGATCTATGGTTTTGGAGGATTTTGTTCCAGTTTTGGGGTGATCCAATTCTTTTTTGGGGTGTTTTGGACATGTTTTGGGTTCTCCGTTGGGTTTCGTTGTGTTTTCCGTGGTCATCATGGTGGAAAAGTGTAAATTGTGGGTTTTGGAGAACATCAGGTAGGTTTAGGGGGACTTTTGGGGTGGATTCATGGTATTTGGGATTTTCTTCTGTTTTTTTGGGGGGGGTGATCGAATTCATTTTTGGCATGTTTTTGACGTGTTTTGGGGTCTCCGTTGGGTTTTGCTGGGTTCTCGTTGGTCATCATGTTGGAAAAGTGTAAATTGCGGGTTTTGGAGAACATCAGGTAGGTTTACTGTCTTTTTGGGGTGGATCTATGTTTTTGGCGGATTTTCTTCCAGTTTTGGGGGTGATTCCGTTCTTGTTTGGGGTGTTTTTGACGTGTTTTGTGGTCTCTGTTTTGTTTCGTTGTGTTTTCCTTGTTCATTTTGGTGGAAAAGGCTGAATAGTGGGTTTTGGAGAACATCAGGTAGGTTTAGGGTGGTTTTGGGATTTGATCCGTGCTTTTTGGGGATTTTGTTCCAGTTTTGGGGGTGATTCCGTTCTTGTTTGTGGTGTTTTTGATGTGTTTTGGGTTCTCCGTTGGGTTTCGTTGGGTTTTCCGTTGGCATCATGGTGGAAAAGTGTAAATTGTGGGTTTTGGAGAACATCAGGTAGGTTTAGGGGGACTTTTGGCGTGGATTCATGGTATTTGTTTTTTTTTTTTCTGTTTTTCTGGGGTGATCCCGTTCTTTTTTGGTGTGTTTTTGATGTGTTTTGGGGTCTCCGTTGGGTTTTGTTGGGTTCTTGTTGGTCATCATGTTGGAAAAGTGTAAATTGTGGGTTTTGGAGAATATCAGGTGAGTTTAAGTTTTTCTGGGTGGTGAATCTATGGTTTTGGTTGAATTCTTCTGTTTTTTTTTTTAGCGTTTTCTTCTGTTTTTGGGGTGGTCCCATTCTTTTTTGGGGTGTTTTTGACATATTTTGGGGTCTCCGTTGGGTTTTGTTGGGTTCTTGTTGTTCATCATGGTGAAAACGTGTAAATTGTGGGTATTGGAGAACATCAGGTAGGTTTAGGGGGACTTTTGGGGTGGATCAACGGCTTTTAGCGTTTTCTTTCGGTTTTGGGGGTGATCCCGCTTTTTTTTGTGGTGTTTTTGACGTGTTTTGGGGTTTCCGTTGTGTTTCGTTGACTTCCTAATGTGTTTTAAGTTTGTTGGGAGTGGACTTTGGGATTTGGAGAACATCAGGTAGGTTTAGTGTGTTTTTTGGGTGGATCTATGGTTTTGGGGGTTTTCTTTCTTTTTTAGGGGTTATCCTGTTCTTGTTTGGGGTGTGTTCGACTTGTTTTGGGGTCTCCGTTGGGTTTTAGTTGGATTCTCGTTGGTCGTTAAGGTAAATGGGAGTGGATTGTGGGTTTTGAAGAAGATCAGGTGAGTTTAGGGTGGTTTTGCGGGGAAATTCATAGTGTTTGGTGTTTTTTCTTCTGATCCAGTTCTTTTTTGGGGTGTTTTTGAGGTGTTTTTGGGGTTTCCGTTGGGTTTCGTTGAGTTCCTAATGGGTTTTATGGTGGTTGGGAGTGGACATTTGGATTTGGAGAACATCAGGTACGTTTAGAGTGGTTTTGGGATTGGATCCGTGCTTTTTGGGGTTTTCTTTCGTTTTGGGGGGTGATCCTGTTCTTGTTTGGGGTGTTTTGGACGTGTTTTGGGTTCTCCGTTGGGTTTTGTTGGGTTTTCCGTGGTCATCATGCTGGAAAAGTGTAAATTGTTGGTTTTGGAGAACATCAGGTAGGTTTATGAGGACTTCTGGGGCAGATTCATGGTTTTTAGGGTTTTCTTCTGTTGTTTTTCTAGTGATCCAGTTGTTTTTGTCATGTTTTTGACGTGTTTTGGGGTCTCCGTTGGGTTTCATTGGGTTTTTCGTGGTCATCATGGTGGAAAAGTTTAAATTGTGGGTTTTGGAGAACATCAGGTAGATTTAGGGTGTTTTTTGGGTGGATCTATGGTTTTGGAGGATTTTGTTCCAGTTTTGGGGTGATCCAATTCTTTTTTGGGGTGTTTTGGACATGTTTTGGGTTCTCCGTTGGGTTTCGTTGTGTTTTCCGTGGTCATCATGGTGGAAAAGTGTAAATTGTGGGTTTTGGAGAACATCAGGTAGGTTTAGGGGGACTTTTGGGGTGGATTCATGGTATTTGGGGTTTTCTTCTGTTTTTTTTGGGGGGGTGATCGAATTCATTTTTGGGGTGTTTTTGACGTGTTTTGGGGTCTCCGTTGGGTTTTGCTGGGTTCTTGTTGGTCATCATGTTGGAAAAGTGTAAATTGCGGGTTTTGGAGAACATCAGGTAGGTTTACTGTCTTTTTGGGGTGGATCTATGTTTTTGGGGGATTTTCTTCCAGTTTTGGGGGTGATTCCGTTCTTGTTTGGGGTGTTTTTGACGTGTTTTGTGGTCTCTGTTTTGTTTCGTTGTGTTTTCCTTGTTCATTTTGGTGGAAAAGGCTGAATAGTGGGTTTTGGAGAACATCAGGTAGGTTTAGGGTGGTTTTGGGATTTGATCCGTGCTTTTTGGGGATTTTGTTCCAGTTTTGGGGGTGATTCCGTTCTTGTTTGTGGTGTTTTTGATGTGTTTTGGGTTCTCCGTTGGGTTTCGTTGGGTTTTCCGTTGGCATCATGGTGGAAAAGGGTAAATTGCGGGTTTTGGAGAACATCAGGTAGGTTTAGGGGGACTTTTGGGGTGGATTCATGGTATTTGTTTTTTTTTTCTGTTTTTCTGGGGTGATCCCGTTCTTTTTTGGTGTGTTTTTGATGTGTTTTGGGGTCTCCGTTGGGTTTTGTTGGGTTCTTGTTGGTCATCATGTTGGAAAAGTGTAAATTGTGGGTTTTGGAGAATATCAGGTGAGTTTAAGTTTTTCTGGGTGGTGAATCTATGGTTTTGGTTGAATTCTTCTGTTTTTTTTTTTAGCGTTTTCTTCTGTTTTTGGGGTGGTCCCATTCTTTTTTGGGGTGTTTTTGACATATTTTGGGGTCTCCGTTGGGTTTTGTTGGGTTCTTGTTGTTCATCATGGTGAAAACGTGTAAATTGTGGGTATTGGAGAACATCAGGTAGGTTTAGGGGGACTTTTGGGGTGGATCAACGGCTTTTAGGGTTTTCTTTCGGTTTTGGGGGTGATCCCGCTTTTTTTTGTGGTGTTTTTGACGTGTTTTGGGGTTTCCGTTGCGTTTCGTTGATTTCCTAATGTGTTTTAAGTTTGTTGGGAGTGGACTTTGGGATTTGGAGAACATCAGGTAGGTTTAGTGTGTTTTTGGGGTGGATCTATGGTTTTTGGGGTTTTCTTTCTTTTTTAGGGGTTATCCTGTTCTTGTTTGGGGTGTTTTTGACTTGTTTTGGGGTCTCCGTTGGGTTTTAGTTGGATTCTCGTTGGTCGTTAAGGTAAATGGGAGTGGATTGTGGGTTTTGAAGAAGATCAGGTGAGTTTAGGGTGGTTTTGCGGGGAAATTCATAGTGTTTGGTGTTTTTTCTTCTGATCCAGTTCTTTTTTGGGGTGTTTTTGAGGTGTTTTTGGGGTTTCCGTTGGGTTTCGTTGAGTTCCTAATGGGTTTTATGGTGGTTGGGAGTGGACATTTGGATTTGGAGAACATCAGGTACGTTTAGAGTGGTTTTGGGATTGGATCCGTGCTTTTTGGGGTTTTCTTTCGTTTTGGGGGGTGATCCTGTTCTTGTTTGGGGTGTTTTGGACGTGTTTTGGGTTCTCCGTTGGGTTTTGTTGGGTTTTCCGTGGTCATCATGCTGGAAAAGTGTAAATTGTGGGTTTTGGAGAACATCAGGTAGGTTTATGAGGACTTCTGGGGCAGATTCATGGTTTTTAGGGTTTTCTTCTGTTGTTTTTCTAGTGATCCAGTTGTTTTTGTCATGCTTTTGACGTGTTTTGGGGTCTCCGTTGGGTTTCATTGGGTTTTTCGTGGTCATCATGGTGGAAAAGTTTAAATTGTGGGTTTTGGAGAACATCAGGTAGATTTAGGGTGTTTTTTGGGTGGATCTATGGTTTTGGAGGATTTTGTTCCAGTTTTGGGGTGATCCAATTCTTTTTTGGGGTGTTTTGGACATGTTTTGGGTTCTCCGTTGGGTTTCGTTGTGTTTTCCGTGGTCATCATGGTGGAAAAGTGTAAATTGTGGGTTTTGGAGAACATCAGGTAGGTTTAGGGGGACTTTTGGGGTGGATTCATGGTATTTGGGGTTTTCTTCTGTTTTTTTTGGGGGGGTGATCGAATTCATTTTTGGGGTGTTTTTGACGTGTTTTGGGGTCTCCGTTGGGTTTTGCTGGGTTCTTGTTGGTCATCATGTTGGAAAAGTGTAAATTGCGGGTTTTGGAGAACATCAGGTAGGTTTAGGGTGTTTTTGGGGTGGATCTATGTTTTTGGGGGATTTTCTTCCAGTTTTGGGGGTGATTCCGTTCTTGTTTGGGGTGTTTTTGACGTGTTTTGTGGTCTCTGTTTTGTTTCGTTGTGTTTTCCTTGTTCATTTTGGTGGAAAAGGCTGAATAGTGGGTTTTGGAGAACATCAGGTAGGTTTAGGGTGGTTTTGGGATTTGATCCGTGCTTTTTGGGGATTTTGTTCCAGTTTTGGGGGTGATTCCGTTCTTGTTTGTGGTGTTTTTGATGTGTTTTGGGTTCTCCGTTGGGTTTCGTTGGGTTTTCCGTTGGCATCATGGTGGAAAAGGGTAAATTGTGGGTTTTGGAGAACATCAGGTAGGTTTAGGGGGACTTTTGGGGTGGATTCATGGTATTTGTTTTTTTTTTTCTGTTTTTCTGGGGTGATCCCGTTCTTTTTTGGTGTGTTTTTGATGTGTTTTGGGGTCTCCGTTGGGTTTTGTTGGGTTCTTGTTGGTCATCATGTTGGAAAAGTGTAAATTGTGGGTTTTGGAGAATATCAGGTGAGTTTAAGTTTTTCTGGGTGGTGAATCTATGGTTTTGGTTGAATTCTTCTGTTTTTTTAGCGTTTTCTTCTGTTTTTGGGGTGGTCCCATTCTTTTTTGGGGTGTTTTTGACATATTTTGGGGTCTCCGTTGGGTTTTGTTGGGTTCTTGTTGTTCATCATGGTGAAAACGTGTAAATTGTGGGTATTGGAGAACATCAGGTAGGTTTAGGGGGACTTTTGGGGTGGATCAACGGCTTTTAGGGTTTTCTTTCGGTTTTGGGGGTGATCCCGCTTTTTTTTGTGGTGTTTTTGACGTGTTTTGGGGTTTCCGTTGCGTTTCGTTGATTTCCTAATGTGTTTTAAGTTTGTTGGGAGTGGACTTTGGGATTTGGAGAACATCAGGTAGGTTTAGTGTGTTTTTGGGGTGGATCTATGGTTTTGGGGGTTTTCTTTCTTTTTTAGGGGTTATCCTGTTCTTGTTTGGGGTGTGTTCGACTTGTTTTGGGGTCTCCGTTGGGTTTTAGTTGGATTCTCGTTGGTCGTTAAGGTAAATGGGAGTGGATTGTGGGTTTTGAAGAAGATCAGGTGAGTTTAGGGTGGTTTTGCGGGGAAATTCATAGTGTTTGGTGTTTTTTCTTCTGATCCAGTTCTTTTTTGGGGTGTTTTTGAGGTGTTTTTGGGGTTTCCGTTGGGTTTCGTTGAGTTCCTAATGGGTTTTATGGTGGTTGGGAGTGGACATTTGGATTTGGAGAACATCAGGTACGTTTAGAGTGGTTTTGGGATTGGATCCGTGCTTTTTGGGGTTTTCTTTCGTTTTGGGGGGTGATCCTGTTCTTGTTTGGGGTGTTTTGGACGTGTTTTGGGTTCTCCGTTGGGTTTTGTTGGGTTTTCCGTGGTCATCATGCTGGAAAAGTGTAAATTGTGGGTTTTGGAGAACATCAGGTAGGTTTATGAGGACTTCTGGGGCAGATTCATGGTTTTTAGGGTTTTCTTCTGTTGTTTTTCTAGTGATCCAGTTGTTTTTGTCATGCTTTTGACGTGTTTTGGGGTCTCCGTTGGGTTTCATTGGGTTTTTCGTGGTCATCATGGTGGAAAAGTTTAAATTGTGGGTTTTGGAGAACATCAGGTAGATTTAGGGTGTTTTTTGGGTGGATCTATGGTTTTGGAGGATTTTGTTCCAGTTTTGGGGTGATCCAATTCTTTTTTGGGGTGTTTTGGACATGTTTTGGGTTCTCCGTTGGGTTTCGTTGTGTTTTCCGTGGTCATCATGGTGGAAAAGTGTAAATTGTGGGTTTTGGAGAACATCAGGTAGGTTTAGGGGGACTTTTGGGGTGGATTCATGGTATTTGGGGTTTTCTTCTGTTTTTTTTGGGGGGGTGATCGAATTCATTTTTGGGGTGTTTTTGACGTGTTTTGGGGTCTCCGTTGGGTTTTGCTGGGTTCTTGTTGGTCATCATGTTGGAAAAGTGTAAATTGCGGGTTTTGGAGAACATCAGGTAGGTTTACTGTCTTTTTGGGGTGGATCTATGTTTTTGGGGGATTTTCTTCCAGTTTTGGGGGTGATTCCGTTCTTGTTTGGGGTGTTTTTGACGTGTTTTGTGGTCTCTGTTTTGTTTCGTTGTGTTTTCCTTGTTCATTTTGGTGGAAAAGGCTGAATAGTGGGTTTTGGAGAACATCAGGTAGGTTTAGGGTGGTTTTGGGATTTGATCCGTGCTTTTTGGGGATTTTGTTCCAGTTTTGGGGGTGATTCCGTTCTTGTTTGTGGTGTTTTTGATGTGTTTTGGGTTCTCCGTTGGGTTTCGTTGGGTTTTCCGTTGTCATCATGGTGGAAAAGGGTAAATTGTGGGTTTTGGAGAACATCAGGTAGGTTTAGGGGGACTTTTGGGGTGGATTCATGGTATTTGTTTTTTTTTTTCTGTTTTTCTGGGGTGATCCCGTTCTTTTTTGGTGTGTTTTTGATGTGTTTTGGGGTCTCCGTTGGGTTTTGTTGGGTTCTTGTTGGTCATCATGTTGGAAAAGTGTAAATTGTGGGTTTTGGAGAATATCAGGTGAGTTTAAGTTTTTCTGGGTGGTGAATCTATGGTTTTGGTTGAATTCTTCTGTTTTTTTAGCGTTTTCTTCTGTTTTTGGGGTGGTCCCATTCTTTTTTGGGGTGTTTTTGACATATTTTGTGGTCTCCGTTGGGTTTTGTTGGGTTCTTGTTGTTCATCATGGTGAAAACGTGTAAATTGTGGGTATTGGAGAACATCAGGTAGGTTTAGGGGGACTTTTGGGGTGGATCAACGGCTTTTAGGGTTTTCTTTCGGTTTTGGGGGTGATCCCGCTTTTTTTTGTGGTGTTTTTGACGTGTTTTGGGGTTTCCGTTGCGTTTTGTTGATTTCCTAATGTGTTTTAAGTTTGTTGGGAGTGGACTTTGGGATTTGGAGAACATCAGGTAGGTTTAGTGTGTTTTTGGGGTGGATCTATGGTTTTGGGGGTTTTCTTTCTTTTTTAGGGGTTATCCTGTTCTTGTTTGGGGTGTTTTCGACTTGTTTTGGGGTCTCCGTTGGGTTTTAGTTGGATTCTCGTTGGTCGTTAAGGTAAATGGGAGTGGATTGTGGGTTTTGAAGAAGATCAGGTGAGTTTAGGGTGGTTTTGCGGGGAAATTCATAGTGTTTGGTGTTTTTTCTTCTGATCCAGTTCTTTTTTGGGGTGTTTTTGAGGTGTTTTTGGGGTTTCCGTTGGGTTTCGTTGAGTTCCTAATGGGTTTTATGGTGGTTGGGAGTGGACATTTGGATTTGGAGAACATCAGGTACGTTTAGAGTGGTTTTGGGATTGGATCCGTGCTTTTTGGGGTTTTCTTTCGTTTTTGGGGGTAATCCTGTTCTTGTTTGGGGTGTTTTGGACGTGTTTTGGGTTCTCCGTTGGGTTTTGTTGGGTTTTCCGTGGTCATCATGCTGGAAAAGTGTAAATTGTTGGTTTTGGAGAACATCAGGTAGGTTTATGAGGACTTCTGGGGCAGATTCATGGTTTTTAGGGTTTTCTTCTGTTGTTTTTCTAGTGATCCAGTTGTTTTTGTCATGTTTTTGACGTGTTTTGGGGTCTCCGTTGGGTTTCATTGGGTTTTTCGTGGTCATCATGGTGGAAAAGTTTAAATTGTGGGTTTTGGAGAACATCAGGTAGATTTAGGGTGTTTTTTGGGTGGATCTATGGTTTTGGAGGATTTTGTTCCAGTTTTGGGGTGATCCAATTCTTTTTTGGGGTGTTTTGGACATGTTTTGGGTTCTCCGTTGGGTTTCGTTGTGTTTTCCGTGGTCATCATGGTGGAAAAGTGTAAATTGTGGGTTTTGGAGAACATCAGGTAGGTTTAGGGGGACTTTTGGGGTGGATTCATGGTATTTGGGGTTTTCTTCTGTTTTTTTTGGGGGGGTGATCGAATTCATTTTTGGGGTGTTTTTGACGTGTTTTGGGATCTTTGTTGGTTTTGTTGGGTTCTTGTTGGTCATCATGTTGGAAAAGTGTAAATTGTGGGTTTTGGAGAACATCAGGTAGGTTTAGTGTCTTTTTGGGGTGGATCTATGTTTTGAGGGGATTTTCTTCCAGTTTTGGGGGTGATTCCGTTCTTGTTTGGGGTGTTTTTGACTTGTTTTGGGGTCTCCGTTGGGTTTTAGTTGGATTCTCGTTGGTCCTTAAGGGAAATGGGAGTGGATTGTGGGTTTTGAAGAAGATCAGGTGAGTTTAGGGTGGTTTTGCGGGGAAATTCATAGTTGTTGGTGTTTTTTCTTCTGATCCAGTTCTTTTTTGGGGTGTTTTTGACGTGTTTTGGGTTCTCCGTTGGGTTTCTTTGGGTTTTCCGTGGTCATCATGGTGGAAAAGTGTAAATTGCGGGTTTTGGAGAACATCAGGTAGGTTTACTGTCTTTTTGGGGTGGATCTGTGTTTTTTGGGGATTTTCTTCCAGTTTTGGGGGTGATTCCGTTCTTGTTTGGGGTGTTTTTGACGTATTTTGTGGTCTCTGTTTTGTTTCGTTGTGTTTTCCTTGTTCATTTTGGTGGAAAAGGCTGAATAGTGGGTTTTGGAGAACATCAGGTAGGTTTAGGGTGGTTTTGGGATTTGATCCGTGCTTTTTGGGGATTTTGTTCCAGTTTTAGCGGTGATTCCGTTCTTGTTTGTGGTGTTTTTGATGTGTTTTGGGTTCTCCGTTGGGTTTCGTTGGGTTTTCCGTTGGCATCATGTTGGAAAAGTGTAAATTGTGGGTTTTGGAGAATATCAGGTGAGTTTAAGTTTTTTTGGGGGGTGAATCTATGGTTTTGGTTGAATTCTTCTGTTTTTTTTTTTTAGCGTTTTCTTCCGTTTTTGGGGTGGTCCCATTCTTTTTTGGGGTGTTTTTGACATATTTTGTGGTCTCCGTTTTTTTTTGTTGGGTTCTTGTTGTTCATCATAGTGAAAACGGGTAAATTGTGGGTATTGGAGAACATCAGGTAGGTTTAGGGGGACTTTTGGAGTGGATCAACGGCTTTTAGGGTTTTCTTTCGGTTTTGGGGGTGATCCCACTTTTTTTTGTGATGTTTTTGACGTGTTTTGGGGTTTCCGTTGCATTTCGTGGATTTCCTAATGCGTTTTAAGTTTGTTGGGAGTGGACTTTGGGATTTGGAGAACATCAGGTAGGTTTAGTGTCGTTTTTGGGTGGATCTATGGTTTTGGGGTATTTTGTTCCAGTTTTGGGGTGATCCCGTTCTTTTTTGGGGTGTTTTCGACGTGGTTTGTGTTCTCCGTTGGGTATCGTTGGGTTTTCCGTGGTCATCATGGTGGAAAAGTGTAAATTGTGGGTATTGGAGAACATTAGGTAGGTTTAGGGGGACTTTTGGGGTGGATCAACGGCTTTTAGGGTTTTCTTTCGGTTTTGGGGGTGATCCCGCTTTTTTTTGTGGTGTTTTTGACGTGTTTTGGGGTTTTTTCTTGCGTTTCGTTGATTTCCTAATGTGTTTTAAATTTGTTGGGAGTGGACTTTGGGATTTGGAGAACATCAGGTAGGTTTAGTGTGTTTTTGGGGTGGATCTATGTTTTTTGGGGTTTTCTTTCTTTTTTAGGGGTTATCCTGTTCTTGTTTGGGGTGTTTTTGACTTGTTTTGGGGTCTCCGTTGGGTTTTAGTTGGATTCTCGTTGGTCCTTAAGGTAAATGGGAGTGGATTGTGGGTTTTGAAGAAGATCAGGTGAGTTTAGGGTGGTTTTGCGGGGAAATTCATAGTTTTTGGTGTTTTTTCTTCTGATTCAGTTCTTTTTTGGGGTGTTTTTGAGGTGTTTTTGGGGTTTCCGTTGGGTTTCGTTGAGTTCCTAATGGGTTTTATGGTGGTTGGGAGTGGACATTTGGATTTGGAGAACAGCAGGTACGTTTAGAGTGGTTTTGGGATTGGATCCGTGCTTTTGGGGGTTTTCTTTGGTTTTGGGGGTGATCCTGTTCTTGTTTGGGGTGTTTTGGACGTGTTTTGGGTTCTCCGTTGGGTTTCGTTGGGTTTTCCGTGGTCATCATGCTGGAAAAGTGTAAATTGTGGGTTTTGGAGAACATCAGGTAGGTTTATGAGGACTTTTGGGGCAGATTCATGGTTTTTAGGGTTTTCTTCTGTTTTTTCTAGTTATCCAGTTGTTTTTCGGCGTGTTTTTGACGTGTTTTGGGGTCTCCGTTGGGTTTCATTGGGTTTCTCGTGGTCATCATGGTGGAAAAGTGTAAATAGTGGTTTTGGAGAACATCAGGTAGGTTTTGGGGGACTTTTGGGGTGGATTCATGATATATGGGGTTTTCTTCTGTTTTTTTTTTGGGGGGGGGTGATCCAATTTATTTTTGGTGTGTTTCTGACGTGTTTTGGGGTCTCCGTTGGGTTTCGTTGGGTTTTCCGTGGTCATCATGGTGGAAAAGTGTAAATAGTGGGTTTTGGAGAACATCAGGTAGGTTTAGGGGGACTTTTGGGGTGGATTCACGATATATGGTGTTTTCTTCTGTTTTTTTTTTTGGGGGGGGGGCTTATCCAATTCATTTTTGGGGTGTTTTTTACGTGTTTTGGGGTCTCCATTGGGTTTCGTTGTGTTTTCCGTGGTCATCATGGTGGAAAAGGGTAAATTTGTGGGATTTGGAGAACATCAGGTAGGTTTAGGTTGGTTTTGGGATTGGATCTGTGCTTTTTGGGGATTTTCTTCCAGTTTACGGGTGATCCCTTTCTTTTTTGGGGTGTTTTTGACGTGTTTTGGTGTCTCCTTTTGGGTTTTCGTTTGGTTCATGTTGGTCATCATGGTGAAAATTGTAAATTCTTTGGGGGGGAATTTTCTTCCAGTTTTGGGGGTGATCCCGTTCTTTTTTGGGGTGTTTTTGACATGTTTTGGTGTCTCTGTTGGGTTTCGTTGCGTTTTCTGTTGTCATGGTGGTGGAAAAGTGTAAATTGTGGGTTTTGGAGAACTTCAGGTACGTTTAGGCTTTTTTTGGGGTGGATCTATTTTTGGGGGGTTTTCTTTCGTTTTGGGGGGTTATCCCATTCTTTTTTGGGGTGTTTTTGACGTGTTTTGAGGTCTCCATTTGTTTTTTTTGGGTTTCCATTGGGTTTTCTGGTGGTTGGGAGTGGATTGTACATTTAGGAAAACATCAGGTAGGTTTAAGGGTTTTTTGGGTTGTTAAATCACTTTTATTCTTCTGATTCGGTTCGCTTTTGGGGTGTTTTTGACGTGTTTTGTGGTTTCCGTTGCGTTTCGTTGAGTTTTGACAAATTGACAAATCCTTGAAGTCCCTTTTGATTGCTCACAGGCTATGCGTTGCCACTCCTTCTCCTCCCAGATATAGGACGAGCAATCGGTAATAGTCTGACGGTTGAACCAAGCTGGGAAGCCTCCTTGTGATGTCCTAACCCAGGCCCTAGGAAGGCAGCAGATTTCCCTTAGAGGAGGGTCCCTTCTACATATTGGACCCTCTGTTCCGCTGATTGATAAATCACCCACAACTAAAACTCACCTTTTCTTCCTGCTGCCTGTGGTCACTATACGGGGGGGTTGGCTTTTCCAACCCTGCCAATATCTCTGGTGGAGAGGGATTATAGCCTTTTCCATCCATCGATTGCCTTTCGGCCTCCAGGGCCTTATACCTGTTGCGCAGGTCTACCTGATAGTGTGATATGGTTGAGATTTTGATAAAATTGCAAACACAAACATTAAAGTGATTACTGGTATCTACCACAGCATTATCTACGACTATAGAATCACAATGACTTCTCATGCAAACACAACCTTTCCCAATATATACAAGTACAGTATCAAGGGTTTCATTAGGATATATCTCAACGTGTCAAATATTTTGCTCAGTGTCAAGACAAATGTCTTGGGATTCCAGCGTGTTACTTTCACAGATGGAACTTTTTTGTTCACGCACAATGCATGCATTTACATCAATTGTTTGCCACTTTCCTCCCTTTTGATGGGCCCACACTTTATGCCCTTTAGGATAAAGTATAGTTCCATTATGATTGAGTCCTAATGCAATGATTGGCTATACATTGTATACGGTGGCATTACTTATAGTAAGTATAAAGGACACAATTTGATCATTTTCTGCATAAAGGGTAAAGTTGACTAATTGCAACCATGCTTGAAAATCTTTTTCAAATTCTGAAGCATTATCCCAAATAAATTTTCGAATTTCAGTGGGCAAAGTTCCTCCTTCTCCCTGTCTCTAATAATAGCTGCTGCTAAAGATTGTATACATTACTGCGTTTGGATACAGCTCCAAGCAAGGGAGGTATTGCCTTGGCTTTTTCCAAGGGCATGTACAATTAATTGATGGTATAGAAGCCATTGCTTTGCTAAAGACAATAAGGATGATTTTTATTGGATGATCGAGTTACTGTAGTCAGAAACTAAACCTAACCCTAACCTAACCCTAACACTAACCCAACCCTAAACCTAACCCTAACCCTAACGGCTGCCCGCGGATCTAAACCTAACGCTCAAACCCTAATCCTAACCCTAACCCTAACCCTAACCCGAACACTAAAGCTAAACCTAACCCTAACCCTTACCCTAAACCTAACCCTAACGTAACCCTAACCCTAACCCTAACACTATTCCTAACACTAACCCTAACCCTAACCCTAACCCTAATCCAAACAGAACCCTAAACCTTACCCTAACCCTAACCCTAAACCTAACCCTAACCCTAAACCTAACCCTAAACCTAACCCTAAACCTAACCCTAACATAACCCTAACCCTAAGCCTAAGCCTAACCCTAACCCTAACGGAACCCTAACCCTAACCCTAACACTATTCCTAACACTAACCCTAACCCTAACCCTAACCCTAATCCAAACAGAACCCTAAACCTTACCCTAACCCTAACCCTAAACCTAACCCTAACCCTAAACCTAAACCTAAACCTAACCTAACCCTAACCCTAACGCTAACCCTAAACCTAACCCTAACCCTAACCCTAACCCTAACCTTAACCCTAACCCTAACCCTAACCCTAACCCTAATCCTAACACTAACAACCCTAACCCTCTAACCCTAACCCTAACACTAACCCCTAACCCTAACCCTAATCCTAACCCTAACCCTAACCCTAATCCTAACACTAACAACCCTAACCCTCTAACCCTAACCCTAACACTAACCCCTAACCCTAACCCTAATCCTAACCCTAACCCTAACCCCTAACCCTAGCCCTAACCCTAACAATAACCCCCAACCCCAACCCTCACCCGAAACCCTAACTCTAGCCCCAGCCCTAGCCCCTAACCCTAACCCTAGTTCCCGAGAACTACATCTCCCGGTACGCTCTGGGCATTCAACATGGCTTCCCGGAAATCCCGAATCCAAAAACTACATTTCCCGGCATACTCTGGGTACGCAACATGGCCTCCCGAAAGTCTGGAGTCCCGAGAACTACATCTCCCGGCATGCTCTGGGCACACAACATGGCCTCCCAGTGCCGGAAAACTACACCTACCAGCATTCCCCGCACAGCCAGCATGGCCAATCACAGGCCGAGTGCTCGAGAACTGCATTTACCAGCACTCACTGGAACCCTCACCGCCCTTACAAAAAAAGCCTCAAGCCCTAACATCCAAAAAACCTCAAAACCCCTACAGACCTAACCCAAACTATTTACCACACTAAACCCCTGAAGACCTATGCCTAAAACCCCCAACCCAAAATCTTAGGATGCTCAAAACCCAAACCCAACCCAAAACGTTAGGAATGCTCAAAGCCCTAGCCCAAAAACTTAGGGCGCTCCAAACCCTAACCCCAAAACATTAAGACGCAAAAAACCCTAACCCAAAAACTTAGGGTAATACACCATAAATGTTTGTTCATTGTCTTTTGTATTATAAAAACAAGGAGTTCTGTTTGAGGAGCGGGAGTTGCGAAAGCTCCCTGCTGAAGTAAGGAGCTGCATAATGCTTGCCTAGACACTATGAAAATTCTTTTGCTTAATTTTCTTTTTAAAGAGATTTAAATTCTTAAAAATTCTTTTCCGCGCAACAGTGCGCGCAGTCGCAGAATATACCAGGATGCGTAATCCCGGAATTAGCAAGATATAAAAAGGGACCTTGGCGGGGGTGAGGTGCGTGCCGTTGGCGGAGCTGAGACTCCCCGGCTGCCCAGTGCTGTTTTGCTTGATGTTTGCTTTCTCAATAAATTCCTTTCTATGATTAATACAATGCTCTCTGAAAATTAATTAAGGGGGAAACTTATAACACTTTGGACGCTCAAAACCCAAACCCAAAAACTTTGGACGCTCAAAACCCTATCCCGAAAACACTAGGACGCTCCAAACCCTATCCCGAAAACAGGACGCTCCAAGCCCTAACCCAAAAACATTCGGACGCTCAAAACCCAAACCCAAAACATTAAGATGCTCCAAACCCTATCCGGAAAACATTAGGAAGCTCAAAGACCTATCCCAAAAACTTAGGACGCTCAAAACCCTATCCTGGAAACACTGAGATGCTCAGAACCCTATCCTGAAAATTTAGGACGCTCCAAACCCTAACCCAAAAACATTAGGACGCTCAAAGCCCCAACCCAAAACACTAGGACGCTCCAAACCCTATCCTGGAAACATTAAGATGCTCAAAACCCTATCCTGAAAACTGAGGATGCTCATTACCCAGACCCAAAATATTAAGATGCTCAAAACCCTAACCCAACTACTTAGGATGCTTGAAAGCCGATCCCAAAAAATTAGGGCACACAAAAGCCTAACCCCCAAAATTAAGATGCTCAAAATCCAAACCCCCAAAATTAGGATACTCAAAACCCTGGACCTGGAGAACCTAACCTGAAAAAAAAAAAAAAAAAAAAAAAAAAAGATCTTAAAACCCTAACCGTAAATAACTGACCAAAAATAAAACCTTAGGACTCTAACCCTAAAAAACATATCAACACTACAACCCAAAAAACTCTAATACCCTAACACGCTAACCCTGAAACCCTTAAAACCCTAACCCCCAAATCCTTAAAACCCTAACCGTTAAAACTCCAACCCTAAAAACCTTAAAATCCTAAACATAAACCCTGAAACCCCTTACCCTGAAACCCAACCCTAGTGCCCAATCCCTGAAACCTTAAAACCCTGAATCAATCTGTAGCAAATAGCATAGGCTGAGTCGAGGATCTCAGTACAGTAGCATTATTATTAGAGATTACAATGGCGGGTGTCCCACAAGCAGGAGGGTGCCTACTAATTCCATACACAGTTTACACACTTTTTTTTTCTGCCGAGGACCGGGACCCTCCCCTGTTTCCCCTTTAACTGTGCTATTCAAGGTTCATAATCTAGCTGGTGCTTCACAGAAAATACACAGCTGCTGGCCTGTTACAAGTCACATTTCTTTTGAGGTTTTTACTCTTTGAGGTGGTAATGTTTCTTACGCCGTGATTTCCACCTAATTGCTGTAAGGATTCTGGTTGTCTGCGTTTTACAAGCTTGTCTGTTATAATAAATAAAAGTCCCAAATAGGATTACAATCAAAGTTTACAATTCACTGAATGAATAGAGGTAAGCAAACAGTGCTGGGTACGCCGGGAGTCTCTGCTCCACCAAGACGCGCACCAGTTATACACCAGTTACCTCCCTTAAGGGATATAGAGAAGCCCTCTCAGATACGTCCGTCCTGCTTCTCCTGCATGCGGCCGGAGGTCGGTCTAATTCTGGTGCTGTTGGTGGTGGAAGCTGGGGCAACGGTGGTACTGGTGGCGATACCACAGCCACCGGAGGGGGAGCTGCCGGGGGTGGATTGTTAGGATATGGAGGTGGTAGCTTATCCAACGGCTCACGTTTATCTTCTTTTTCTTTTTCATGTTCTTCTTGTTCTTCAAATTTCTTACCTGCTTTTAGTGTAAATATTGAGGCTGGAAAAGGACGTGAAGTCCTCCTGATCCATAATCCTGCATAATCACTTTCTTCCTGGCTAAAAGCTTCCTTTGAATTAACATAGATATTTAAGGCCTGGCAAATCCAGTCTTCGAAGGATCCAAAAACAGGCCAAAAGACATGTAGTCTTAAAGGCTCCTTTGGCCATTCTGTCACACAATCCTGGACCATTTTTAATTTACTTTTTCCTTTTCTGGGGTCCCTATCATTCCAATTTCTAATCGTTATTCCTAATGGACTTTCTGGTGGTATGACTGGTAATTTGCTCCCTTTCTTCTGGTCTCTGGTCTTCGATTTTGTCTGACCCATCTAGGAATTTTACTATGGCAATTCCCACAGCCCTTGGTTACCTTAGTAAGAGTGTCTTGCAGGGGGTCGAGGACCTATCACACACCCACAAATCCTATAGGAATCCCTTCGGTCCTTCACCAGCCAAGTCCCTCACGGGAGATTGAAAACGCGGTTGGAAGACCTCCACAATCGCTTCGGAACTAAGTTCCATCCCAGTCACACTCTTACACACACAGGCAACCGAACCCCACCCAACCGAACGGTATACGCTTTAAATGCTTACGACTCCGTCATCTTCGTTCGGATCTTCACACACACAATTACGGGCAAAATATAGTGCTGCAGCTGGCAAGGGAGCTGAAAAAAAGAATCAGAAACTTTGCTTACCTTTATTCAGGTTTAAGATGCCATTAGTTCCGACCTGACTCAAACAGCAGCCACCAAATGGTGGGGGTGCCTCTCCTAGATCAAACCAGAAATCAGGAACCAAAGCCCTCCCGGACGAGCGCCCGCTTGTAATAAATGACTGGGTCCCAAATAGGATTGCAATTGAAATTTACAATTTATTAAATGAATAGAGGTAAGCAAGCAGCGCTGGGTGCGCCAGGAGTCTCTGCTCCACCAAGACGCACACAAGTTACATCAGGCGGCTGGTTTTTATGCTGCTAGGCTAATACATATTCATTACTACTTCTACAAAAGGCAGGGTTATTCTAATTAGTTCCCAGAATCCAAACCCTCCCACTGGTGCAGGCGTTATCAGTCTCCGGTGGTCCCTCTGGGGGCCGCTCGTACTGAAGGCTCGTAGTCTTCCTCCCAGGCTTTTCTCTTGTCCATCTCCTTTGTCCATCTTGGCTGGATGGCAGACACTTGCATAGTGTCCCATCAACAGTTGTAATAGTTAGCAGTTATTCTGAAACCCCTTTGTTCTCTTATCCCCTATTGACCCGAATTGATGGACCATTCCTTTGCAAGATACAAGAACTATATACATTAACCACTCTGGTTTTCTCAGACTTTTCATCATATCATGCGGCCCTAGCATTGTTCCATATTGACACGAATCAGATGAACTCATTTCACACTGTTAAGCTGTCTTATCACTGCAAGCATATCTCAATACCACCTTCCTTCCCTCTACAGGATGTAACTGCGCAAAAACAACATTTTTATTCCCACAACCTTGATCCCCTTACCCTGAAGTCCTTATTCCCCTTAAACATAGCAACTCTAACCACAACCCTAACCCTTATTATCAACCCCCTAATGCTAATGACACTGACCTTAATCCAAACCCCAAACTGCCCCTAACCCCAGACAACCAACAACGAAACACACACACACAAAGATGGAAACTACAAAAAAGGCAAAACCCACGATACAGGCCCCAAATCACAAATACGCAACCAAAATGCTACAGAAAAGCCCCAGATGCAGGCCCCAAATGCTACTGCTAGGCCTCAAAAGCTCAAGATGCATCCCAAAGCAAAAATGCAGGCCCCAAACGTTACAGAAAAGCCCCCAAACCCAGGCTGCACAAGTCTACAAGCATGCCCCAAACTGCCAACAGAAGCAGGCACCAACCACACCCAGATGCAGACCCCAACTGCCCACAAGCAGCTCCTACCCCACCACCCCCTCCCAAGAACTGGACTCCACCCAGACACTGGCCCAAGACCCAGGCCCGCCCCCCACCACCCCCCCTACCATCCCCCCCGACACAGGTGTACAAGCAGCTCACAACCCGCCCCTTCAGAGACCGGTCCCACTCCCCCCACCCCCCACAAGACATGGGATGCGGAGGTGTACAACCAACTCCCAACTCCCTCCCCCTCAAAGGGAGGCCCCAAAGACCCCCAAATGGAGGCTCCTAGAGTGAACAAACAGCTCCCAACTTCCCCAGGCACAGGCCCACCCCCCCCCCCCAAACACAGGCCACAAAGGTGTATAAACAGCCCAGACCCCCCTCCAAGACCATGGCCCCTATAGTGTACAAGCAGCTCCCAACCACCCACAGATGCAGGCCCCAACCCTTCTCAAAAGGGAGGCACCTAGAATGCACAAGCAACTCCCAACCCCCCTAAACATAGGTCCAAAAGTGCACAAGCAGCTCCCAACCCCCCTCAAATAAAGACCCCAAAAGTGTACAAGTAGCTCCCCCCCAGAGACAGGACCCAAAGGTGTACAACCAGTTCCCAACACCCCTGAGACACAGGCCCCAGCCGCCCCCCCAGACACAGCGACCCAAATTCTACAAGCAGCTCCCAACCCCTGCCAGGCAGGCCCCCTACCCTATACAAGCAGCTCCCAACCCTCCCCTCCCCCCCCGAGGGAGGCCCCCAAGGCCCCCACAAACACAGGCCCCTACAGTGTACAGGCAGCTCCCAGCCACCCCCAGATGCTGGCCCCAAAGTTGTACAAACAGCTCCCAGCCACCCTGCAGAAACAGATTCCTACATTGTACAAGCAGTTCCCAGCCCGCTAGACACAGGCCCTGACCCCCCACACATGCAGGCCCCAAAGGTGTACAAGCAGCTCCCACCCCTCCCCCAGACGCAGGTCCCAAGCCCCCCCCCCCCAAACACAGGCCCCTACAACCAGCACCCAACCCCCTACCCCCGATGCCAGGCCCAAAGGTGTAGAAGCAGCTCCAAACCTCCTCCCTCAACCCAGGCTCCAACAGTGTACAAGCAGCTCCCAACCAACCCTCCCCTTCCGCCCCCCCCCCCCCCCCCCCCCCAACACAGGCTCCAAAGGAATACAAAGAGCTCCCACCCCTCCCCCAGATGCTGGTCTCAACCCCCCCCCCCGCCCCCAGAAGCAGGCCCCAAAGGTGTAGAGTCAGCTCCCAACCCCCTCAATGCTGGCCCCAAGGGTCTACAAGCAGCTCCCCCCTTGCCCTCAGATACCGGCCCCCAGACACAGACCCCAAAAGCCTAATCACAGGCCCTGAACTCTAGAGGCAGGCTCCAAAACCCAGGACAAAGCCCCAGTGGTTCGAGACAGGGCCCAAATCCCAGACACAGGCCCCAAACGCTAAACATATGCCAAAAGAAGTATTAGTGCTGGTGCCAAATGTTACAGACAGGCCCAAAAGCCCGAGATGCTCAAGGCTGAGACGTAACTTGGCTTTCTGAATTACTGGAAAGCAGCTTTCATTCTCAGATAATTCTGTGCAGCACCCTTACATTTATCCTAACCCTTACCCTTACCCTTACACAAACCCTTACTCTAAACTTTACCGTGACCCGTACCCTTAACCTTACCTTTACCCTTAACCTAACCCTAAACCTTAAACCTTACCGTAAAGCTTACCCTTTCTGCTACACTTACCCTTAGCCTAAATCTAAACCTTACACTTACCCTTATCCTAACCCTCATCCTTACCATTACCCATACCCTTATTCTTACCCTTACCCTAACCCTTACCTTTACACTTACAGTTACCATTAACCTTACCCTAACACTTATCCTTAACCTAACCCTTACCCTAAACCTTACCCCAACCCTTACCCTGACCCTTACATTAACCGAAACCCTTACCCTAAACCTTACACTTACACTTAACCTTAACCTTACCCTTAACATTCACCTAATACTTACGCATACGTTTTCCTGACTTTAACCCTAAAACTAACCCTAACCATTACCCTAACACTTAACCTTACCCTAACCCTAACCCTAACCCTTACTCTAACCCTTACCCTGACCTGTACCCTTACACTTACCCTTACTCTTATACTTACCCTAATTCTTACCCATACCATAACCCATACCCTAACACATATTTGTACCCTTAACCTTACCGTTACCCTTAACCTTACCCTTACCCTTACTCTATCCGTTACCCTTAAGCTTAACCTTAACATAAACCTTACCCTTAACCTTACCATAAGCCATTGTAAGGGTTAGAGTAAGGGTTAGGGTAAGGGTGTTAGGGTAATGGTTAGGGTAAATTTTAGGCTTATGGTGAGGGAAACGTAAGGGTAAGGATTAGGTTAAGGTTAAGGGTAAGGTTAAGGTTAAGAGTAAGTGTAAGGTTTAGGATAAGGGTTAGGGTTAATGTAAGGGTCAGGGTAAGGGTTGGGGTAAGGTTTAGGGTAAGGAGAAGAGTAAGGGTATGGTTAATGGTAAGGGTGAGGGTTAGGGTTAGGGTAAGGATAAGGGTAAGTGTAAGGTTTAGGGTAAGGGTAATGGTATGCAGAAGGGTAAGGGTAAGTGTAAGGGTAAGGGTAGGAGTAATTGAACGAGTAATTCCTAGGGTAACTGTAAGCGTAAGTGTACATTTAAGTGTTGTTGTATGGCTTATTGTAAGGGTAAGGTTAAGTGTTAGGGTAATGGTTATGGTTAATTATAGGGTTAGGGTGAGAAAAACGTAAGGTTAAGTATTAGCTAAAGGTTAAGTGTAAGGTTAATGTTAAGAGTAAGTGTAAGGTTTAGGGTAAGGGTTAGGGTTAATGTAAGGGTCAGGGTAAGGGTTGGGGTAAGGTTTAGGGTTAGGGTTAGGTTAAGGGTAAGGATTAGGGTAAGGGTAAGGTTATGGTTAAAGGAAAGAGTAAGGGTAAGGAAAAAGTAAAGGTAAGGATTTGGGTAATGGTAAGGGTGAGAAGGGTTAGGGTAAGGGTTACGGTAAGGGTTAGGTAACGCAGTGTACAACCTGGGACGTCACACGCAGAGCTGCCTCTGGCAAGGTGAGTGAGGAACAGATGTAGCAGTTGTTGTGTTGTAGGTCTCACTGTTCCTCTAGGCATCCCCTCTTTGTCTTTTAGAGGTGTTGTAGCTGTTTGAAGAGGGTAGATTGAAGCATCTGCCTCGGGGGCTGGTAAGCGGCAGAGGTAAGGGAGCAGATGAGAGTAACTTACCTAGTTGTGCTGTGTCTTTGGATGCTGCATCGGCCTATGCGTTTCTTTTTCTTTCACAGGTGTCTCGCACAGGCTCAAAGGAGCAAACTGCACTCTGAAGAGCTGTGTAAGAAGAGGGGCTGGTCATGAGCTGGGTTGGAGCAGAACGACCAAGTAGCACAAGGTGACTATGAAAGGTGTCCGTCTTGCTTTGCAGGTGCCGTGGCAGGCTCTCCACAGAAGTGAATAAGGATATGAGATAAGGCCAGAGAGCGACAAGGAGCGGCACGTGCAGGGATGGTTTTGAAGCGCTGCGGTGGCTTACTCTTCTGTTCATCAGGTGCCACAGGCAAGGTGGGTTGTAACATCAGTCGTTATATTTGCATGAAAGCAGTTCACTTGAATGCCACAGTGCATCTGAGTAGGGTGTTCTAGCAGAACAAGCTTGTCTGGCACAGCGGTGCCTGATGGCAGTGTGTTTCCTCAGGTGAAGAGGTGCCTGAAGTCCCATCCTATCTAGCCTTGATTCAAAGATCGAAGCCGAAATTCCTTTAAGTGGTATATTCTTTATTGCAGCGCTGGATGGGGGAGGGGGGAGGGGGAGGGTGAGCGAACAGCTGCGTGGTGTTTAGCTGCCGGCCAGGTTAAACCACGACACACCTTTTACCCTAACATAATAATTCTGTGAAGGCATTAATGCTTGATTTAGAACTGAATACGTTGGCCCATAGCAATAAGAAATTTCACTTCCATTCCTCCCCTAGCTTCATTATAACCAGTGGAGGATCCGCTAGGGTAGATTCCCCAGGTCCCCGTTATTCCTGTTGAAATCAGGGGTTGATTACCCTAGGAAAAGGCTAGTCAATTTGTCCTCCAAAGCCAGGTCCAAACCGTTTTGTTTTATTTATTTAGTTATTTATTTATTTATTTTCATTACATTTCAGAGTTGGTCCAAAAATTCCATAGGGCTTTCTTTTAGACCTTGTTGGAAGCATATTCTCAATTCCCAATTCATCCAGGTTTTAGTATTTACTTAACCGTTCATAATTTTCAGGATGATTCGGGTCTTAGTGGGGGTCGGTCGGGGAATGCAATTGTCCACAGTTCCCTGAACGGTCCCATCAGCAATCTGAGCTCGCACATGAACTCAGGTTGTTTTAAGAGTTGACCTCTTTTCTGTTTCTGTGACAACTCTCTCGGACCGATCATGGTCCCTTTGCCCTAAAGGGCTAACACCCATGATTTTAAGATCTCTGCCTCGGGCAGAGGCAGAACTATTAACATTCCTACATCCTCTTTCCCTGCTCATTCAACTTCAAACACCTTTAACACTTTCAACAACCCTTTTAACACTTCCTTTATCTTTCTCCAGCCTGTACTTCTCTAATGCCAACATCAAAGGTTCAGTCAGGGGCCAACTTAATTCCCTACCTTTTCCCACCAAGATGCTGAAACATCAGTATACAACATTTCATCCTGTTCTGCTTCTCAAAAAACAACATTAACTGTAGCAAAATATTATAGTTTAAAGTTCCGTTTAGGGGCCACTTTTCTCCACATTCCAGCTTATAAAGCAGCCACCACTGATTACGATATTTTATCAATGTTTTCCTGTTCACACTTCCACCGGCAGATCCTCCAATATCCTTCCAGTGACTTAAAACACATCCTAACACACTTTTCTTTAAAATTTCACTGCTTGTTTGCCCCCCCAGTTTCCAGTTTACACTTTCAGAATACACACGTTACTTACAAAAGCGTATCACAAAACGTATCACTCACAAAACTACGGGCACGCAATATCTTTCAGTAGCGATGTCACAAAACTACTATTACCAGCAATATTGCCAAAATCACAGTAACAATAGTCAGAGTCAAATTCCACATGCGATAAGTCAGAAAACCGAACTGTGTAACACCGTAACGATATCTTTCTTATAACAATGCCACGAACCTACTATTACCACCAGGAAAATAGCCAAAATCGCAGTAACAAGAACCAGAGTTAAATACCATACTCCATGAGTCAGAAAACCGAAATAGACAACACAATTCCAGATGGACCTTAAAGCGAGCTCCTTCCTTAAGGTCCCCAAACATGTACTTACGGTGCTAACCACAAAGTATATACCAAACACTGCCTCGCAGAAGATCACCTTCTGACTTACAGACAGTCCCAGATGACCGGTCTACCAGAAAACCAAACCAGAATAAAGAATATACTCACTTACAATGATGGGGTCCTTGTCTGCCTCCGCAGTGATCCGGTGAGTCAAGGAGTCCCTCCGGGAAATCCCGGGGGTACCCTAGGGAGTCCTGTTCCCAGCAGGTCCTGCAGTCCGGCAGAGAGGTTGTCCCATCTGGGTCGCCAAATTGATTCAAAGATCGAAGCCGAAATTCCTTTAAGTGGTATATTCTTTATTGCTGCGCTGGATGCACGGGGGATCTCTCCACCTATCGTGCATACCCAAAGCAGAAAGCAGTCTTGAATTTATACAATCAATCTATCAATATTCTACAAGCACCTATACATATGCATTACCTATCCCCGCCTTCCCTCGCTTCTCATGCTAATTAGCCTTTTGGCACCTTGCGCCTGCGCAGAGCCTTCCAAGAATTGTGGGCAGGGGTCTTTGGGACGTGGGCAGGGGTCTTTGGGAGGAAGACCCCGAGTCTTCCTCACAGCGTACTTTTCACCTTTGGTCAGGAATCTGCTGAATTGGCATGTTTCTTAATTGCAAGAGCTGGTTGTTGCTAATTCTCCCGTTTGTTGTATCTTTATAATGAATTCCAATGTCCAGTTTCGAGATTTATAGTCCTTACATTCGTTTCTCTGTCCGCCTGCCGCTTCCTTATCATGAGTTCCAGTGTCTTGTTTCGAGATATACAGTCCTTGTCTGGGGATTGTCCTTGCCTCCCCAATACCTCCTTAATCAATCCCCCCTTTTCTTTTCCCATGCAAATTCTTTTGCATCAGATACTTCCATTATTTACAGTAACACAACAAAGCAGGCATCTAAACAACATGCACACAAATATTCCTAACACTACTAATACGATTAGAGCAATGAATACTTGTTTCAACCATTGGAAATTGGGCAACCAGGAGGTTAACTTAGTCCATAGTTCACTAAAACTCCATGAAAGATCATCTTTACTGATCTCATGTAGGATCCTTGTCTGCTTCCATATTTCTTCCAGGTCGGTAGAGATCCTTCCACTCTGATCTACATACATACAACAACTTGTGTTTATTACTGTACAGACTCCCCCTTGAGTGGCCAGTAACAAGTCTAGGGCCATCCGATTTTGGAATACTACCTGTGATAAACTAGATATCTCTTCTTGTTGAGCCTTTATAGCATCCAGAATTTTGTTTTCTAACTTCTCTATAATTGCAGAAATATTAACTATTGCCTTTTCCAATTCACTCACTCCTAACCATGGGATAAACCATCGCACAAAACTATGAAAAGGGGTGTGTCTCTCTACCAATGGATTGTTAATTTTTCATCTGATTCTCCGGATATGATTTCTCAAGTAACCTCGAGGCACTACATCATGTACTGTCATATTGGGGACTACCGCTCCAAGAGTGCAAGTTCCCTTCCAATTCTCAGGCAAGACCTTACGGGCTGTATCATTGCATAGCCAATACCACCCTTTTCCTTCTGGAACCGTCCAGCTGGTTGAATTTGTCCAGCCGCTAGTCGTACTAATATCAATTGTTCAATTACAAGATGTCTGATTTCCCACATAAGTAGTATCCGTATTTATACAATGCTGTTTTCCTATACCCTTAGGCGGGTTACACCTTTGTACACATACATAATAGGATTCTAACGGCATGAAGCTACTCACTTCTAGTTCCAAAACTGCTTAATGTTTTCGACCCCGAGATGTGTTTTCCCACAAATTAGTCCAAGATAAGTTTGCAGGCAAGGGAATCCCAATTAACGATACACCCTTATTCCCATGCTGTGGCAGATGGGTGCATACCCAACAGTTCGTCTTATTAGTTACTTGAGAAATTGTTTGTATTAAGGTCAGGTGTAAGTTCTCATCCCAAGTTGCCCACCCCAAATCCGAGAACCGCACCCCTGCAATCATTAGGATCTGGAAAACCGTAATTTTGTTGGTCCAATTGGAGTGGTGGTCCATATCCTCGCCGGGGCCTTCTTCACCCTTGAATTGTGGATCCAAGCTGCTTGCTTCTTAATCTTAATGGCGGTGTGTGTTGTCAGTAATACTTGGTATGCTCCCATCCACTTTCCTTCCATTTTTCCTGCACGGGTTGTCCTGAAAAAGTCTTTATAAAAATAAAATCCCCGAGCTTAAAGGGGTGGATTGGTTGATCCAACCCTCTAGCCCTGGTCCCTAAAACAAATTTATGTACTTTATTTAATTGTTTCTGAAGTTCAGTTATATAAGCATATAAATGTTCTGATCCTAACTGCGTTAGGTCCTCTCCACTAAATAGAAATTGCTATGGCCTTCCATATAAGATTTTGAAGGGACTCAAATTTCCTTTTATTCTAGGTTTAACTCTAATTCCAAGTAATGCTAAAGGGAGGGATTGAGGCCATGACAAATTAGCTTCTTATCCAATTTTAGCTATTTATTGTTTAATTAAATGGTTCATTTTTTCTACCTGTCCACTTGCCTGTGGTCTATAAGGAGTATGCAGTTGCCAATCTATCTTTAGAATCTTACTTATCTGGTCTACCACTTGTGCACAAAAATGTGAAACTCTATCAGAAGACATTGCTACTAGAATCCCAAAGCATGGTATTATTTCATTTAACAAGACTTTAACCACTTCTCTTGCTTTGGTTGTTCGACAGGGAAAGGCTTCAGGCCTTCCTGAAAACGTGTCAGTCAGAACCAGTAAATAATGATACCCCCCTTTTCTAGGGAGTTCTGAAAAATCAATTTGCCACTGTTGCCCCGAATAATTTCCTTTACCGATTATTCCAAATTTTATTCTATTCTTGGTATTGGGGTTATTGTGTAAGCAAATGCTACATTGTTGAGTTACTTGTTTTATCATATCGTCCCACTAATGTCGGACTCAGGCTCTTATGCGGTGTGCCAGCTCCCCAATGCGTTTTATTGTGTTCTGTAAGAACTATGGGCCATGTCAAACTAGAGGGTATTACTATGGGGTTATCTTTTAAATATACTCATCCATCTGGTTTCATTTTACCTTTCAAATCTTCAATTAATTTTAAGTCTTCTTTTGTATAATTTGGATATAGTTTGGATTTTACCGTCTGGTATCAAAGACAATGCCTTCACCTCAGTTATTTCAGCTGCCTGCTTAGCCTCTGCCAATCGATTTTCCAATTTCAAAATCGCTGTTCCCCTTTTGGTGTCCCTGACAATGCATGATAGCTACCTTTTCTGGTTGTTTTACAGCCTCTAACAATTTTAAAATTTCTTCAGCATACTTTGTGTTTTCACTGAGCGGTCAGCAATCCATGTTCTTTCCAAATTGCTCCATGAGCATGTACCACGCCGAATGTATATTTAGGATCTGTCCAAATATTTACCCTTTTTCCCGCTGCCAGTTCCAATGCTCTCGTGAGAGCAACTATCTCCGCCTTTTGAGCTGATGTTCCAGGGGGTAAAGGCTTAGACTCGATTACCTGCTGAGTAGTTGTTATAGCATATCCAGCTTTACGTTGTCTTTGCGTAACAAAACTGCTCCCATCCGTGAACCAAGTTTCTTCCGCATCTTCCATGGGCTCCTCCTTAAGGTCTGGTCGGCTGGAATACACAGTCTCTAGAGTTTCTAAACAATCGTGAATCACAGCTTGTGCCGGAGCATCACTAAGAAAAGAGGCTAGATTCACAATATGAATTATCACAATCTCCACGTCGTCCTGTTCTACCAATATTGCTTGATATTTCAAAATCATCAATTCTTGTTTAAGTTGTTTAAAGACTTTTTGTGCTTCTCCAGTCCAGACTAACTTTGACTGGTTAATCTTTATCAATTCACATAGAGGCTTTACCAATAGTCCATAATTATAAATCCAAAGGCGACACCAACCTGTCATTCCTAAAAAGCTTTGTAGCTCCTTTACCATTTGAGGTTCTGGAGTCCGGCAAATGACTTCCTTATGTTCAGTTCCTAGTTCTCGTTGTCCTTCCGAAATGTCAAATCCCAGATAGGTCACACTTTGTTGAGCCAGCTGGACTTTCTGTCAAGAGACTTGATATCCATTTAAACCCAGAAAATTAAGACGACTTATAGTCCATTGAATCCAACTCCCTTTAGTCTCGGTAGCTATTAAGAGATCATCTACATATTGTAAAAAAGCACCTTCAGTGTCCGGAGGTATCCATGTTTCGAGTTCCCTTGCTAATTGGTTTCCAAAAATAGTGGGGCTATTCTTGAATCCTTGAGGTAGTAATGTCCACGTAAGCTGCGTCTTTCTGCCTGAATCGGGATTTTCCCATTCAAAGGCGAATAGGTTTTGGCTTTCTGTGGCTAAGCCTAGGCAGAAGAAGGCATCTTTTAAATCCAGTACGGTAAACCAGACTTGACTATTCTTTAATTTAGTCAGCAAAGTATAAGGGTTTGCCACTACTGGATGTATATCCTCAGTGATTTTATTTATGGCCCTCAAATCCTGAACTAGCCTATAGCTTTTTCATCTGCCTTTTTAATTGGCAATATGGCTGAATTGTATTCTGATTCACATTCAATCAATAATCCATACTGTAAAACTTTATCAATTATCTCTTTAATTCCTTTCCTATCTTCTATCCTCAAAGGATATTACTTAACCTTAATGGGTTTCTCTCCTGGCTTTAATTTAATAATTATTAAGGTCACATTTTTAGCTCTTCCAGGGACTTCGGTAGCCCAAACTCCTGGACATACTTGATCTGTGATCTCTAAAGGTATTTCACTTTTAGGGTCAGTTTGTATTAGTGCCAAGCTTAACACATTTATTAGTTGTTCTTCTCCTGTTCTTAATTCCATTTTCCCTTTTTCAAAGACAATTTCTGCTCCTACTTGCTCTAATAAATCTCTACCTAAGAGTGCCCATGAGGAGCTAGGCATAGATAAAAATCTGTGTATGCCCCATTGTTTCCCTAACTTGTACTTCAAAGGTTCCCAAAAATAAGCCTTTTCGGTTACACCTTGTCCTGGTTTCAGTTAGAACAGAATTAATTTTCTTCCTAGTAGCTGGGAGAATGCTATGTTTTGGCTTAGGATGAGAAGAGTGCTGATAACACCCCGATGTTTCAGTTGTTGCAGAGCAATGCTTATACCAAGCCAAGGACCTCTCAGCTTCTTGCTCTGTCCTGCCAACAGGCAGGCTGGGGGTGCAGTAAGAGCTGGGAGGGGACAGACCCAGGACAGGTGACCCAAACTAGCCAAAGGGGTATTCCATAACATCTGACGTCAGGCTAAACAATACATAGGGGTGGCTAGCCAGGGGGAGGGGGCCGGACTGCTCGGGGTTAGGCTGGGCATCGGTCAGCGGGTGGTGAGCAATTGCATTGTGCATCACTTGTTTGTACACATTATTACTAGTGGTACTATTATCATCATTGTATTATTATTATTATTATTATTATTATTATTATTATTACTATTATTATTATTTTGTCTTATTAAACTGTCTTTATCTCAACTCACGGGCTTCACTTTCCATTTCTCTCCCCCATCCCAGAGAGGGAGGGGGAGGGGGAGCGAACAGCTGCGTGGTGTTTAGCTGCCGGCCAGGTTAAACCACGACACACCTTTTACCCTAACATAATAATTCTGTGAAGGCATTAATGCTTGATTCAGAACTGAATACGTTGCCCCATAGCAATAAGAAATTTCACTTCCATTCCTCCCCTAGCTTCATTATAACCAGTGGAGGATCCGCTAGGGTAGATTCCCCAGGTCCCCGTTATTCCTGTTGAAATCAGGGGTTGATTACCCTAGGAAAAGGCTAGTCAATTTGTCCTCCAAAGCCAGGTCCAAACCGTTTTGTTTTATTTATTTAGTTATTTATTTATTTATTTTCATTACATTTCAGAGTTGGTCCAAAAATTCCATAGGGCTTTCTTTTAGACCTTGTTGGAAGCATATTCTCAATTCCCAATTCATCCAGGTTTTAGTATTTACTTAACCGTTCATAATTTTCAGGATGATTCGGGTCTTAGTGGGGGTCGGTCGGGGAATGCAATTGTCCACAGTTCCCTGAACGGTCCCATCAGCAATCTGAGCTCGCACATGAACTCAGGTTGTTTTAAGAGTTGACCTCTTTTCTGTTTCTGTGACAACTCTCTCGGACCGATCATGGTCCCTTTGCCCTAAAGGGCTAACACCCATGATTTTAAGATCTCTGCCTCGGGCAGAGGCAGAACTATTAACATTCCTACATCCTCTTTCCCTGCTCATTCAACTTCAAACACCTTTAACACTTTCAACAACCCTTTTAACACTTCCTTTATCTTTCTCCAGCCTGTACTTCTCTAATGCCAACATCAAAGGTTCAGTCAGGGGCCAACTTAATTCCCTACCTTTTCCCACCAAGATGCTGAAACATCAGTATACAACATTTCATCCTGTTCTGCTTCTCAAAAAACAACATTAACTGTAGCAAAATATTATAGTTTAAAGTTCCGTTTAGGGGCCACTTTTCTCCACATTCCAGCTTATAAAGCGGCCACCACTGATTACGATATTTTATCAATGTTTTCCTGTTCACACTTCCACCGGCAGATCCTCCAATATCCTTCCAGTGACTTAAAACACATCCTAACACACTTTTCTTTAAAATTTCACTGCTTGTTTGCCCCCCCAGTTTCCAGTTTACACTTTCAGAATACACACGTTACTTACAAAAGCGTATCACAAAACGTATCACTCACAAAAATACGGGCACGCAATATCTTTCAGTAGCGATGCCACAAAACTACTATTACCAGCAATATTGCCAAAATCACAGTAACAATAGTCAGAGTCAAATTCCACATGCGAGAAGTCAGAAAACCGAACTGTGTAACACCGTAACGATATCTTTCTTATAACAATGCCACGAACCTACTATTACCACCAGGAAAATAGCCAAAATCGCAGTAACAAGAACCAGAGTTAAATACCATACTCCATGAGTCAGAAAACCGAAATAGACAACACAATTCCAGATGGACCTTAAAGCGAGCTCCTTCCTTAAGGTCCCCAAACATGTACTTACGGTGCTAACCACAAAGTATATACCAAACACTGCCTCGCAGAAGATCACCTTCTGACTTACAGACAGTTCCAGATGACCGGTCTACCAGAAAACCAAACCAGAATAAAGAATATACTCACTTACAATGATGGGGTCCTTGTCTGCCTCCGCAGTGATCCGGTGAGTCAAGGAGTCCCTCCGGGAAATCCCGGGGGTACCCTAGGGAGTCCTGTTCCCAGCAGGTCCTGCAGTCCGGCAGAGAGGTTGTCCCATCTGGGTCGCCAAATTGATTCAAAGATCGAAGCCGAAATTCCTTTAAGTGGTATATTCTTTATTGCTGCGCTGGATGCACGGGGGATCTCTCCACCTATCGTGCATACCCAAAGCAGAAAGCAGTCTTGAATTTATACAATCAATCTATCAATATTCTACAAGCACCTATACATATGCATTACCTATCCCCGCCTTCCCTCGCTTCTCATGCTAATTAGCCTTTTGGCACCTTGCGCCTGCGCAGAGCCTTCCAAGAATTGTGGGCAGGGGTCTTTGGGACGTGGGCAGGGGTCTTTGGGAGGAAGACCCCGAGTCTTCCTCACAGCGTACTTTTCACCTTTGGTCAGGAATCTGCTGAATTGGCATGTTTCTTAATTGCAAGAGCTGGTTGTTGCTAATTCTCCCGTTTGTTGTATCTTTATAATGAATTCCAATGTCCAGTTTCGAGATTTATAGTCCTTACATTCGTTTCTCTGTCCGCCTGCCGCTTCCTTATCATGAGTTCCAGTGTCTTGTTTCGAGATATACAGTCCTTGTCTGGGGATTGTCCTTGCCTCCCCAATACCTCCTTAATCAATCCCCCCTTTTCTTTTCCCATGCAAATTCTTTTGCATCAGATACTTCCATTATTTACAGTAACACAACAAAGCAGGCATCTAAACAACATGCACACAAATATTCCTAACACTACTAATACGATTAGAGCAATGAATACTTGTTTCAACCATTGGAAATTGGGCAACCAGGAGGTTAACTTATTCCATAGTTCACTAAAACTCCATGAAAGATCATCTTTACTGATCTCATGTAGGATCCTTGTCTGCTTCCATATTTCTTCCAGGTCGGTAGAGATCCTTCCACTCTGATCTACATACATACAACAACTTGTGTTTATTACTGTACAGACTCCCCCTTGAGTGGCCAGTAACAAGTCTAGGGCCATCCGATTTTGGAATACTACCTGTGATAAACTAGATATCTCTTCTTGTTGAGCCTTTATAGCATCCAGAATTTTGTTTTCTAACTTCTCTATAATTGCAGAAATATTAACTATTGCCTTTTCCAATTCACTCACTCCTAACCATGGGATAAACCATCGCACAAAACTATGAAAAGGGGTGTGTCTCTCTACCAATGGATTGTTAATTTTTCATCTGATTCTCCGGATATGATTTCTCAAGTAACCTCGAGGCACTACATCATGTACTGTCATATTGGGGACTACCGCTCCAAGAGTGCAAGTTCCCTTCCAATTCTCAGGCAAGACCTTACGGGCTGTATCATTGCATAGCCAATACCACCCTTTTCCTTCTGGAACCGTCCAGCTGGTTGAATTTGTCCAGCCGCTAGTCGTACTAATATCAATTGTTCAATTACAAGATGTCTGATTTCCCACATAAGTAGTATCCGTATTTATACAATGCTGTTTTCCTATACCCTTAGGCGGGTTACACCTTTGTACACATACATAATAGGATTCTAACGGCATGAAGCTACTCACTTCTAGTTCCAAAACTGCTTAATGTTTTCGACCCCGAGATGTGTTTTCCCACAAATTAGTCCAAGATAAGTTTGCAGGCAAGGGAATCCCAATTAACGATACACCCTTATTCCCATGCTGTGGCAGATGGGTGCATACCCAACAGTTCGTCTTATTAGTTACTTGAGAAATTGTTTGTATTAAGGTCAGGTGTAAGTTCTCATCCCAAGTTGCCCACCCCAAATCCGAGAACCGCACCCCTGCAATCATTAGGATCTGGAAAACCGTAATTTTGTTGGTCCAATTGGAGTGGTGGTCCATATCCTCGCCGGGGCCTTCTTCACCCTTGAATTGTGGATCCAAGCTGCTTGCTTCTTAATCTTAATGGCGGTGTGTGTTGTCAGTAATACTTGGTATGCTCCCATCCACTTTCCTTCCATTTTTCCTGCACGGGTTGTCCTGAAAAAGTCTTTATAAAAATAAAATCCCCGAGCTTAAAGGGGTGGATTGGTTGATCCAACCCTCTAGCCCTGGTCCCTAAAACAAATTTATGTACTTTATTTAATTGTTTCTGAAGTTCAGTTATATAAGCATATAAATGTTCTGATCCTAACTGCGTTAGGTCCTCTCCACTAAATAGAAATTGCTATGGCCTTCCATATAAGATTTTGAAGGGACTCAAATTTCCTTTTATTCTAGGTTTAACTCTAATTCCAAGTAATGCTAAAGGGAGGGATTGAGGCCATGACAAATTAGCTTCTTATCCAATTTTAGCTATTTATTGTTTAATTAAATGGTTCATTTTTTCTACCTGTCCACTTGCCTGTGGTCTATAAGGAGTATGCAGTTGCCAATCTATCTTTAGAATCTTACTTATCTGGTCTACCACTTGTGCACAAAAATGTGAAACTCTATCAGAAGACATTGCTACTAGAATCCCAAAGCATGGTATTATTTCATTTAACAAGACTTTAACCACTTCTCTTGCTTTGGTTGTTCGACAGGGAAAGGCTTCAGGCCTTCCTGAAAACGTGTCAGTCAGAACCAGTAAATAATGATACCCCCCTTTTCTAGGGAGTTCTGAAAAATCAATTTGCCACTGTTGCCCCGAATAATTTCCTTTACCGATTATTCCAAATTTTATTCTATTCTTGGTATTGGGGTTATTGTGTAAGCAAATGCTACATTGTTGAGTTACTTGTTTTATCATATCGTCCCACTAATGTCGGACTCAGGCTCTTATGCGGTGTGCCAGCTCCCCAATGCGTTTTATTGTGTTCTGTAAGAACTATGGGCCATGTCAAACTAGAGGGTATTACTATGTGGTTATCTTTTAAATATACTCATCCATCTGGTTTCATTTTACCTTTCAAATCTTCAATTAATTTTAAGTCTTCTTTTGTATAATTTGGATATAGTTTGGATTTTACCGTCTGGTATCAAAGACAATGCCTTCACCTCAGTTATTTCAGCTGCCTGCTTAGCCTCTGCCAATCGATTTTCCAATTTCAAAATCGCTGTTCCCCTTTTGGTGTCCCTGACAATGCATGATAGCTACCTTTTCTGGTTGTTTTACAGCCTCTAACAATTTTAAAATTTCTTCAGCATACTTTGTGTTTTCACTGAGCGGTCAGCAATCCATGTTCTTTCCAAATTGCTCCATGAGCATGTACCACGCCGAATGTATATTTAGGATCTGTCCAAATATTTACCCTTTTTCCCGCTGCCAGTTCCAATGCTCTCGTGAGAGCAACTATCTCCGCCTTTTGAGCTGATGTTCCAGGGGGTAAAGGCTTAGACTCGATTACCTGCTGAGTAGTTGTTATAGCATATCCAGCTTTACGTTGTCTTTGCGTAACAAAACTGCTCCCATCCGTGAACCAAGTTTCTTCCGCATCTTCCATGGGCTCCTCCTTAAGGTCTGGTCGGCTGGAATACACAGTCTCTAGAGTTTCTAAACAATCGTGAATCACAGCTTGTGCCGGAGCATCACTAAGAAAAGAGGCTAGATTCACAATATGAATTATCACAATCTCCACGTCGTCCTGTTCTACCAATACTGCTTGATATTTCAAAATCATCAATTCTTGTTTAAGTTGTTTAAAGACTTTTTGTGCTTCTCCAGTCCAGACTAACTTTGACTGGTTAATCTTTATCAATTCACATAGAGGCTTTACCAATAGTCCATAATTATAAATCCAAAGGCGACACCAACCTGTCATTCCTAAAAAGCTTTGTAGCTCCTTTACCATTTGAGGTTCTGGAGTCCGGCAAATGACTTCCTTATGTTCAGTTCCTAGTTCTCGTTGTCCTTCCGAAATGTCAAATCCCAGATAGGTCACACTTTGTTGAGCCAGCTGGACTTTCTGTCAAGAGACTTGATATCCATTTAAACCCAGAAAATTAAGACGACTTATAGTCCATTGAATCCAACTCCCTTTAGTCTCGGTAGCTATTAAGAGATCATCTACATATTGTAACAAAGCACCTTCAGTGTCCGGAGGTATCCATGTTTCGAGTTCCCTTGCTAATTGGTTTCCAAAAATAGTGGGGCTATTCTTGAATCCTTGAGGTAGTAATGTCCACGTAAGCTGCGTCTTTCTGCCTGAATCGGGATTTTCCCATTCAAAGGCGAATAGGTTTTGGCTTTCTGTGGCTAAGCCTAGGCAGAAGAAGGCATCTTTTAAATCCAGTACGGTAAACCAGACTTGACTATTCTTTAATTTAGTCAGCAAAGTATAAGGGTTTGCCACTACTGGATGTATATCCTCAGTGATTTTATTTATGGCCCTCAAATCCTGAACTAGCCTATAGCTTTTTCATCTGCCTTTTTAATTGGCAATATGGCTGAATTGTATTCTGATTCACATTCAATCAATAATCCATACTGTAAAACTTTATCAATTATCTCTTTAATTCCTTTCCTATCTTCTATCCTCAAAGGATATTACTTAACCTTAATGGGTTTCTCTCCTGGCTTTAATTTAATAATTATTAAGGTCACATTTTTAGCTCTTCCAGGGACTTCGGTAGCCCAAACTCCTGGACATACTTGATCTGTGATCTCTAAAGGTATTTCACTTTTAGGGTCAGTTTGTATTAGTGCCAAGCTTAACACATTTATTAGTTGTTCTTCTCCTGTTCTTAATTCCATTTTCCCTTTTTCAAAGACAATTTCTGCTCCTACTTGCTCTAATAAATCTCTACCTAAGAGTGCCCATGAGGAGCTAGGCATAGATAAAAATCTGTGTATGCCCCATTGTTTCCCTAACTTGTACTTCAAAGGTTCACAAAAATAAGCCTTTTCGGTTACACCTTGTCCTGGTTTCAGTTAGAACAGAATTAATTTTCTTCCTAGTAGCTGGGAGAATGCTATGTTTTGGCTTAGGATGAGAAGAGTGCTGATAACACCCCGATGTTTCAGTTGTTGCAGAGCAATGCTTATACCAAGCCAAGGACCTCTCAGCTTCTTGCTCTGTCCTGCCAACAGGCAGGCTGGGGGTGCAGTAAGAGCTGGGAGGGGACAGACCCAGGACAGGTGACCCAAACTAGCCAAAGGGGTATTCCATAACATCTGACGTCAGGCTAAACAATACATAGGGGTGGCTAGCCAGGGGGAGGGGGCCGGACTGCTCGGGGTTAGGCTGGGCATCGGTCAGCGGGTGGTGAGCAATTGCATTGTGCATCACTTGTTTGTACACATTATTACTAGTGGTACTATTATCATCATTGTATTATTATTATTATTATTATTATTATTATTATTATTACTATTATTATTATTTTGTCTTATTAAACTGTCTTTATCTCAACTCACGGGCTTCACTTTCCATTTCTCTCCCCCATCCCAGAGAGGGAGGGGGAGGGGGAGCGAACAGCTGCGTGGTGTTTAGCTGCCGGCCAGGTTAAACCACGACACACCTTTTACCCTAACATAATAATTCTGTGAAGGCATTAATGCTTGATTCAGAACTGAATACGTTGCCCCATAGCAATAAGAAATTTCACTTCCATTCCTCCCCTAGCTTCATTATAACCAGTGGAGGATCCGCTAGGGTAGATTCCCCAGGTCCCCGTTATTCCTGTTGAAATCAGGGGTTGATTACCCTAGGAAAAGGCTAGTCAATTTGTCCTCCAAAGCCAGGTCCAAACCGTTTTGTTTTATTTATTTAGTTATTTATTTATTTATTTTCATTACATTTCAGAGTTGGTCCAAAAATTCCATAGGGCTTTCTTTTAGACCTTGTTGGAAGCATATTCTCAATTCCCAATTCATCCAGGTTTTAGTATTTACTTAACCGTTCATAATTTTCAGGATGATTCGGGTCTTAGTGGGGGTCGGTCGGGGAATGCAATTGTCCACAGTTCCCTGAACGGTCCCATCAGCAATCTGAGCTCGCACATGAACTCAGGTTGTTTTAAGAGTTGACCTCTTTTCTGTTTCTGTGACAACTCTCTCGGACCGATCATGGTCCCTTTGCCCTAAAGGGCTAACACCCATGATTTTAAGATCTCTGCCTCGGGCAGAGGCAGAACTATTAACATTCCTACATCCTCTTTCCCTGCTCATTCAACTTCAAACACCTTTAACACTTTCAACAACCCTTTTAACACTTCCTTTATCTTTCTCCAGCCTGTACTTCTCTAATGCCAACATCAAAGGTTCAGTCAGGGGCCAACTTAATTCCCTACCTTTTCCCACCAAGATGCTGAAACATCAGTATACAACATTTCATCCTGTTCTGCTTCTCAAAAAACAACATTAACTGTAGCAAAATATTATAGTTTAAAGTTCCGTTTAGGGGCCACTTTTCTCCACATTCCAGCTTATAAAGCGGCCACCACTGATTACGATATTTTATCAATGTTTTCCTGTTCACACTTCCACCGGCAGATCCTCCAATATCCTTCCAGTGACTTAAAACACATCCTAACACACTTTTCTTTAAAATTTCACTGCTTGTTTGCCCCCCCAGTTTCCAGTTTACACTTTCAGAATACACACGTTACTTACAAAAGCGTATCACAAAACGTATCACTCACAAAAATACGGGCACGCAATATCTTTCAGTAGCGATGCCACAAAACTACTATTACCAGCAATATTGCCAAAATCACAGTAACAATAGTCAGAGTCAAATTCCACATGCGAGAAGTCAGAAAACCGAACTGTGTAACACCGTAACGATATCTTTCTTATAACAATGCCACGAACCTACTATTACCACCAGGAAAATAGCCAAAATCGCAGTAACAAGAACCAGAGTTAAATACCATACTCCATGAGTCAGAAAACCGAAATAGACAACACAATTCCAGATGGACCTTAAAGCGAGCTCCTTCCTTAAGGTCCCCAAACATGTACTTACGGTGCTAACCACAAAGTATATACCAAACACTGCCTCGCAGAAGATCACCTTCTGACTTACAGACAGTTCCAGATGACCGGTCTACCAGAAAACCAAACCAGAATAAAGAATATACTCACTTACAATGATGGGGTCCTTGTCTGCCTCCGCAGTGATCCGGTGAGTCAAGGAGTCCCTCCGGGAAATCCCGGGGGTACCCTAGGGAGTCCTGTTCCCAGCAGGTCCTGCAGTCCGGCAGAGAGGTTGTCCCATCTGGGTCGCCAAATTGATTCAAAGATCGAAGCCGAAATTCCTTTAAGTGGTATATTCTTTATTGCTGCGCTGGATGCACGGGGGATCTCTCCACCTATCGTGCATACCCAAAGCAGAAAGCAGTCTTGAATTTATACAATCAATCTATCAATATTCTACAAGCACCTATACATATGCATTACCTATCCCCGCCTTCCCTCGCTTCTCATGCTAATTAGCCTTTTGGCACCTTGCGCCTGCGCAGAGCCTTCCAAGAATTGTGGGCAGGGGTCTTTGGGACGTGGGCAGGGGTCTTTGGGAGGAAGACCCCGAGTCTTCCTCACAGCGTACTTTTCACCTTTGGTCAGGAATCTGCTGAATTGGCATGTTTCTTAATTGCAAGAGCTGGTTGTTGCTAATTCTCCCGTTTGTTGTATCTTTATAATGAATTCCAATGTCCAGTTTCGAGATTTATAGTCCTTACATTCGTTTCTCTGTCCGCCTGCCGCTTCCTTATCATGAGTTCCAGTGTCTTGTTTCGAGATATACAGTCCTTGTCTGGGGATTGTCCTTGCCTCCCCAATACCTCCTTAATCAATCCCCCCTTTTCTTTTCCCATGCAAATTCTTTTGCATCAGATACTTCCATTATTTACAGTAACACAACAAAGCAGGCATCTAAACAACATGCACACAAATATTCCTAACACTACTAATACGATTAGAGCAATGAATACTTGTTTCAACCATTGGAAATTGGGCAACCAGGAGGTTAACTTAGTCCATAGTTCACTAAAACTCCATGAAAGATCATCTTTACTGATCTCATGTAGGATCCTTGTCTGCTTCCATATTTCTTCCAGGTCGGTAGAGATCCTTCCACTCTGATCTACATACATACAACAACTTGTGTTTATTACTGTACAGACTCCCCCTTGAGTGGCCAGTAACAAGTCTAGGGCCATCCGATTTTGGAATACTACCTGTGATAAACTAGATATCTCTTCTTGTTGAGCCTTTATAGCATCCAGAATTTTGTTTTCTAACTTCTCTATAATTGCAGAAATATTAACTATTGCCTTTTCCAATTCACTCACTCCTAACCATGGGATAAACCATCGCACAAAACTATGAAAAGGGGTGTGTCTCTCTACCAATGGATTGTTAATTTTTCATCTGATTCTCCGGATATGATTTCTCAAGTAACCTCGAGGCACTACATCATGTACTGTCATATTGGGGACTACCGCTCCAAGAGTGCAAGTTCCCTTCCAATTCTCAGGCAAGACCTTACGGGCTGTATCATTGCATAGCCAATACCACCCTTTTCCTTCTGGAACCGTCCAGCTGGTTGAATTTGTCCAGCCGCTAGTCGTACTAATATCAATTGTTCAATTACAAGATGTCTGATTTCCCACATAAGTAGTATCCGTATTTATACAATGCTGTTTTCCTATACCCTTAGGCGGGTTACACCTTTGTACACATACATAATAGGATTCTAACGGCATGAAGCTACTCACTTCTAGTTCCAAAACTGCTTAATGTTTTCGACCCCGAGATGTGTTTTCCCACAAATTAGTCCAAGATAAGTTTGCAGGCAAGGGAATCCCAATTAACGATACACCCTTATTCCCATGCTGTGGCAGATGGGTGCATACCCAACAGTTCGTCTTATTAGTTACTTGAGAAATTGTTTGTATTAAGGTCAGGTGTAAGTTCTCATCCCAAGTTGCCCACCCCAAATCCGAGAACCGCACCCCTGCAATCATTAGGATCTGGAAAACCATAATTTTGTTGGTCCAATTGGAGTGGTGGTCCATATCCTCGCCGGGGCCTTCTTCACCCTTGAATTGTGGATCCAAGCTGCTTGCTTCTTAATCTTAATGGCGGTGTGTGTTGTCAGTAATACTTGGTATGCTCCCATCCACTTTCCTTCCATTTTTCCTGCACGGGTTGTCCTGAAAAAGTCTTTATAAAAATAAAATCCCCGAGCTTAAAGGGGTGGATTGGTTGATCCAACCCTCTAGCCCTGGTCCCTAAAACAAATTTATGTACTTTATTTAATTGTTTCTGAAGTTCAGTTATATAAGCATATAAATGTTCTGATCCTAACTGCGTTAGGTCCTCTCCACTAAATAGAAATTGCTATGGCCTTCCATATAAGATTTTGAAGGGACTCAAATTTCCTTTTATTCTAGGTTTAAATCTAATTCCAAGTAATGCTAAAGGGAGGGATTGAGGCCATGACAAATTAGCTTCTTATCCAATTTTAGCTATTTATTGTTTAATTAAATGGTTCATTTTTTCTACCTGTCCACTTGCCTGTGGTCTATAAGGAGTATGCAGTTGCCAATCTATCTTTAGAATCTTACTTATCTGGTCTACCACTTGTGCACAAAAATGTGAAACTCTATCAGAAGACATTGCTACTAGAATCCCAAAGCATGGTATTATTTCATTTAACAAGACTTTAACCACTTCTCTTGCTTTGGTTGTTCGACAGGGAAAGGCTTCAGGCCTTCCTGAAAACGTGTCAGTCAGAACCAGTAAATAATGATACCCCCCTTTTCTAGGGAGTTCTGAAAAATCAATTTGCCACTGTTGCCCCGAATAATTTCCTTTACCGATTATTCCAAATTTTATTCTATTCTTGGTATTGGGGTTATTGTGTAAGCAAATGCTACATTGTTGAGTTACTTGTTTTATCATATCGTCCCACTAATGTCGGACTCAGGCTCTTATGCGGTGTGCCAGCTCCCCAATGCGTTTTATTGTGTTCTGTAAGAACTATGGGCCATGTCAAACTAGAGGGTATTACTATGTGGTTATCTTTTAAATATACTCATCCATCTGGTTTCATTTTACCTTTCAAATCTTCAATTAATTTTAAGTCTTCTTTTGTATAATTTGGATATAGTTTGGATTTTACCGTCTGGTATCAAAGACAATGCCTTCACCTCAGTTATTTCAGCTGCCTGCTTAGCCTCTGCCAATCGATTTTCCAATTTCAAAATCGCTGTTCCCCTTTTGGTGTCCCTGACAATGCATGATAGCTACCTTTTCTGGTTGTTTTACAGCCTCTAACAATTTTAAAATTTCTTCAGCATACTTTGTGTTTTCACTGAGCGGTCAGCAATCCATGTTCTTTCCAAATTGCTCCATGAGCATGTACCACGCCGAATGTATATTTAGGATCTGTCCAAATATTTACCCTTTTTCCCGCTGCCAGTTCCAATGCTCTCGTGAGAGCAACTATCTCCGCCTTTTGAGCTGATGTTCCAGGGGGTAAAGGCTTAGACTCGATTACCTGCTGAGTAGTTGTTATAGCATATCCAGCTTTACGTTGTCTTTGCGTAACAAAACTGCTCCCATCCGTGAACCAAGTTTCTTCCGCATCTTCCATGGGCTCCTCCTTAAGGTCTGGTCGGCTGGAATACACAGTCTCTAGAGTTTCTAAACAATCGTGAATCACAGCTTGTGCCGGAGCATCACTAAGAAAAGAGGCTAGATTCACAATATGAATTATCACAATCTCCACGTCGTCCTGTTCTACCAATATTGCTTGATATTTCAAAATCATCAATTCTTGTTTAAGTTGTTTAAAGACTTTTTGTGCTTCTCCAGTCCAGACTAACTTTGACTGGTTAATCTTTATCAATTCACATAGAGGCTTTACCAATAGTCCATAATTATAAATCCAAAGGCGACACCAACCTGTCATTCCTAAAAAGCTTTGTAGCTCCTTTACCATTTGAGGTTCTGGAGTCCGGCAAATGACTTCCTTATGTTCAGTTCCTAGTTCTCGTTGTCCTTCCGAAATGTCAAATCCCAGATAGGTCACACTTTGTTGAGCCAGCTGGACTTTCTGTCAAGAGACTTGATATCCATTTAAACCCAGAAAATTAAGACGACTTATAGTCCATTGAATCCAACTCCCTTTAGTCTCGGTAGCTATTAAGAGATCATCTACATATTGTAACAAAGCACCTTCAGTGTCCGGAGGTATCCATGTTTCGAGTTCCCTTGCTAATTGGTTTCCAAAACTAGTGGGGCTATTCTTGAATCCTTGAGGTAGTAATGTCCACGTAAGCTGCGTCTTTCTGCCTGAATCGGGATTTTCCCATTCAAAGGCGAATAGGTTTTGGCTTTCTGTGGCTAAGCCTAGGCAGAAGAAGGCATCTTTTAAATCCAGTACGGTAAACCAGACTTGACTATTCTTTAATTTAGTCAGCAAAGTATAAGGGTTTGCCACTACTGGATGTATATCCTCAGTGATTTTATTTATGGCCCTCAAATCCTGAACTAGCCTATAGCTTTTTCATCTGCCTTTTTAATTGGCAATATGGCTGAATTGTATTCTGATTCACATTCAATCAATAATCCATACTGTAAAACTTTATCAATTATCTCTTTAATTCCTTTCCTATCTTCTATCCTCAAAGGATATTACTTAACCTTAATGGGTTTCTCTCCTGGCTTTAATTTAATAATTATTAAGGTCACATTTTTAGCTCTTCCAGGGACTTCGGTAGCCCAAACTCCTGGACATACTTGATCTGTGATCTCTAAAGGTATTTCACTTTTAGGGTCAGTTTGTATTAGTGCCAAGCTTAACACATTTATTAGTTGTTCTTCTCCTGTTCTTAATTCCATTTTCCCTTTTTCAAAGACAATTTCTGCTCCTACTTGCTCTAATAAATCTCTACCTAAGAGTGCCCATGAGGAGCTAGGCATAGATAAAAATCTGTGTATGCCCCATTGTTTCCCTAACTTGTACTTCAAAGGTTCACAAAAATAAGCCTTTTCGGTTACACCTTGTCCTGGTTTCAGTTAGAACAGAATTAATTTTCTTCCTAGTAGCTGGGAGAATGCTATGTTTTGGCTTAGGATGAGAAGAGTGCTGATAACACCCCGATGTTTCAATTGTTGCAGAGCAATGCTTATACCAAGCCAAGGACATCTCAGCTTCTTGCTCTGTCCTGCCAACAGGCAGGCTGGGGGTGCAGTAAGAGCTGGGAGGGGACAGACCCAGGACAGGTGACCCAAACTAGCCAAAGGGGTATTCCATAGCATCTGACGTCAGGCTAAACAATACATAGGGGTGGCTAGCCAGGGGGAGGGGGCCGGACTGCTCGGGGTTAGGCTGGGCATCGGTCAGCGGGTGGTGAGCAATTGCATTGTGCATCACTTGTTTGTACACATTATTACTAGTGGTACTATTATCATCATTGTATTATTATTATTATTATTATTATTATTATTATTATTATTATTATTATTATTTTGTCTTATTAAACTGTCTTTATCTCAACTCACGGGCTTCACTTTCCATTTCTCTCCCCCATCCCAGAGAGGGAGGGGGAGGGGGAGCGAACAGCTGCGTGGTGTTTAGCTGCCGGCCAGGTTAAACCACGACACACCTTTTACCCTAACATAATAATTCTGTGAAGGCATTAATGCTTGATTTAGAACTGAATACGTTGGCCCATAGCAATAAGAAATTTCACTTCCATTCCTCCCCTAGCTTCATTATAACCAGTGGAGGATCCGCTAGGGTAGATTCCCCAGGTCCCCGTTATTCCTGTTGAAATCAGGGGTTGATTACCCTAGGAAAAGGCTAGTCAATTTGTCCTCCAAAGCCAGGTCCAAACCGTTTTGTTTTATTTATTTAGTTAGTTATTTATTTATTTTCATTACATTTCAGAGTTGGTCCAAAAATTCCATAGGGCTTTCTTTTAGACCTTGTTGGAAGCATATTCTCAATTCCCAATTCATCCAGGTTTTAGTATTTACTTAACCGTTCATAATTTTCAAGATGATTCGGGTCTTAGTGGGGGTCAGTCGGGGAATGCAATTGTCCACAGTTCCCTGAATGGTCCCATCAGCAATCTGAGCTCGCACATGAACTCAGGTTGTTTTAAGAGTTGACCTCTTTTCTGTTTCTGTGACAACTCTCTCGGACCGATCATGGTCCCTTTGCCCTAAAGGGCTAACACCCATGATTTTAAGATCTCTGCCTCGGGCAGAGGCAGAACTATTAACATTCCTACATCCTCTTTCCCTGCTCATTCAACTTCAAACACCTTTAACACTTTCAACAACCCTTTTAACACTTCCTTTATCTTTCTCCAGCCTGTACTTCTCTAATGCCAACATCAAAGGTTCAGTCAGGGGCCAACTTAATTCCCTACCTTTTCCCACCAAGATGCTGAAACATCAGTATACAACATTTCATCCTGTTCTGCTTCTCAAAAAACAACATTAACTGTAGCAAAATATTATAGTTTAAAGTTCCGTTTAGGGGCCACTTTTCTCCACATTCCAGCTTATAAAGCGGCCACCACTGATCACGATATTTTATCAATGTTTTCCTGTTCACACTTCCACCGGCAGATCCTCCAATATCCTTCCAGTGACTTAAAACACATCCTAACACACTTTTCTTTAAAATTTCACTGCTTGTTTGCCCCCCCAGTTTCCAGTTTACACTTTCAGAATACACACGTTACTTACAAAAGCGTATCACAAAACGTATCACTCACAAAAATACGGGCACGCAATATCTTTCAGTAGCGATGCCACAAAACTACTATTACCAGCAATATTGCCAAAATCACAGTAACAATAGTCAGAGTCAAATTCCACATGCGAGAAGTCAGAAAACCGAACTGTGTAACACCGTAACGATATCTTTCTTATAACAATGCCACGAACCTACTATTACCACCAGGAAAATAGCCAAAATCGCAGTAACAAGAACCAGAGTTAAATACCATACTCCATGAGTCAGAAAACCGAAATAGACAACACAATTCCAGATGGACCTTAAAGCGAGCTCCTTCCTTAAGGTCCCCAAACATGTACTTACGGTGCTAACCACAAAGTATATACCAAACACTGCCTCGCAGAAGATCACCTTCTGACTTACAGACAGTTCCAGATGACCGGTCTACCAGAAAACCAAACCAGAATAAAGAATATACTCACTTACAATGATGGGGTCCTTGTCTGCCTCCGCAGTGATCCGGTGAGTCAAGGAGTCCCTCCGGGAAATCCCGGGGGTACCCTAGGGAGTCCTGTTCCCAGCAGGTCCTGCAGTCCGGCAGAGAGGTTGTCCCATCTGGGTCGCCAAATTGATTCAAAGATCGAAGCCGAAATTCCTTTAAGTGGTATATTCTTTATTGCTGCGCTGGATGCACGGGGGATCTCTCCACCTATCGTGCATACCCAAAGCAGAAAGCAGTCTTGAATTTATACAATCAATCTATCAATATTCTACAAGCACCTATACATATGCATTACCTATCCCCGCCTTCCCTCGCTTCTCATGCTAATTAGCCTTTTGGCACCTTGCGCCTGCGCAGAGCCTTCCAAGAATTGTGGGCAGGGGTCTTTGGGACGTGGGCAGGGGTCTTTGGGAGGAAGACCCCGAGTCTTCCTCACAGCGTACTTTTCACCTTTGGTCAGGAATCTGCTGAATTGGCATGTTTCTTAATTGCAAGAGCTGGTTGTTGCTAATTCTCCCGTTTGTTGTATCTTTATAATGAATTCCAATGTCCAGTTTCGAGATTTATAGTCCTTACATTCGTTTCTCTGTCCGCCTGCCGCTTCCTTATCATGAGTTCCAGTGTCTTGTTTCGAGATATACAGTCCTTGTCTGGGGATTGTCCTTGCCTCCCCAATACCTCCTTAATCAATCCCCCCTTTTCTTTTCCCATGCAAATTCTTTTGCATCAGATACTTCCATTATTTACAGTAACACAACAAAGCAGGCATCTAAACAACATGCACACAAATATTCCTAACACTACTAATACGATTAGAGCAATGAATACTTGTTTCAACCATTGGAAATTGGGCAACCAGGAGGTTAACTTAGTCCATAGTTCACTAAAACTCCATGAAAGATCATCTTTACTGATCTCATGTAGGATCCTGGTCTGCTTCCATATTTCTTCCAGGTCGGTAGAGATCCTTCCACTCTGATCTACATACATACAACAACTTGTGTTTATTACTGTACAGACTCCCCCTTGAGTGGCCAGTAACAAGTCTAGGGCCATCCGATTTTGGAATACTACCTGTGATAAACTAGATATCTCTTCTTGTTGAGCCTTTATAGCATCCAGAATTTTGTTTTCTAACTTCTCTATAATTGCAGAAATATTAACTATTGCCTTTTCCAATTCACTCACTCCTAACCATGGGATAAACCATCGCACAAAACTATGAAAAGGGGTGTGTCTCTCTACCAATGGATTGTTAATTTTTCATCTGATTCTCCGGATATGATTTCTCAAGTAACCTCGAGGCACTACATCATGTACTGTCATATTGGGGACTACCGCTCCAAGAGTGCAAGTTCCCTTCCAATTCTCAGGCAAGACCTTACGGGCTGTATCATTGCATAGCCAATACCACCCTTTTCCTTCTGGAACCGTCCAGCTGGTTGAATTTGTCCAGCCGCTAGTCGTACTAATATCAATTGTTCAATTACAAGATGTCTGATTTCCCACATAAGTAGTATCCGTATTTATACAATGCTGTTTTCCTATACCCTTAGGCGGGTTACACCTTTGTACACATACATAATAGGATTCTAACGGCATGAAGCTACTCACTTCTAGTTCCAAAACTGCTTAATGTTTTCGACCCCGAGATGTGTTTTCCCACAAATTAGTCCAAGATAAGTTTGCAGGCAAGGGAATCCCAATTAACGATACACCCTTATTCCCATGCTGTGGCAGATGGGTGCATACCCAACAGTTCGTCTTATTAGTTACTTGAGAAATTGTTTGTATTAAGGTCAGGTGTAAGTTCTCATCCCAAGTTGCCCACCCCAAATCCGAGAACCGCACCCCTGCAATCATTAGGATCTGGAAAACCGTAATTTTGTTGGTCCAATTGGAGTGGTGGTCCATATCCTCGCCGGGGCCTTCTTCACCCTTGAATTGTGGATCCAAGCTGCTTGCTTCTTAATCTTAATGGCGGTGTGTGTTGTCAGTAATACTTGGTATGCTCCCATCCACTTTCCTTCCATTTTTCCTGCACGGGTTGTCCTGAAAAAGTCTTTATAAAAATAAAATCCCCGAGCTTAAAGGGGTGGATTGGTTGATCCAACCCTCTAGCCCTGGTCCCTAAAACAAATTTATGTACTTTATTTAATTGTTTCTGAAGTTCAGTTATATAAGCATATAAATGTTCTGATCCTAACTGCGTTAGGTCCTCTCCACTAAATAGAAATTGCTATGGCCTTCCATATAAGATTTTGAAGGGACTCAAATTTCCTTTTATTCTAGGTTTAACTCTAATTCCAAGTAATGCTAAAGGGAGGGATTGAGGCCATGACAAATTAGCTTCTTATCCAATTTTAGCTATTTATTGTTTAATTAAATGGTTCATTTTTTCTACCTGTCCACTTGCCTGTGGTCTATAAGGAGTATGCAGTTGCCAATCTATCTTTAGAATCTTACTTATCTGGTCTACCACTTGTGCACAAAAATGTGAAACTCTATCAGAAGACATTGCTACTAGAATCCCAAAGCATGGTATTATTTCATTTAACAAGACTTTAACCACTTCTCTTGCTTTGGTTGTTCGACAGGGAAAGGCTTCAGGCCTTCCTGAAAACGTGTCAGTCAGAACCAGTAAATAATGATACCCCCCTTTTCTAGGGAGTTCTGAAAAATCAATTTGCCACTGTTGCCCCGAATAATTTCCTTTACCGATTATTCCAAATTTTATTCTATTCTTGGTATTGGGGTTATTGTGTAAGCAAATGCTACATTGTTGAGTTACTTGTTTTATCATATCGTCCCACTAATGTCGGACTCAGGCTCTTATGCGGTGTGCCAGCTCCCCAATGCGTTTTATTGTGTTCTGTAAGAACTATGGGCCATGTCAAACTAGAGGGTATTACTATGTGGTTATCTTTTAAATATACTCATCCATCTGGTTTCATTTTACCTTTCAAATCTTCAATTAATTTTAAGTCTTCTTTTGTATAATTTGGATATAGTTTGGATTTTACCGTCTGGTATCAAAGACAATGCCTTCACCTCAGTTATTTCAGCTGCCTGCTTAGCCTCTGCCAATCGATTTTCCAATTTCAAAATCGCTGTTCCCCTTTTGGTGTCCCTGACAATGCATGATAGCTACCTTTTCTGGTTGTTTTACAGCCTCTAACAATTTTAAAATTTCTTCAGCATACTTTGTGTTTTCACTGAGCGGTCAGCAATCCATGTTCTTTCCAAATTGCTCCATGAGCATGTACCACGCCGAATGTATATTTAGGATCTGTCCAAATATTTACCCTTTTTCCCGCTGCCAGTTCCAATGCTCTCGTGAGAGCAACTATCTCCGCCTTTTGAGCTGATGTTCCAGGGGGTAAAGGCTTAGACTCGATTACCTGCTGAGTAGTTGTTATAGCATATCCAGCTTTACGTTGTCTTTGCGTAACAAAACTGCTCCCATCCGTGAACCAAGTTTCTTCCGCATCTTCCATGGGCTCCTCCTTAAGGTCTGGTCGGCTGGAATACACAGTCTCTAGAGTTTCTAAACAATCGTGAATCACAGCTTGTGCCGGAGCATCACTAAGAAAAGAGGCTAGATTCACAATATGAATTATCACAATCTCCACGTCGTCCTGTTCTACCAATATTGCTTGATATTTCAAAATCATCAATTCTTGTTTAAGTTGTTTAAAGACTTTTTGTGCTTCTCCAGTCCAGACTAACTTTGACTGGTTAATCTTTATCAATTCACATAGAGGCTTTACCAATAGTCCATAATTATAAATCCAAAGGCGACACCAACCTGTCATTCCTAAAAAGCTTTGTAGCTCCTTTACCATTTGAGGTTCTGGAGTCCGGCAAATGACTTCCTTATGTTCAGTTCCTAGTTCTCGTTGTCCTTCCGAAATGTCAAATCCCAGATAGGTCACACTTTGTTGAGCCAGCTGGACTTTCTGTCAAGAGACTTGATATCCATTTAAACCCAGAAAATTAAGACGACTTATAGTCCATTGAATCCAACTCCCTTTAGTCTCGGTAGCTATTAAGAGATCATCTACATATTGTAACAAAGCACCTTCAGTGTCCGGAGGTATCCATGTTTCGAGTTCCCTTGCTAATTGGTTTCCAAAAATAGTGGGGCTATTCTTGAATCCTTGAGGTAGTAATGTCCACGTAAGCTGCGTCTTTCTGCCCGAATCGGGATTTTCCCATTCAAAGGCGAATAGGTTTTGGCTTTCTGTGGCTAAGCCTAGGCAGAAGAAGGCATCTTTTAAATCCAGTACGGTAAACCAGACTTGACTATTCTTTAATTTAGTCAGCAAAGTATAAGGGTTTGCCACTACTGGATGTATATCCTCAGTGATTTTATTTATGGCCCTCAAATCCTGAACTAGCCTATAGCTTTTTCATCTGCCTTTTTAATTGGCAATATGGCTGAATTGTATTCTGATTCACATTCAATCAATAATCCATACTGTAAAACTTTATCAATTATCTCTTTAATTCCTTTCCTATCTTCTATCCTCAAAGGATATTACTTAACCTTAATGGGTTTCTCTCCTGGCTTTAATTTAATAATTATTAAGGTCACATTTTTAGCTCTTCCAGGGACTTCGGTAGCCCAAACTCCTGGACATACTTGATCTGTGATCTCTAAAGGTATTTCACTTTTAGGGTCAGTTTGTATTAGTGCCAAGCTTAACACATTTATTAGTTGTTCTTCTCCTGTTCTTAATTCCATTTTCCCTTTTTCAAAGACAATTTCTGCTCCTACTTGCTCTAATAAATCTCTACCTAAGAGTGCCCATGAGGAGCTAGGCATAGATAAAAATCTGTGTATGCCCCATTGTTTCCCTAACTTGTACTTCAAAGGTTCACAAAAATAAGCCTTTTCGGTTACACCTTGTCCTGGTTTCAGTTAGAACAGAATTAATTTTCTTCCTAGTAGCTGGGAGAATGCTATGTTTTGGCTTAGGATGAGAAGAGTGCTGATAACACCCCGATGTTTCAATTGTTGCAGAGCAATGCTTATACCAAGCCAAGGACATCTCAGCTTCTTGCTCTGTCCTGCCAACAGGCAGGCTGGGGGTGCAGTAAGAGCTGGGAGGGGACAGACCCAGGACAGGTGACCCAAACTAGCCAAAGGGGTATTCCATAGCATCTGACGTCAGGCTAAACAATACATAGGGGTGGCTAGCCAGGGGGAGGGGGCCGGACTGCTCGGGGTTAGGCTGGGCATCGGTCAGCGGGTGGTGAGCAATTGCATTGTGCATCACTTGTTTGTACACATTATTACTAGTGGTACTATTATCATCATTGTATTATTATTATTATTATTATTATTATTATTATTATTATTATTACTATTATTATTATTTTGTCTTATTAAACTGTCTTTATCTCAACTCACGGGCTTCACTTTCCATTTCTCTCCCCCATCCCAGAGAGGGAGGGGGAGGGGGAGCGAACAGCTGCGTGGTGTTTAGCTGCCGGCCAGGTTAAACCACGACACACCTTTTACCCTAACATAATAATTCTGTGAAGGCATTAATGCTTGATTTAGAACTGAATACGTTGGCCCATAGCAATAAGAAATTTCACTTCCATTCCTCCCCTAGCTTCATTATAACCAGTGGAGGATCCGCTAGGGTAGATTCCCCAGGTCCCCGTTATTCCTGTTGAAATCAGGGGTTGATTACCCTAGGAAAAGGCTAGTCAATTTGTCCTCCAAAGCCAGGTCCAAACCGTTTTGTTTTATTTATTTAGTTATTTATTTATTTATTTATTTTCATTACATTTCAGAGTTGGTCCAAAAATTCCATAGGGCTTTCTTTTAGACCTTGTTGGAAGCATATTCTCAATTCCCAATTCATCCAGGTTTTAGTATTTACTTAACCGTTCATAATTTTCAGGATGATTCGGGTCTTAGTGGGGGTCAGTCGGGGAATGCAATTGTCCACAGTTCCCTGAACGGTCCCATCAGCAATCTGAGCTCGCACATGAACTCAGGTTGTTTTAAGAGTTGACCTCTTTTCTGTTTCTGTGACAACTCTCTCGGACCGATCATGGTCCCTTTGCCCTAAAGGGCTAACACCCATGATTTTAAGATCTCTGCCTCGGGCAGAGGCAGAACTATTAACATTCCTACATCCTCTTTCCCTGCTCATTCAATTTCAAACACCTTTAACACTTTCAACAACCCTTTTAACACTTCCTTTATCTTTCTCCAGCCTGTACTTCTCTAATGCCAACATCAAAGGCTCAGTCAGGGGCCAACTTAATTCCGTACCTTTTCCCACCAAGATGCTGAAACATCAGTATACAACATTTCATCCTGTTCTGCTTCTCAAAAAAAACAACATTAACTGTAGCAAAATATTATAGTTTAAAGTTCCATTTAGGGGCCACTTTTCTCCACATTCCAGCTTATAAAGCGGCCACCACTGATTACGATATTTTATCAATGTTTTCCTGTTCACACTTCCACCGGCAGATCCTCCAATATCTTTCCAGTGACTTAAAACACATCCTAACACACTTTTCTTTAATATTTCACTGCTTGTTTGCCCCCCCAGTTTCCAGTTTACACTTTCAGAATACACATGTTACTTGCAAAAGCGTATCACAAAACGTATCACTCACAAAAATACGGGCACGCATTATCTTTCAGTAGCGATGTCACAAAACTACTATTACCAGCAATATTGCCAAAATCACAATAACAATAGTCAGAGTCAAATTCCACATGCGATAAGTCAGAAAACCGAACTGTGTAACACCGTAACGATATCTCTCTTATAACAATGCCACGAACCTACTATTACCACCAGAAAAATAGCCAAAATCACAGTAACAATAACCAAAGTTAAATACCATACTCCATGAGTCAGAAAACCGAAACAGACAACACAATTCCAGATGGACCTTAAAGCGAGCTCTTTCCTTAAGGTCCCCAAATATACTTATGGTGCTTACCACAAAGTATATACCAAACACTGCCTCGCAGAAGATGACCTTCTGACTTACAGACAGTTCCAGATACAGATGGACCCCAAGGTCCCCAGATATACTTGCGGTACTAACCACAAAGTATATACCAAATACTGTCCTGCAGAAGTCACCTTCCGACTTACTGGACAGTCCTAGATGACCGGTCTACCAGAAAACCAAACCAGAATAAAGAATATACTCACTTACAATGATGGGGTCCTTGTCTGCCTCCGCAGTGATCCGGTGAGTCGAGGAGTCCCTCCGGGAAATCCCGGGGGTACCCTAGGGAGTCCTGTCCCCAGCGGGTCCTGCGGTCCGGCAGAGAGGTCGTCCCATCTGGGGTGCCAGGTTGATTCAAAGATCGAAGCCGAAATTCCTTTAAGTGGTATATTCTTTATTGCTGCGCTGGATGCACGGGGGATCTCTCCACCTATCGTGCATACCCAAAGCGGAAAGCAGTCTTGAATTTATACAATCAATCTATCAATATTCTACAAGTGCCTATACATATGCATTACCTATCCCCGCCTTCCCTCGCTTCTCATGCTAATTAGCCTTTTGGCACCTTGCGCCTGCGTAGAGCCTCCCAAGAATTGTGGGCAGGGGTCTTTGGGACGTGGGCAGGGGTCTTTGGGAGGAAGACCCCGAGTCTTCCTCACAGTGTACTTTTCACCTTTGGTCAGGAATCTGCTGAATTGGCAGGTTTCTTAATTGCAAGAGCTGGTTGTTGCTAATTCTTCCGTTTGTTGTATCTTTATAATGAATTCCAATGTCCAGTTTCAAGATTTATAGTCCTTACATTCGTTTCTCTGTCCGTCTGCCGCTTCCTTATCATGAGTTCCAGTGTCTTGTTTCGAGATATACAGTCCATGTCTGGGGATTGCCCTTGCCTCCCCAATACCTCCCCAGTACCTCCTTAATCAGCTCATAGTCTTCCTCTCCCCCTTTGTACTTACTTGGCACCATACCAAGTTTATAGAACATTCTCTTCAAGACTTGTCTCCCAGCCGTCCTTCAGCTTCTTTTTCCTTCCTCTTAATCTCTCGGCCCCCCTAACCAGATACCAAAGATCCGCATAGTATCCCATAACAGTCACTAGTTGTTATCAGTTGTTCTGAAACTCCCAGACATCAAACACAAACAGCTTCACGAGTAATTAAAACATTCTTCCCCAGCCATTCACAGACACATCTATAGCAGTGTTAGAAATAGAAGTCCGGAATAACAAAAGCAAACAGGTTCATAAATTTAAGGAGTGATAAATTGACTAGAATGAGGGGGAGACTGGGACACACTGCAGCTGAGGTTCAAGAATTAAATTGCCAGTGCAGGGCCCAGAGGCAGACAGGATTCAAACAGAATTGTTCTTTATGGACACGAATTGTTAAAACATTCCTCACACCCTTATCATAAGCCATACAACAACAGTTACATGTACACTTACGCTTGCACTTACCCTAGCAATTACTCGTACAATTACACTTAACCTTACTATTAAGTTAACCCTAAACCTTACCCTTATCCTAACACTTACCCTTATCCTAAACCTTACCCTTTTTGCTACACTTACCCTTTGCCTAATTCTAAACCTTACCCTAACCCTCACCCTTACCCTTAGCATTATACTTACTTTTACCCTTGACCTAAACCTTACCCCAACCCTTACCCTGACCCTTACATTAACCCTAACCCTTACCCTAACCCTAACTCTAATCCTAACCCTTAACCTAAACCTTACACTTAATCTTACCTTTAACCTTACCCTTAAACTAATACATACCCTTACGTTTCCCTCACCATAACCCTAAAATTAACCGTAACCATTACCTGAACACTTATCCTTACCTAACCCTAACCCTTACTCTAACTTTTACCCGGACCCGGACCCTTAGACTTCCCCTTCCCCTTCCCCTTACTCTTCCCTTTACCCTAACCCTTACCCTTACACTTACGGTTACCATTTACCTTACCCTTACCCTAACACTTAACCTTAACCTAACCCTAACCCTAAACCTTACCTGAACCCTTACCCTGACCCTTACATTAACCCTAACCCTAAAACTTAACCTTAACCTTACCCTTAACCTTAACCTAATACTTACCCTTACTTTTCCCTCACCCTAACCCTAAAATTAACCCTAACCATTACCCTCACCCTAACCCTTACTCTAACCCTTACCCTTACCATAACCCATACTCTAACACATACTTCTACCCGTAACGGTACCCTTACCGTAACCCTTACCCTTACCGTTACCGTTACCCTTACCCTTACCGTTACCCTTACCCTTACCGTTACCCTTACCCTTACCGTTACCCTTACCATTACCCTTAACCTAACCCTAAACCTTATCCTTATCCTAACACTTACCCTTACCGTAAACCTTACCCTTTCTGCTACACTTACCCTTAGCCTAAATCTAAACCTTACACTTACCCTTAGCCTAACCCTCGCCCTTACCGTTACCCATACCCTTATTCTTACCCTTACCCTAACCCTTACCTTTACACTTATGGTTACCATTAACCTTACCCTTACCCTAACACTTATCCTGAACCTAACCCTTACCCTAAACCTTACCCCAACCCTTACCCTGACCCTTACATTAACCCTAACACTTACCCTAATCCTTACCCTTACTCTTAACCTTAACCTTACCCTTAACATTCACCTAATACTTACGCATACATTTTCCTGACTTTAACCCTAAAACTAACCCTAACCATTACCCTAACACTTAACCTTACCCTAACCCTAACCCTTACTCTAACCCTTACCCTGACCTGTACCCTTACACTTACCCTTACCCTTATACTTACCCTAATTCTTACCCATACCATAACCCATACCCTAACACATATTTGTACCCTTAACCTTACCGTTACCCTTAACCTTACCCTTACCCTTACTCTATCCGTTACCCTTACGCTTACCCTTAACATAAACCTTACACTTGACCTTACCCTTACCATAAGCCATACAACAACACTTACATGTACACTTACGCTTGCACTTACCCTAGCAATTACTCGTACAATTACACTTAACCTTACTATTAAGCTAACCCTAAACCTTACCCTTATCCTAACACTTACCCTTATCCTAAACCTTACCCTTTCTGCTACACTTACCCTTTGCCTAATTCTAAACCTTACCCTCACCCTCACCCTTACCTAAATCTAACTAAAATCTAACCATTATCCTAACCCCTCACCCTTACAATATACATATTTTTACCCTTTACCTAAACCTTTACCCCAACCCTTACCTTGACCCTTATATTAACCCTAATCCTTACACTAAACCTTACACTTACTCTTAACCTTAACCTTAGCTGTAACCTAATACTTACTCTTACGTTTCCCTCACCCTAAACCTAAAATTAGCCTAACCATTACCCTAACACTTACCCTTACTCTAACCCTTACCATGAACTTAAGTGTAAGTGTTAGGATAACGGTAACCTTAAGGGTGACCCTTAAGCTTATCCTTAATGTTTATGGTTAGGTTAAGGGTAATTGTACGAGTAATTACTAGGATAAGTGTAAGCGTAAGTGTACATATAAGTGTTGATGTATGGCTTATGGTAAGGGTAAGGTAAAGGGTAAGGTTTATGTTAAGGGAAAGTGTAAGAGTAACGGATAGAATAAGGGTAAGTGTAACGGTTAAGTGTTAGGGTAATGGTTAGGGTTAATTTTAGGATTAGGGTGAGAAAAATGTAAGGTTAAGTACTAGCTTAAGGTTAAGGGTAAGGTTAAGGTTAAGAGTAAGTGTAAGGTTTAGGTTAAGGGTTAGGGTTAATGTAAGGTTCAGGGAAAGGTTTGGGGTAAGGTTTAGGGTTAGGTTCAGCTTAAGGGTAAGGGTTGGGGTAAGGTTAAGGGTATGGATAAGGATAAGTGTAAGGGATAGGGTAAGGGTAAGGGTTAGCGTAAGGGTAAGATTAATGGTAAGGTTTATGTTAAGGGTAAGCGTAAGGGTAACGGATAGAGTAAGGGTAAGGGTAACGGTAAGGTTAAGGGTACAAATATGTGTTAGGGTATGGGTTATGGTATGGGTAAGAGTTAGGGTAATGTAAGGGTAAGGGTGAGTGTAAGGGTATGGGTCAGGGTAAGGGTTAGAGTAAGGGTTAGGGTTAGGGTAAGGGTAAGTGTTAGAATAATGGTTAGGGTTAATTTTAGGGTTAGGGTGAGGGAAACGTAAGGGTAAGTATTGGGTTAAGGTAAGGGTAAGTGTAAGGTTTAGATTTAGGCTAATGGTAAATGTAGCAGAAAGGGTAAGGTTTACGATAAGGGTAAGTGTTAGGGTAAGGGTAAGGTTTAGGGTAACATAAAGGGTAAGGATTACGGTAAGGGTAAGGGTACGGGTAGAATTTGTTAGAATATGGCTTATGGTAAGGGTAAGGTTTAGGGTAAGGGTAAGTGTAAGTGTATGTGTAAGGGTACGGGTCATTGTAAGGGTTAGAGTAAGGGTTAGGGTAAGGGTAGGTGTTAGGGTAATGGTTAGGGTTAGTTTTAGGGTTAGGGTGAGGGAAACGGAAGGGTAAGTATTAGGTTAAGGTTAAGGGTAAGGTTAAGGTTAAGAGTAAGTTTTAGGGTAAGGGTAAGGGTTAATGTAAGGGTCAGAGTAAGGGTTAAGGTAAGGTTTAGGGTTAGAGTTAGGTTAAGGTTAAGTTTTAGGGTAAGGGTAAGTTATATGTATAAGGATAAGTGTAAGGGTAAGTGTTAGGGTAAGTGTAAGGATAAGGATAAGTGTACAAGTCAGGGTAAGGTTTAGAGTTAGGATTAGGGTTTGGGTTAGGGTAAGGGTAAGTGTTAGGGTAATGGTTAGGGTTAATTTTAGGTGTATGGTGACGGATAAGAAAGGGTAAGTAGTAGGTTAAGGTTAAGCGTAAGGTTAAGGTTAAGAGTAAGTGTAAGTTTTAGGGTACGGTTTAGGGTTAATGTAAGGGTCAGGGTAAGTGTTTGAGTAAGATTTAGGGTTAGGGTAAGAGTAAGTATATGGGTAATGGTAAGGGTAAGTGCTAGGGTTAGGGTAAGTGTAAGGTTTAGATTTAGGCTAAGGGTAAGTGTAGCAGAAAGGGTAAGGTTTACGGTAAGTGTAAGTGTAAGGATAAGGTTAAGGTTTAGGCTTACGTTAAGGGTAAGGGTAATGCTTTGGTAAGGGTAAGAGTAAGGGTAAAGGTAAGGGTTACGGTAAGGGTAAGGGTACTGGTAGAAGTATGTGTTAGAGTACGGCTTATGGTAAGGGTACAAGTAGCTCCCCCCCCAGAGACAGGACCCAAAGGTGTACAACCAGTTCCCAACACCCCTGAGACACAGGCCCCAACCCCCCCCCCAGACACAGCGACCCAAATTCTACAAGCAGCTCCCAACCCCTGCCAGGCAGGCCCCCTACCCTATACAAGCAGCTCCCAACCCTCCCCCCCCCCGCCCCGAGGGAGGCCTTCAAGGCCCCCACAAACACAGGCCCCTACAGTGTACAGGCAGCTCCCAGCCACCCCCAGATGCTGGCCCCAAAGTTGTACAAACAGCTCCCAGCCACCCTGCAGAAACAGATTCCTACATTGTACAAGCAGTTCCCAGCCCGCTAGACACAGGCCCTGACCCCCCACACATGCAGGCCCCAAAGGTGTACAAGCAGCTCCCACCCCTCCCCCAGACGCAGGTCCCAAGCCCCCCCCCCCAAACACAGGCCCCTACAACCAGCACCCAACCCCCTACCCCCGATGCCAGGCCCAAAGGTGTAGAAGCAGCTCCAAACCTCCTCCCTCAACCCAGGCTCCAACAGTGTACAAGCACCTCCCAACCAACCCTCCCCTTCCCCCCCGCCCCCCGACACAGGCTCCAAAGGAATACAAAGAGCTCCCACCCCTCCCCCAGATGCAGGTCTCAACCCCCCCCCGCCCCCAGAAGCAGGCCCCAAAGGCGTAGAGTCAGCTCCCAACCCCCTCAATGCTGGCCCCTAGGGTCTACAAGCAGCTCCCCCCTTGCCCCCAGATACCGGCCCCCAGACACAGACCCCAAAAGCCTAATCACAGGCCCTGAACTCTAGAGGCAGGCTCCAAAACCCAGGACAAAGCCCCAGTGGTTCGAGACAGGGCCCAAATCCCAGACACAGGCCCCAAACGCTAAACATATGCCAAAAGAAGTATTAGTGCTGGTGCCAAATGTTACAGACAGGCCCAAAAGCCCGAGATGCTCAAGGCTGAGACGTAACTTGGCTTTCTGAATTACTGGAAAGCAGCTTTCATTCTCAGATAATTGTGTGAAGGCTGATTAAGGAGCTATTGGGGAGGCAAGGACAATCCCCAGACAAGGACTGTATATCTCGAAACAAGATACTGGAACTCATGATAAGGAAGCGGCAGGCAGACAGAGAAACGAATGTAAGGACTAGAACTCTCGAAACTGGACATTGGAATTCATTATAAAGATACAACAAACGGGAGAATTGGCAACAACCAGCTCTTGCAATTAAGAAACATGCCAATTCAGCAGATTCCTGACCAAAGGTGAAAAGTACACTGTGAGGAAGACTCGGGGTCTTCCTCCCAAAGACCCCTGCCCACGTCCCAAAGACCCCTGCCCACAATTCTTGGAAGGCTCTGCGCAGGCGCAAGGTGCCAAAAGGCTAATTAGCATGAGAAGCGAGGGAAGGCGGGGATAGGTAATGCATATGTATAGGTGCTTGTAGAATATTGATAGATTGATTGTATAAATTCAAGACTGCTTTCTGCTTTGGGTATGCACGATAGGTGGAGAGATCCCCCGTGCATCCAGCGCTGCAATAAAGAATATACCACTTAAAGGAATTTCGGCTTCGATCTTTGAATCAATTTGGCGACCCAGATGGGACAACCTCTCTGCTGGACTGCAGGACCTGCTGGGAACAGGACTCCCTAGGGTACCCCCGGGATTTCCCGGAGGGACTCCTCGACTCACCGGATCACTGCGGAGGCAGACAAGGACCCCATCATTGTAAGTGAGTATATTCTTTATTCTGGTTTGTTTTTCTGGTAGACCGGTCATCTGGAACTGTCTGTAAGTCAGAAGGTGATCTTCTGCGAGGCAGTGTTTGGTATATACTTTGTGGTTAGCACCATAAGTACATGTTTGGGGACCTTAAGGAAGGAGCTCGCTTTAAGGTCCATCTGGAATTGTGTTGTCTGTTTTGGTTTTCTGACTCATGGAGTATGGTATTTAACTCTGGTTATTGTTACTGTGATTTTGGCTATTTTCCTGGTGGTAATAGTAGGTTCGTGGCATTGTTATAAGAAAGATATCGTTACGGTGTTACACAGTTCGGTTTTCTGACTTATCGCATGTGGAATTTGACTCTGACTATTGTTACTGTGATTTTGGCAATATTGCTGGTAATAGTAGTTTTGTGACATCGCTACTGAAAGATATTGCGTGCCCGTATTTTTGTGAGTGATACGTTTTGTGATACGCTTTTGTAAGTAACATGTGTATTCTGAAAGTGTAAACTGGAAACTGGGGGGGCAAACAAGCAGTGAAATTTTAAAGAAAAGTGTGTTAGGATGTGTTTTAAGTCACTGGAAGGATATTGGAGGATCTGCCGGTGGAAGTGTGAACAGGAAAACATTGATAAAATATCGTAATCAGTGGTGGCCGCTTTATAAGCTGGAATGTGGAGAAAAGTGGCCCCTAAACGGAACTTTAAATTATAATATTTTGCTACAGTTAATGTTGTTTTTTGAGAAGCAGAACAGGATGAAATGTTGTATACTGATGTTTCAGCATCTTGGTGGGAAAAGGTAGGGAATTAAGTTGGCCCCTGACTGAACCTTTGATGTTGGCATTAGAGAAGTACAGGCTGGAGAAAGATAAAGGAAGTGTTAAAAGGGTTGTTGAAAGTGTTAAAGGTGTTTGAAGTTGAATGAGCAGGGAAAGAGGATGTAGGAATGTTAATAGTTCTGCCTCTGCCCGAGGCAGCGATCTTAAAATCATGGGTGTTAGCCCTTTAGGGCAAAGGGACCATGATCGGTCCGAGAGAGTTGTCACAGAAACAGAAAAGAGGTCAACTCTTAAAACAACCTGAGTTCATGTGCGAGCTCAGATTGCTGATGGGACCGTTCAGGGAACTGTGGACAATTGCATTCCCCGACCGACCCCCACTAAGACCCGAATCATCCCGAAAATTATGAACGGTTAAGTAAATACTAAAACCTGGATGAATTGGGAATTGAGAATATGCTTCCAACAAGGTCTAAAAGAAAGCCCTATGGAATTTTTGGACCAACTCTGAAATGTAATGAAAATAAATAAATAAATAAAACAAAACGGTTTGGACCTGGCTTTGGAGGACAAATTGACTAGCCTTTTCCTAGGGTAATCAACCCCTGATTTCCACAGGAATAACGGGGACCTGGGGAATCTACCCTAGCGGATCCTCCACTGGTTATAATGAAGCTAGGGGAGGAATGGAAGTGAAATTTCTTATTGCTATGGAGCAACGTATTCAGTTCTAAATCAAGCATTAATGCCTTCACAGAATTATTATGTTAGGGTAAAAGGTGTGTCGTGGTTTAACCCGGCCAGCAGCTAAACACCACGCAGCTGTTCGCTCCCCCTCCCCCTCCCTCTCTGGGACGGGGGAGACAAATGGAAAGTGAAGCCTGTGAGTTGAGATAAAGACAGTTTAATAAGACAAAATAATAATAATAATAATAATAATAATAATGATAATGATAATAATAATAATAATAATAATAATAATAACAATAATATTAACAATAATAATAATACAATGATGATAATAGTACCACTACTAATAATGTGTACAAACAAGTGATGCACAATGCAATTGCTCACCACCCGCTGACCGATGCCCAGCCTAACCCCGAGCAGTCCGGCCCCCTCCCCCTGGCTAGCCACCCCTATGTATTGTTTAGCCTGACGTCAGATGCTATGGAATACCCCTTTGGCTAGTTTGGGTCACCTGTCCTGGGTCTGTCCCCTCCCAGCTCTTACTGCACCCCCAGCCTGCCTGTTGGCAGGACAGAGCAAGAAGCTGAGATGTCCTTGGCTTGCTATAAGCATTGCTCTGCAACAATTAAAACATCGGGGTGTTATCAGCACTCTTCTCATCCTAAGCCAAAACATAGCATTCTCCCAGCTACTAGGAAGAAAATTAACTCTGTTCTAACTGAAACCAGGACAAGGTGTAACCGAAAAGGCTTATTTTTGTGAACCTTTGAAGTACAAGTTAGGGAAACAATGGGGCATACACAGATTTTTATCTATGCCTAGCTCCTCATGGGCACTCTTAGGTAGAGATTTATTAGAGCAAGTAGGAGCAGAAATTGTCTTTGAAAAAGGGAAAATGGAATTAAGAACAGGAGAAGAACAACTAATAAATGTGTTAAGCTTGGCACTAATACAAACTGACCCTAAAAGTGAAATACCTTTAGAGATCACAGATCAAGTATGTCCAGGAGTTTGGGCTACCGAAGTCCCTGGAAGAGCTAAAAATGTGACCTTAATAATTATTAAATTAAAGCCAGGAGAGAAACCCGTTAAGGTTAAGTAATATCCTTTGAGGATAGAAGATAGGAAAGGAATTAAAGAGATAATTGATCAATTTTTACAGTATGGATTATTGATTGAATGCGAATCAGAATACAATGCACCCATATTGCCAATTAAAAAGGCAGATGAAAAAGCTATAGGCTAGTTCAGGATTTGAGGGCCATAAATAAAATCACTGAGGATATACATCCAGTAGTGGCAAACCCTTATACTTTGCTGACTAAATTAAAGAATAGTCAAGTCTGGTTTACCGTACTGGATTTAAAAGATGCCTTCTTCTGCCTAGGCTTAGCCACAGAAAGCCAAAACCTATTCGCCTTTGAATGGGAAAATCCCGATTCAGGCAGAAAGACGCAGCTTACGTGGACATTACTACCTCAAGGATTCAAGAATAGCCCCACTATTTTTGGAAACCAATTAGCAAGGGAACTCGAAACATGGATACCTCCGGACACTGAAGGTGCTTTGTTACAATATGTAGTATGTAGATGATCTCTTAATAGCTACCGAGACTAAAGGGAGTTGTATTCAATGGACTATAAGTCGTCTTAATTTTCTGGGTTTAAATGGATATCAAGTCTCTTGACAGAAAGTCCAGCTGGCTCAACAAAGTGTGACCTATCTGGGATTTGACATTTCGGAAGGACAACGAGAACTAGGAACTGAACATAAGGAAGTCATTTGCCGGACTCCAGAACCTCAAATGGTAAAGGAGCTACAAAGCTTTTTAGGAATGACAGGTTGGTGTCGCCTTTGGATTTATAATTATGGACTATTGGTAAAGCCTCTATGTGAATTGATAAAGATTAACCAGTCAAAGTTAGTCTGGACTGGAGAAGCACAAAAAGTCTTTAAACAACTTAAACAAGAATTGATGATTTTGAAATATCAAGCAATATTGGTAGAACAGGACGACGTGGAAATTGTGATAATTCATATTGTGAATCTAGCCTCTTTTCTTAGTGATGCTCCGGCACAAGCTGTGATTCACGATTGTTTAGAAACTCTAGAGACTGTGTATTCCAGCCGACCAGACCTTAAGGAGGAGCCCATGGAAGACGCGGAAGAAACTTGGTTCACGGATGGGAGCAGTTTTGTTACGCAAAGACAACGTAAAGCTGGATATGCTATAACAACTACTCAGCAGGTAATCGAGTCTAAGCCTTTACCCCCTGGAACATCAGCTCAAAAGGCGGAGATAGTTGCTCTCACGAGAGCATTGGAACTGGCAGCGGGAAAAAGGGTAAATATTTGGACAGATTCTAAATATACATTCAGCGTGGTACATGCTCATGGAGCAATTTGGAAAGAACATGGATTGCTGACCGCTCAGTGAAAACACAAAGTATGCTGAAGAAATTTTAAAATTGTTAGAGGCTGTAAAACAACCAGAAAAGGTAGCTATCATGCATTGTCAGGGACACCAAAAGGGGAACACCAATTTTGAAATTGGAAAATCGATTGGCAGAGGCTAAGCAGGCAGCTGAAATAACTGAGGTGAAGGCATTGTCTTTGATACCAGACGGTAAAATCCAAACTATATCCAAATTATACAAAAGAAGACTTAAAATTAATTGAAGATTTGAAAGGTAAAATGAAACCAGATGGATGAGTATATTTAAAAGATAACCACATAGTAATACCCTCTAGTTTGACATGGCCCATAGTTCTTACAGAACACAATAAAACGCATTGGGGAGCTGGCACACTGCATAAGAGCCTGAGTCAGACATTAGTGGGACGATATGATAAAACAAGTAACTCAACAATGTAGCATTTGCTTACACAATACCAAGGATAGAATAAAATTTGGAATAATCGGTAAAGGAAATTATTCGGGGCAACAGTGGCAAATTGATTTTTCAGAACTCCCTAGAAAAGGGGGGTATCATTATTTACTGGTTCTGACTGACACGTTTTCAGGAAGGCCTGAAGCCTTTCCCTGTCGAACAACCAAAGCAAGAGAAGTGGTTAAAGTCTTGTTAAATGAAATAATACCATGCTTTGGGATTCTAGTAGCAATGTCTTCTGATAGAGTTTCACATTTTTGTGCACAAGTGGTAGACCAGATAAGTAAGATTCTAAAGATAGATTGGCAACTGCATACTCCTTATAGACCACAGGCAAGTGGACAGGTAGAAAAAATGAACCATTTAATTAAACAATAAATAGCTAAAATTGGATAAGAAGCTAATTTGTCATGGCCTCAATCCCTCCCTTTAGCATTACTTGGAATTAGAGTTAAACCTAGAATAAAAGGAAATTTGAGTCCCTTCAAAATCTTATATGGAAGGCCATAGCAATTTCTATTTAGTGGAGAGGACCTAACGCAGTTAGGATCAGAATATTTATATGCTTATATAACTGAACTTCAGAAACAATTAAATAAAGTACATACATTTGTTTTAGGGACCAGGGCTAGAGGGTTGGATCAACCAATCCACCCCTTTAAGCTTGGGGATTATATATATATAAAGACTTTTTCAGGACAACCCGTGCAGGAAAAATGGAAGGAAAGTGGATGGGAGCATACCAAGTATTACTGACAACACACACCGCCATTAAGATTAAGAAGCAAGCAGCTTGGATCCACAATTCAAGGGTGAAGAAGGCCCCGGCGAGGATATGGACCACCACTCCAATTGGACCAACAAAATTACGGTTTTCCAGATCCTAATGATTGCAGGGGTGCGGTTCTCGGATTTGGGGTGGGCAACTTGGGATGAGAACTTACACCTGACCTTAATACAAACAATTTCTCAAGTAACTAATAAGACGAACTGTTGGGTATGCACCCATCTGCCACAGCATGGGAATAAGGGTGTATCGTTAATTGGGATTCCCTTGCCTGCAAACTTATCTTGGACTAATTTGTGGGAAAACACGTCTTGGGGTCGAAAATATTAAGCAGTTTTGGAACTAGAAGTGAGTAGCTTCATGCCGTTAGAATCCTATTATGTATGTGTACAAAGGTGTAACCCGCCTAAGGGTATAGGAAAACAGCATTGTATAAATACGGATACTACTTATGTGGGAAATCAGACATCTTGTAATTGAACAACTGATATTAGTACGACTAGCGGCTGGGCAAATTCAACCAGCTGGACGGTTCCAGAAGGAAAAGGGTGGTATTGGCTATGCAATGATACAGCCCGTAAGGTCTTGCCTGAGAATTGGAAGGGAACTTGCACTCTTGGAGCGGTAGTCCCCAATATGACAGTACATGATGTAGTGCCTCGAGGTTACTTGAGAAATCATATCCGGAGAATCAGATGAAAAATTAACAATCCATTGGTAGAGAGACACACCCCTTTTCATAGTTTTGTGCGATGGTTTATCCCATGGTTAGGAGTGAGTGAATTGGAAAAGGCAATAGTTAATATTTCTGCAATTATAGAGAAGTTAGAAAACAAAATTCTGGATGCTATAAAGGCTCAACAAGAAGAGATATCTAGTTTATCACAGGTAGTGTTACAAAATCGGATGGCCCTAGACTTGTTACTGGCCACTCAAGGGGGAGTCTGTACAGTAATAAACACAAGTTGTTGTATGTATGTAGATCAGAGTGGAAGGATCTCTACCGACCTGGAAGAAATATGGAAGCAGACAAGGATCCTACATGAGATCAGTAAAGATGATCTTTCATGGAGTTTTAGTGAACTATGGACTAAGTTAACCTCCTGGTTGCCCAATTTCCAATGGTTGAAACAAGTATTCATTGCTCTAATCGTATTAGTAGTGTTAGGAATATTTGTGTGCATGTTGTTTAGATGCCTGCTTTGTTGTGTTACTGTAAATAAAGAAAGTATCTGATGCAAAAGAATTTGCATGGGAAAAGAAAAGGGGGGATTGATTAAGGAGGTATTGGGGAGGCAAGGACAATCCCCAGACAAGGACTGTATATCTCGAAACAAGACACTGGAACTCATGATAAGGAAGCGGCAGGCGGACAGAGAAACGAATGTAAGGACTAGAACTCTCGAAACTGGACATTGGAATTCATTATAAAGATACAACAAACGGGAGAATTGGCAACAACCAGCTCTTGCAATTAAGAAACATGCCAATTCAGCAGATTCCTGACCAAAGGTGAAAAGTACACTGTGAGGCAGACTCGGGGTCTTCCTCCCAAAGACCCCTGCCCACGTCCCAAAGACCCCTGCCCACAATTCTTGGAAGGCTCTGCGCAGGCGCAAGGTGCCAAAAGGCTAATTAGCATGAGAAGCGAGGGAAGGCGGGGATAGGTAATGCATATGTATAGGTGCTTGTAGAATATTGATAGATTGATTGTATAAATTCAAGACTGCTTTCTGCTTTGGGTATGCACGATAGGTGGAGAGATCCCCCGTGCATCCAGCGCTGCAATAAAGAATATACCACTTAAAGGAATTTCGGCTTCGATCTTTGAATCAATTTGGCGACCCAGATGGGACAACCTCTCTGCTGGACTGCAGGACCTGCTGGGAACAGGACTCCCTAGGGTACCCCCGGGATTTCCCGGAGGGACTCCTCGACTCACCGGATCACTGCGGAGGCAGACAAGGACCCCATCATTGTAAGTGAGTATATTCTTTATTCTGGTTTGTTTTTCTGGTAGACCGGTCATCTGGAACTGTCTGTAAGTCAGAAGGTGATCTTCTGCGAGGCAGTGTTTGGTATATACTTTGTGGTTAGCACCATAAGTACATGTTTGGGGACCTTAAGGAAGGAGCTCGCTTTAAGGTCCATCTGGAATTGTGTTGTCTATTTCGGTTTTCTGACTCATGGAGTATGGTATTTAACTCTGGTTCTTGTTACTGTGATTTTGGCTATTTTCCTGGTGGTAATAGTAGGTTCGTGGCATTGTTATAAGAAAGATATCGTTACGGTGTTACACAGTTCGGTTTTCTGACTTATCGCATGTGGAATTTGACTCTGACTATTGTTACTGTGATTTTGGCAATATTGCTGGTAATAGTAGTTTTGTGACATCGCTACTGAAAGATATTGCGTGCCCGTATTTTTGTGAGTGATACGTTTTGTGATACGCTTTTGTAAGTAACGTGTGTATTCTGAAAGTGTAAACTGGAAACTGGGGGGGCAAACAAGCAGTGAAATTTTAAAGAAAAGTGTGTTAGGATGTGTTTTAAGTCACTGGAAGGATATTGGAGGATCTGCCGGTGGAAGTGTGAACAGGAAAACATTGATAAAATATCGTAATCAGTGGTGGCCGCTTTATAAGCTGGAATGTGGAGAAAAGTGGCCCCTAAACGGAACTTTAAACTATAATATTTTGCTACAGTTAATGTTGTTTTTTGAGAAGCAGAACAGGATGAAATGTTGTATACTGATGTTTCAGCATCTTGGTGGGAAAAGGTAGGGAATTAAGTTGGCCCCTGACTGAACCTTTGATGTTGGCATTAGAGAAGTACAGGCTGGAGAAAGATAAAGGAAGTGTTAAAAGGGTTGTTGAAAGTGTTAAAGGTGTTTGAAATTGAATGAGCAGGGAAAGAGGATGTAGGAATGTTAATAGTTCTGCCTCTGCCCGAGGCAGAGATCTTAAAATCATGGGTGTTAGCCCTTTAGGGCAAAGGGACCATGATCGGTCCGAGAGAGTTGTCACAGAAACAGAAAAGAGGTCAACTCTTAAAACAACCTGAGTTCATGTGCGAGCTCAGATTGCTGATGGGACCATTCAGGGAACTGTGGACAATTGCATTCCCCTGACCGACCCCCACTAAGACCCGAATCATCCTGAAAATCATGAACGGTTAAGTAAATACTAAAACCTGGATGAATTGGGAATTGAGAATATGCTTCCAACAAGGTCTAAAAGAAAGCCCTATGGAATTTTTGGACCAACTCTGAAATGTAATGAAAATAAATAAATAAATAAATAAATAAAACAAAACGGTTTGGACCTGGCTTTGGAGGACAAATTGACTAGCCTTTTCCTAGGGTAATCAACCCCTGATTTCAACAGGAATAACGGGGACCTGGGGAATCTACCCTAGCGGATCCTCCACTGGTTATAATGAAGCTAGGGGAGGAATGGAAGTGAAATTTCTTATTGCTATGGGCCAACGTATTCAGTTCTAAATCAAGCATTAATGCCTTCACAGAATTATTATGTTAGGGTAAAAGGTGTGTCGTGGTTTAACCCGGCCGGCAGCTAAACACCACGCAGCTGTTCGCTCCCCCTCCCCCTCCCTCTCTGGGACGGGGGAGAGAAATGGAAAGTGAAGCCTGTGAGTTGAGATAAAGACAGTTTAATAAGACAAAATAATAATAATAATAATAATAATAATAATAATAATAATAATACAATGATGATAATAGTACCACTACTAATAATGTGTACAAACAAGTGATGCACAATGCAATTGCTCACCACCCGCTGACCGATGCCCAGCCTAACCCTGAGCAGTCCGGCCCCCTCCCCCTGGCTAGCCACCCCTATGTATTGTTTAGCCTGACGTCAGATGCTATGGAATACCCCTTTGGCTAGTTTGGGTCACCTGTCCTGGGTCTGTCCCCTCCCAGCTCTTACTGCACCCCCAGCCTGCCTGTTGGCAGGACAGAGCAAGAAGCTGAGATGTCCTTGGCTTGGTATAAGCATTGCTCTGCAACAATTGAAACATCGGGGTGTTATCAGCACTCTTCTCATCCTAAGCCAAAACATAGCATTCTCCCAGCTACTAGGAAGAAAATTAACTCTGTTCTAACTGAAACCAGGACAAGGTGTAACCGAAAAGGCTTATTTTTGTGAACCTTTGAAGTACAAGTTAGGGAAACAATGGGGCATACACAGATTTTTATCTATGCCTAGCTCCTCATGGGCACTCTTAGGTAGAGATTTATTAGAGCAAGTAGGAGCAGAAATTGTCTTTGAAAAAGGGAAAATGGAATTAAGAACAGGAGAAGAACAACTAATAAATGTGTTAAGCTTGGCACTAATACAAACTGACCCTAAAAGTGAAATACCTTTAGAGATCACAGATCAAGTATGTCCAGGAGTTTGGGCTACCGAAGTCCCTGGAAGAGCTAAAAATGTGACCTTAATAATTATTAAATTAAAGCCAGGAGAGAAACCCGTTAAGGTTAAGTAATATCCTTTGAGGATAGAAGATAGGAAAGGAATTAAAGAGATAATTGATCAGTTTTTACAGTATGGATTATTGATTGAATGCGAATCAGAATACAATGCACCCATATTGCCAATTAAAAAGGCAGATGAAAAAGCTATAGGCTAGTTCAGGATTTGAGGGCCATAAATAAAATCACTGAGGATATACATCCAGTAGTGGCAAACCCTTATACTTTGCTGACTAAATTAAAGAATAGTCAAGTCTGGTTTACCGTACTGGATTTAAAAGATGCCTTCTTCTGCCTAGGCTTAGCCACAGAAAGCCAAAACCTATTCGCCTTTGAATGGGAAAATCCCGATTCAGGCAGAAAGACGCAGCTTACGTGGACATTACTACCTCAAGGATTCAAGAATAGCCCCACTAGTTTTGGAAACCAATTAGCAAGGGAACTCGAAACATGGATACCTCCGGACACTGAAAGTGCTTTGTTACAATACGTAGTATGTAGATGATCTCTTAATAGCTACCGAGACTAAAGGGAGTTGGATTCAATGGACTATAAGTCGTCTTAATTATCTGGGTTTAAATGGATATCAAGTCTCTTGACAGAAAGTCCAGCTGGCTCAACAAAGTGTGACCTATCTGGGATTTGACATTTCGGAAGGACAACGAGAACTAGGAACTGAACATAAGGAAGTCATTTGCCGGACTCCAGAACCTCAAATGGTAAAGGAGCTACAAACCTTTTTAGGAATGACAGGTTGGTGTCGCCTTTGGATTTATAATTATGGACTATTGGTAAAGCCTCTATGTGAATTGATAAAGATTAACCAGTCAAAGTTAGTCTGGACTGGAGAAGCACAAAAAGTCTTTAAACAACTTAAACAAGAATTGATGATTTTGAAATATCAAGCAATATTGGTAGAACAGGACGACGTGGAAATTGTGATAATTCATATTGTGAATCTAGCCTCTTTTCTTAGTGATGCTCTGGCACAAGCTGTGATTCACGATTGTTTAGAAACTCTAGAGATTGTGTATTCCAGCCGACCAGACCTTAAGGAGGAGCCCATGGAAGACGCGGAAGAAACTTGGTTCACGGATGGGAGCAGTTTTGTTACGCAAAGACAACGTAAAGCTGGATATGCTATAACAACTACTCAGCAGGTAATCGAGTCTAAGCCTTTACCCCCTGGAACATCAGCTCAAAAGGCGGAGATAGTTGCTCTCACGAGAGCATTGGAACTGGCAGCGGGAAAAAGGGTAAATATTTGGACAGATTCTAAATATACATTCGGCGTGGTACATGCTCATGGAGCAATTTGGAAAGAACATGGATTGCTGACCGCTCAGTGAAAACACAAAGTATGCTGAAGAAATTTTAAAATTGTTAGAGGCTGTAAAACAACCAGAAAAGGTAGCTATCATGCATTGTCAGGGACACCAAAAGGGGAACAGCGATTTTGAAATTGGAAAATCGATTGGCAGAGGCTAAGCAGGCAGCTGAAATAACTGAGGTGAAGGCATTGTCTTTGATACCAGACGGTAAAATCCAAACTATATCCAAATTATACAAAAGAAGACTTAAAATTAATTGAAGATTTGAAAGGTAAAATGAAACCAGATGGATGAGTATATTTAAAAGATAACCCCATAGTAATACCCTCTAGTTTGACATGGCCCATAGTTCTTACAGAACACAATAAAACGCATTGGGGAGCTGGCACACTGCATAAGAGCCTGAGTCAGACATTAGTGGGACGATATGATAAAACAAGTAACTCAACAATGTAGCATTTGCTTACACAATACCAAGGATAGAATAAAATTTGGAATAATCGGTAAAGGAAATTATTCGGGGCAACAGTGGCAAATTGATTTTTCAGAACTCCCTAGAAAAGGGGGGTATCATTATTTACTGGTTCTGACTGACACGTTTTCAGGAAGGCCTGAAGCCTTTCCCTGTCGAACAACCAAAGCAAGAGAAGTGGTTAAAGTCTTGTTAAATGAAATAATACCATGCTTTGGGATTCTAGTAGCAATGTCTTCTGATAGAGTTTCACATTTTTGTGCACAAGTGGTAGACCAGATAAGTAAGATTCTAAAGATAGATTGGCAACTGCATACTCCTTATAGACCACAGGCAAGTGGACAGGTAGAAAAAATGAACCATTTAATTAAACAATAAATAGCTAAAATTGGATAAGAAGCTAATTTGTCATGGCCTCAATCCCTCCCTTTAGCATTACTTGGAATTAGAGTTAAACCTAGAATAAAAGGAAATTTGAGTCCCTTCAAAATCTTATATGGAAGGCCATAGCAATTTCTATTTAGTGGAGAGGACCTAACGCAGTTAGGATCAGAATATTTATATGCTTATATAACTGAACTTCAGAAACAATTAAATAAAGTACATACATTTGTTTTAGGGACCAGGGCTAGAGGGTTGGATCAACCAATCCACCCCTTTAAGCTTGGGGATTATATATATATAAAGACTTTTTCAGGACAACCCGTGCAGGAAAAATGGAAGGAAAGTGGATGGGAGCATACCAAGTATTACTGACAACACACACCGCCATTAAGATTAAGAAGCAAGCAGCTTGGATCCACAATTCAAGGGTGAAGAAGGCCCCGGCGAGGATATGGACCACCACTCCAATTGGACCAACAAAATTACGGTTTTCCAGATCCTAATGATTGCAGGGGTGCGGTTCTCGGATTTGGGGTGGGCAACTTGGGATGAGAACTTACACCTGACCTTAATACAAACAATTTCTCAAGTAACTAATAAGACGAACTGTTGGGTATGCACCCATCTGCCACAGCATGGGAATAAGGGTGTATCGTTAATTGGGATTCCCTTGCCTGCAAACTTATCTTGGACTAATTTGTGGGAAAACACGTCTTGGGGTCGAAAATATTAAGCAGTTTTGGAACTAGAAGTGAGTAGCTTCATGCCGTTAGAATCCTATTATGTATGTGTACAAAGGTGTAACCCGCCTAAGGGTATAGGAAAACAGCATTGTATAAATACGGATACTACTTATGTGGGAAATCAGACATCTTGTAATTGAACAACTGATATTAGTACGACTAGCGGCTAGGCAAATTCAACCAGCTGGACGGTTCCAGAAGGAAAAGGGTGGTATTGGCTATGCAATGATACAGCCCGTAAGGTCTTGCCTGAGAATTGGAAGGGAACTTGCACTCTTGGAGCGGTAGTCCCCAATATGACAGTACATGATGTAGTGCCTCGAGGTTACTTGAGAAATCATATCCGGAGAATCAGATGAAAAATTAACAATCCATTGGTAGAGAGACACACCCCTTTTCATAGTTTTGTGCGATGGTTTATCCCATGGTTAGGAGTGAGTGAATTGGAAAAGGCAATAGTTAATATTTCTGCAATTATAGAGAAGTTAGAAAACAAAATTCTGGATGCTATAAAGGCTCAACAAGAAGAGATATCTAGTTTATCACAGGTAGTGTTACAAAATCGGATGGCCCTAGACTTGTTACTGGCCACTCAAGGGGGAGTCTGTACAGTAATAAACACAAGTTGTTGTATGTATGTAGATCAGAGTGGAAGGATCTCTACCGACCTGGAAAAAATATGGAAGCAGACCAGGATCCTACATGAGATCAGTAAAGATGATCTTTCATGGAGTTTTAGTGAACTATGGACTAAGTTAACCTCCTGGTTGCCCAATTTCCAATGGTTGAAACAAGTATTCATTGCTCTAATCGTATTAGTAGTGTTAGGAATATTTGTGTGCATGTTGTTTAGATGCCTGCTTTGTTGTGTTACTGTAAATAAAGAAAGTATCTGATGCAAAAGAATTTGCATGGGAAAAGAAAAGGGGGGATTGATTAAGGAGGTATTGGGGAGGCAAGGACAATCCCCAGACAAGGACTGTATATCTCGAAACAAGACACTGGAACTCATGATAAGGAAGCGGCAGGCGGACAGAGAAACGAATGTAAGGACTATAACTCTCGAAACTGGACATTGGAATTCATTATAAAGATACAACAAACGGGAGAATTGGCAACAACCAGCTCTTGCAATTAAGAAACATGCCAATTCAGCAGATTCCTGACCAAAGGTGAAAAGTACACTGTGAGGCAGACTCGGGGTCTTCCTCCCAAAGACCCCTGCCCACGTCCCAAAGACCCCTGCCCACAATTCTTGGAAGGCTCTGCGCAGGCGCAAGGTGCCAAAAGGCTAATTAGCATGAGAAGCGAGGGAAGGCGGGGATAGGTAATGCATATGTATAGGTGCTTGTAGAATATTGATAGATTGATTGTATAAATTCAAGACTGCTTTCTGCTTTGGGTATGCACGATAGGTGGAGAGATCCCCCGTGCATCCAGCGCTGCAATAAAGAATATACCACTTAAAGGAATTTCGGCTTCGATCTTTGAATCAATTTGGCGACCCAGATGGGACAACCTCTCTGCCGGACTGCAGGACCTGCTGGGAACAGGACTCCCTAGGGTACCCCCGGGATTTCCCGGAGGGACTCCTCGACTCACCGGATCACTGCGGAGGCAGACAAGGACCCCATCATTGTAAGTGAGTATATTCTTTATTCTGGTTTGTTTTTCTGGTAGACCGGTCATCTGGAACTGTCTGTAAGTCAGAAGGTGATCTTCTGCGAGGCAGTGTTTGGTATATACTTTGTGGTTAGCACCATAAGTACATGTTTGGGGACCTTAAGGAAGGAGCTCGCTTTAAGGTCCATCTGGAATTGTGTTGTCTATTTCGGTTTTCTGACTCATGGAGTATGGTATTTAACTCTGGTTCTTGTTACTGCGATTTTGGCTATTTTCCTGGTGGTAATAGTAGGTTCGTGGCATTGTTATAAGAAAGATATCGTTACGGTGTTACACAGTTCGGTTTTCTGACTTATCGCATGTGGAATTTGACTCTGACTATTGTTACTGTGATTTTGGCAATATTGCTGGTAATAGTAGTTTTGTGACATCGCTACTGAAAGATATTGCGTGCCCGTATTTTTGTGAGTGATACGTTTTGTGATACGCTTTTGTAAGTAACATGTGTATTCTGAAAGTGTAAACTGGAAACTGGGGGGGCAAACAAGCAGTGAAATTTTAAAGAAAAGTGTGTTAGGATGTGCTTTAAGTCACTGGAAGGATATTGGAGGATCTGCCGGTGGAAGTGTGAACAGGAAAACATTGATAAAATATCGTAATCAGTGGTGGCCGCTTTATAAGCTGGAATGTGGAGAAAAGTGGCCCCTAAATGGAACTTTAAACTATAATATTTTGCTACAGTTAATGTTGTTTTTTGAGAAGCAGAACAGGATGAAATGTTGTATACTGATGTTTCAGCATCTTGGTGGGAAAAGGTAGGGAATTAAGTTGGCCCCTGACTGAACCTTTGATGTTGGCATTAGAGAAGTACAGGCTGGAGAAAGATAAAGGAAGTGTTAAAAGGGTTGTTGAAAGTGTTAAAGGTGTTTGAAATTGAATGAGCAGGGAAAGAGGATGTAGGAATGTTAATAGTTCTGCCTCTGCCCGAGGCAGAGATCTTAAAATCATGGGTGTCAGCCCTTTAGGGCAAAGGGACCATGATCGGTCCGAGAGAGTTGTCACAGAAACAGAAAAGAGGTCAACTCTTAAAACAACCTGAGTTCATGTGCGAGCTCAGATTGCTGATGGGACCATTCAGGGAACTGTGGACAATTGCATTCCCCTGACCGACCCCCACTAAGACCCGAATCATCCTGAAAATCATGAACGGTTAAGTAAATACTAAAACCTGGATGAATTGGGAATTGAGAATATGCTTCCAACAAGGTCTAAAAGAAAGCCCTATGGAATTTTTGGACCAACTCTGAAATGTAATGAAAATAAATAAATAAATAAATAAATAAAACAAAACGGTTTGGACCTGGCTTTGGAGGACAAATTGACTAGCCTTTTCCTAGGGTAATCAACCCCTGATTTCAACAGGAATAACGGGGACCTGGGGAATCTACCCTAGCGGATCCTCCACTGGTTATAATGAAGCTAGGGGAGGAATGGAAGTGAAATTTCTTATTGCTATGGGGCAACGTATTCAGTTCTAAATCAAGCATTAATGCCTTCACAGAATTATTATGTTAGGGTAAAAGGTGTGTCGTGGTTTAACCCGGCCGGCAGCTAAACACCACGCAGCTGTTCGCTCCCCCTCCCCCTCCCTCTCTGGGATGGGGGAGAGAAATGGAAAGTGAAGCCTGTGAGTTGAGATAAAGACAGTTTAATAAGACAAAATAATAATAATAATAATAATAATAATAATAATAATAATAATAATAATAATAATAATAATACAATGATGATAATAGTACCACTACTAATAATGTGTACAAACAAGTGATGCACAATGCAATTGCTCACCACCCGCTGACCGATGCCCAGCCTAACCCTGAGCAGTCCGGCCCCCTCCCCCTGGCTAGCCACCCCTATGTATTGTTTAGCCTGACGTCAGATGCTATGGAATACCCCTTTGGCTAGTTTGGGTCACCTGTCCTGGGTCTGTCCCCTCCCAGCTCTTACTGCACCCCCAGCCTGCCTGTTGGCAGGACAGAGCAAGAAGCTGAGATGTCCTTGGCTTGGTATAAGCATTGCTCTGCAACAATTAAAACATCGGGGTGTTATCAGCACTCTTCTCATCCTAAGCCAAAACATAGCATTCTCCCAGCTACTAGGAAGAAAATTAACTCTGTTCTAACTGAAACCAGGACAAGGTGTAACCGAAAAGGCTTATTTTTGGGAACCTTTGAAGTACAAGTTAGGGAAACAATGGGGCATACACAGATTTTTATCTATGCCTAGCTCCTCATGGGCACTCTTAGGTAGAGATTTATTAGAGCAAGTAGGAGCAGAAATTGTCTTTGAAAAAGGGAAAATGGAATTAAGAACAGGAGAAGAACAACTAATAAATGTGTTAAGCTTGGCACTAATACAAACTGACCCTAAAAGTGAAATACCTTTAGAGATCACAGATCAAGTATGTCCAGGAGTTTGGGCTACCGAAGTCCCTGGAAGAGCTAAAAATGTGACCTTAATAATTATTAAATTAAAGCCAGGAGAGAAACCCGTTAAGGTTAAGTAATATCCTTTGAGGATAGAAGATAGGAAAGGAATTAAAGAGATAATTGATCAGTTTTTACAGTATGGATTATTGATTGAATGCGAATCAGAATACAATGCACCCATATTGCCAATTAAAAAGGCAGATGAAAAAGCTATAGGCTAGTTCAGGATTTGAGGGCCATAAATAAAATCACTGAGGATATACATCCAGTAGTGGCAAACCCTTATACTTTGCTGACTAAATTAAAGAATAGTCAAGTCTGGTTTACCGTACTGGATTTAAAAGATGCCTTCTTCTGCCTAGGCTTAGCCACAGAAAGCCAAAACCTATTCGCCTTTGAATGGGAAAATCCCGATTCAGGCAGAAAGACGCAGCTTACGTGGACATTACTACCTCAAGGATTCAAGAATAGCCCCACTAGTTTTGGAAACCAATTAGCAAGGGAACTCGAAACATGGATACCTCCGGACACTGAAGGTGCTTTGTTACAATATGTAGATGATCTCTTAATAGCTACCGAGACTAAAGGGAGTTGGATTCAATGGACTATAAGTCGTCTTAATTATCTGGGTTTAAATGGATATCAAGTCTCTTGACAGAAAGTCCAGCTGGCTCAACAAAGTGTGACCTATCTGGGATTTGACATTTCGGAAGGACAACGAGAACTAGGAACTGAACATAAGGAAGTCATTTGCCGGACTCCAGAACCTCAAATGGTAAAGGAGCTACAAAGCTTTTTAGGAATGACAGGTTGGTGTCGCCTTTGGATTTATAATTATGGACTATTGGTAAAGCCTCTATGTGAATTGATAAAGATTAACCAGTCAAAGTTAGTCTGGACTGGAGAAGCACAAAAAGTCTTTAAACAACTTAAACAAGAATTGATGATTTTGAAATATCAAGCAATATTGGTAGAACAGGACGACGTGGAAATTGTGATAATTCATATTGTGAATCTAGCCTCTTTTCTTAGTGATGCTCTGGCACAAGCTGTGATTCACGATTGTTTAGAAACTCTAGAGATTGTGTATTCCAGCCGACCAGACCTTAAGGAGGAGCCCATGGAAGACGCGGAAGAAACTTGGTTCACGGATGGGAGCAGTTTTGTTACGCAAAGACAACGTAAAGCTGGATATGCTATAACAACTACTCAGCAGGTAATCGAGTCTAAGCCTTTACCCCCTGGAACATCAGCTCAAAAGGCGGAGATAGTTGCTCTCACGAGAGCATTGGAACTGGCAGCGGGAAAAAGGGTAAATATTTGGACAGATTCTAAATATACATTCGGCGTGGTACATGCTCATGGAGCAATTTGGAAAGAACATGGATTGCTGACCGCTCAGTGAAAACACAAAGTATGCTGAAGAAATTTTAAAATTGTTAGAGGCTGTAAAACAACCAGAAAAGGTAGCTATCATGCATTGTCAGGGACACCAAAAGGGGAACAGCGATTTTGAAATTGGAAAATCGATTGGCAGAGGCTAAGCAGGCAGCTGAAATAACTGAGGTGAAGGCATTGTCTTTGATACCAGACGGTAAAATCCAAACTATATCCAAATTATACAAAAGAAGACTTAAAATTAATTGAAGATTTGAAAGGTAAAATGAAACCAGATGGATGAGTATATTTAAAAGATAACCCCATAGTAATACCCTCTAGTTTGACATGGCCCATAGTTCTTACAGAACACAATAAAACGCATTGGGGAGCTGGCACACTGCATAAGAGCCTGAGTCAGACATTAGTGGGACGATATGATAAAACAAGTAACTCAACAATGTAGCATTTGCTTACACAATAACCCCAATACCAAGGATAGAATAAAATTTGGAATAATCGGTAAAGGAAATTATTCGGGGCAACAGTGGCAAATTGATTTTTCAGAACTCCCTAGAAAAGGGGGGTATCATTATTTACTGGTTCTGACTGACACGTTTTCAGGAAGGCCTGAAGCCTTTCCCTGTCGAACAACCAAAGCAAGAGAAGTGGTTAAAGTCTTGTTAAATGAAATAATACCATGCTTTGGGATTCTAGTAGCAATGTCTTCTGATAGAGTTTCACATTTTTGTGCACAAGTGGTAGACCAGATAAGTAAGATTCTAAAGATAGATTGGCAACTGCATACTCCTTATAGACCACAGGCAAGTGGACAGGTAGAAAAAATGAACCATTTAATTAAACAATAAATAGCTAAAATTGGATAAGAAGCTAATTTGTCATGGCCTCAATCCCTCCCTTTAGCATTACTTGGAATTAGAGTTAAACCTAGAATAAAAGGAAATTTGAGTCCCTTCAAAATCTTATATGGAAGGCCATAGCAATTTCTATTTAGTGGAGAGGACCTAACGCAGTTAGGATCAGAATATTTATATGCTTATATAACTGAACTTCAGAAACAATTAAATAAAGTACATACATTTGTTTTAGGGACCAGGGCTAGAGGGTTGGATCAACCAATCCACCCCTTTAAGCTTGGGGATTATATATATATAAAGACTTTTTCAGGACAACCCGTGCAGGAAAAATGGAAGGAAAGTGGATGGGAGCATACCAAGTATTACTGACAACACACACCGCCATTAAGATTAAGAAGCAAGCAGCTTGGATCCACAATTCAAGGGTGAAGAAGGCCCCGGCGAGGATATGGACCACCACTCCAATTGGACCAACAAAATTACGGTTTTCCAGATCCTAATGATTGCAGGGGTGCGGTTCTCGGATTTGGGGTGGGCAACTTGGGATGAGAACTTACACCTGACCTTAATACAAACAATTTCTCAAGTAACTAATAAGACGAACTGTTGGGTATGCACCCATCTGCCACAGCATGGGAATAAGGGTGTATCGTTAATTGGGATTCCCTTGCCTGCAAACTTATCTTGGACTAATTTGTGGGAAAACACGTCTTGGGGTCGAAAATATTAAGCAGTTTTGGAACTAGAAGTGAGTAGCTTCATGCCGTTAGAATCCTATTATGTATGTGTACAAAGGTGTAACCCGCCTAAGGGTATAGGAAAACAGCATTGTATAAATACGGATACTACTTATGTGGGAAATCAGACATCTTGTAATTGAACAACTGATATTAGTACGACTAGCGGCTGGGCAAATTCAACCAGCTGGACGGTTCCAGAAGGAAAAGGGTGGTATTGGCTATGCAATGATACAGCCCGTAAGGTCTTGCCTGAGAATTGGAAGGGAACTTGCACTCTTGGAGCGGTAGTCCCCAATATGACAGTACATGATGTAGTGCCTCGAGGTTACTTGAGAAATCATATCCGGAGAATCAGATGAAAAATTAACAATCCATTGGTAGAGAGACACACCCCTTTTCATAGTTTTGTGCGATGGTTTATCCCATGGTTAGGAGTGAGTGAATTGGAAAAGGCAATAGTTAATATTTCTGCAATTATAGAGAAGTTAGAAAACAAAATTCTGGATGCTATAAAGGCTCAACAAGAAGAGATATCTAGTTTATCACAGGTAGTGTTACAAAATCGGATGGCCCTAGACTTGTTACTGGCCACTCAAGGGGGAGTCTGTACAGTAATAAACACAAGTTGTTGTATGTATGTAGATCAGAGTGGAAGGATCTCTACCGACCTGGAAGAAATATGGAAGCAGACAAGGATCCTACATGAGATCAGTAAAGATGATCTTTCATGGAGTTTTAGTGAACTATGGACTAAGTTAACCTCCTGGTTGCCCAATTTCCAATGGTTGAAACAAGTATTCATTGCTCTAATCGTATTAGTAGTGTTAGGAATATTTGTGTGCATGTTGTTTAGATGCCTGCTTTGTTGTGTTACTGTAAATAAAGAAAGTATCTGATGCAAAAGAATTTGCATGGGAAAAGAAAAGGGGGGATTGATTAAGGAGGTATTGGGGAGGCAAGGACAATCCCCAGACAAGGACTGTATATCTCGAAACAAGACACTGGAACTCATGATAAGGAAGCGGCAGGCGGACAGAGAAACGAATGTAAGGACTATAACTCTCGAAACTGGACATTGGAATTCATTATAAAGATACAACAAACGGGAGAATTGGCAACAACCAGCTCTTGCAATTAAGAAACATGCCAATTCAGCAGATTCCTGACCAAAGGTGAAAAGTACACTGTGAGGAAGACTCGGGGTCTTCCTCCCAAAGACCCCTGCCCACGTCCCAAAGACCCCTGCCCACAATTCTTGGAAGGCTCTGCGCAGGCGCAAGGTGCCAAAAGGCTAATTAGCATGAGAAGCGAGGGAAGGCGGGGATAGGTAATGCATATGTATAGGTGCTTGTAGAATATTGATAGATTGATTGTATAAATTCAAGACTGCTTTCTGCTTTGGGTATGCACGATAGGTGGAGAGATCCCCCGTGCATCCAGCGCTGCAATAAAGAATATACCACTTAAAGGAATTTCGGCTTCGATCTTTGAATCAATTTGGCGACCCGGATGGGACAACCTCTCTGCCGGACTGCAGGACCTGCTGGGAACAGGACTCCCTAGGGTACCCCCGGGATTTCCCGGAGGGACTCCTCGACTCACCGGATCACTGCGGAGGCAGACAAGGACCCCATCATTGTAAGTGAGTATATTCTTTATTCTGGTTTGGTTTTCTGGTAGACCGGTCATCTGGAACTGTCTGTAAGTCAGAAGGTGATCTTCTGCGAGGCAGTGTTTGGTATATACTTTGTGGTTAGCACCATAAGTACATGTTTGGGGACCTTAAGGAAGGAGCTCGCTTTAAGGTCCATCTGGAATTGTGTTGTCTATTTCGGTTTTCTGACTCATGGAGTATGGTATTTAACTCTGGTTCTTGTTACTGCGATTTTGGCTATTTTCCTGGTGGTAATAGTAGGTTCGTGGCATTGTTATAAGAAAGATATCGTTACGGTGTTACACAGTTCGGTTTTCTGACTTATCGCATGTGGAATTTGACTCTGACTATTGTTACTGTGATTTTGGCAATATTGCTGGTAATAGTAGTTTTGTGACATCGCTACTGAAAGATATTGCGTGCCCGTATTTTTGTGAGTGATACGTTTTGTGATACGCTTTTGTAAGTAACATGTGTATTCTGAAAGTGTAAACTGGAAACTGGGGGGGCAAACAAGCAGTGAAATTTTAAAGAAAAGTGTGTTAGGATGTGTTTTAAGTCACTGGAAGGATATTGGAGGATCTGCCGGTGGAAGTGTGAACAGGAAAACATTGATAAAATATCGTAATCAGTGGTGGCCGCTTTATAAGCTGGAATGTGGAGAAAAGTGGCCCCTAAATGGAACTTTAAACTATAATATTTTGCTACAGTTAATGTTGTTTTTTGAGAAGCAGAACAGGATGAAATGTTGTATACTGATGTTTCAGCATCTTGGTGGGAAAAGGTAGGGAATTAAGTTGGCCCCTGACTGAACCTTTGATGTTGGCATTAGAGAAGTACAGGCTGGAGAAAGATAAAGGAAGTGTTAAAAGGGTTGTTGAAAGTGTTAAAGGTGTTTGAAGTTGAATGAGCAGGGAAAGAGGATGTAGGAATGTTAATAGTTCTGCCTCTGCCCGAGGCAGAGATCTTAAAATCATGGGTGTTAGCCCTTTAGGGCAAAGGGACCATGATCGGTCCGAGAGAGTTGTCACAGAAACAGAAAAGAGGTCAACTCTTAAAACAACCTGAGTTCATGTGCGAGCTCAGATTGCTGATGGGACCGTTCAGGGAACTGTGGACAATTGCATTCCCCTGACCGACCCCCACTAAGACCCGAATCATCCTGAAAATTATGAACGGTTAAGTAAATACTAAAACCTGGATGAATTGGGAATTGAGAATATGCTTCCAACAAGGTCTAAAAGAAAGCCCTATGGAATTTTTGGACCAACTCTGAAATGTAATGAAAATAAATAAATAAATAAAACAAAACGGTTTGGACCTGGCTTTGGAGGACAAATTGACTAGCCTTTTCCTAGGGTAATCAACCCCTGATTTCAACAGGAATAACGGGGACCTGGGGAATCTACCCTAGCGGATCCTCCACTGGTTATAATGAAGCTAGGGGAGGAATGGAAGTGAAATTTCTTATTGCTATGGGGCAACGTATTCAGTTCTAAATCAAGCATTAATGCCTTCAAAGAATTATTATGTTAGGGTAAAAGGTGTGTCGTGGTTTAACCCGGCCGGCAGCTAAACACCACGCAGCTGTTCGCTCCCCCTCCCCCTCCCTCTCTGGGATGGGGGAGAGAAATGGAAAGTGAAGCCTGTGAGTTGAGATAAAGACAGTTTAATAAGACAAAATAATAATAATAATAATAATAATAATAATAATAATAATAATAATAATAATAATAATAACAATAACAATAATAATAACAATAATAATAATAATAACAATAATAATAACAATAATAATAATACAATGATGATAATAGTACCACTACTAATAATGTGTACAAACAAGTGATGCACAATGCAATTGCTCACCACCCGCTGACCGATGCCCAGCCTAACCCCGAGCAGTCCGGCCCCCTCCCCCTGGCTAGCCACCCCTATGTATTGTTTAGCCTGACGTCAGATGCTATGGAATACCCCTTTGGCTAGTTTGGGTCACCTGTCCTGGGTCTGTCCCCTCCCAGCTCTTACTGCACCCCCAGCCTGCCTGTTGGCAGGACAGAGCAAGAAGCTGAGATGTCCTTGGCTTGGTATAAGCATTGCTCTGCAACAATTAAAACATCGGGGTGTTATCAGCACTCTTCTCATCCTAAGCCAAAACATAGCATTCTCCCAGCTACTAGGAAGAAAATTAACTCTGTTCTAACTGAAACCAGGACAAGGTGTAACCGAAAAGGCTTATTTTTGGGAACCTTTGAAGTACAAGTTAGGGAAACAATGGGGCATACACAGATTTTTATCTATGCCTAGCTCCTCATGGGCACTCTTAGGTAGAGATTTATTAGAGCAAGTAGGAGCAGAAATTGTCTTTGAAAAAGGGAAAATGGAATTAAGAACAGGAGAAGAACAACTAATAAATGTGTTAAGCTTGGCACTAATACAAACTGACCCTAAAAGTGAAATACCTTTAGAGATCACAGATCAAGTATGTCCAGGAGTTTGGGCTACCGAAGTCCCTGGAAGAGCTAAAAATGTGACCTCAATAATTATTAAATTAAAGCCAGGAGAGAAACCCGTTAAGGTTAAGTAATATCCTTTGAGGATAGAAGATAGGAAAGGAATTAAAGAGATAATTGATCAATTTTTACAGTATGGATTATTGATTGAATGCGAATCAGAATACAATGCACCCATATTGCCAATTAAAAAGGCAGATGAAAAAGCTATAGGCTAGTTCAGGATTTGAGGGCCATAAATAAAATCACTGAGCATATACATCCAGTAGTGGCAAACCCTTATACTTTGCTGACTAAATTAAAGAATAGTCAAGTCTGGTTTACCGTACTGGATTTAAAAGATGCCTTCTTCTGCCTAGGCTTAGCCACAGAAAGCCAAAACCTATTCGCCTTTGAATGGGAAAATCCCGATTCAGGCAGAAAGACGCAGCTTACGTGGACATTACTACCTCAAGGATTCAAGAATAGCCCCACTAGTTTTGGAAACCAATTAGCAAGGGAACTCGAAACATGGATACCTCCGGACACTGAAGGTGCTTTGTTACAATATGTAGATGATCTCTTAATAGCTACCGAGACTAAAGGGAGTTGGATTCAATGGACTATAAGTCGTCTTAATTATCTGGGTTTAAATGGATATCAAGTCTCTTGACAGAAAGTCCAGCTGGCTCAACAAAGTGTGACCTATCTGGGATTTGACATTTCGGAAGGACAACGAGAACTAGGAACTGAACATAAGGAAGTCATTTGCCGGACTCCAGAACCTCAAATGGTAAAGGAGCTACAAAGCTTTTTAGGAATGACAGGTTGGTGTCGCCTTTGGATTTATAATTATGGACTATTGGTAAAGCCTCTATGTGAATTGATAAAGATTAACCAGTCAAAGTTAGTCTGGACTGGAGAAGCACAAAAAGTCTTTAAACAACTTAAACAAGAATTGATGATTTTGAAATATCAAGCAATATTGGTAGAACAGGACGACGTGGAAATTGTGATAATTCATATTGTGAATCTAGCCTCTTTTCTTAGTGATGCTCCGGCACAAGCTGTGATTCACGATTGTTTAGAAACTCTAGAGACTGTGTATTCCAGCCGACCAGACCTTAAGGAGGAGCCCATGGAAGACGCGGAAGAAACTTGGTTCACGGATGGGAGCAGTTTTGTTACGCAAAGACAACGTAAAGCTGGATATGCTATAACAACTACTCAGCAGGTAATCGAGTCTAAGCCTTTACCCCCTGGAACATCAGCTCAAAAGGCGGAGATAGTTGCTCTCACGAGAGCATTGGAACTGGCAGCGGGAAAAAGGGTAAATATTTGGACAGATTCTAAATATACATTCGGCGTGGTACATGCTCATGGAGCAATTTGGAAAGAACATGGATTGCTGACCGCTCAGTGAAAACACAAAGTATGCTGAAGAAATTTTAAAATTGTTAGAGGCTGTAAAACAACCAGAAAAGGTAGCTATCATGCATTGTCAGGGACACCAAAAGGGGAACACCAATTTTGAAATTGGAAAATCGATTGGCAGAGGCTAAGCAGGCAGCTGAAATAACTGAGGTGAAGGCATTGTCTTTGATACCAGACGGTAAAATCCAAACTATATCCAAATTATACAAAAGAAGACTTAAAATTAATTGAAGATTTGAAAGGTAAAATGAAACCAGATGGATGAGTATATTTAAAAGATAACCACATAGTAATACCCTCTAGTTTGACATGGCCCATAGTTCTTACAGAACACAATAAAACGCATTGGGGAGCTGGCACACTGCATAAGAGCCTGAGTCAGACATTAGTGGGACGATATGATAAAACAAGTAACTCAACAATGTAGCATTTGCTTACACAATACCAAGGATAGAATAAAATTTGGAATAATCGGTAAAGGAAATTATTCGGGGCAACAGTGGCAAATTGATTTTTCAGAACTCCCTAGAAAAGGGGGGTATCATTATTTACTGGTTCTGACTGACACGTTTTCAGGAAGGCCTGAAGCCTTTCCCTGTCGAACAACCAAAGCAAGAGAAGTGGTTAAAGTCTTGTTAAATGAAATAATACCATGCTTTGGGATTCTAGTAGCAATGTCTTCTGATAGAGTTTCACATTTTTGTGCACAAGTGGTAGACCAGATAAGTAAGATTCTAAAGATAGATTGGCAACTGCATACTCCTTATAGACCACAGGCAAGTGGACAGGTAGAAAAAATGAACCATTTAATTAAACAATAAATAGCTAAAATTGGATAAGAAGCTAATTTGTCATGGCCTCAATCCCTCCCTTTAGCATTACTTGGAATTAGAGTTAAACCTAGAATAAAAGGAAATTTGAGTCCCTTCAAAATCTTATATGGAAGGCCATAGCAATTTCTATTTAGTGGAGAGGACCTAACGCAGTTAGGATCAGAATATTTATATGCTTATATAACTGAACTTCAGAAACAATTAAATAAAGTACATACATTTGTTTTAGGGACCAGGGCTAGAGGGTTGGATCAACCAATCCACCCCTTTAAGCTCGGGGATTATATATATATAAAGACTTTTTCAGGACAACCCGTACAGGAAAAATGGAAGGAAAGTGGATGGGACCATACCAAGTATTACTGACAACACACACCGCCATTAAGATTAAGAAGCAAGCAGCTTGGATCCACAATTCAAGGGTGAAGAAGGCCCCGGCGAGGATATGGACCACCACTCCAATTGGACCAACAAAATTACGGTTTTCCAGATCCTAATGATTGCAGGGGTGCGGTTCTCGGATTTGGGGTGGGCAACTTGGGATGAGAACTTACACCTGACCTTAATACAAACAATTTCTCAAGTAACTAATAAGACGAACTGTTGGGTATGCACCCATCTGCCACAGCATGGGAATAAGGGTGTATCGTTAATTGGGATTCCCTTGCCTGCAAACTTATCTTGGACTAATTTGTGGGAAAACACGTCTTGGGGTCGAAAATATTAAGCAGTTTTGGAACTAGAAGTGAGTAGCTTCATGCCGTTAGAATCCTATTATGTATGTGTACAAAGGTGTAACCCGCCTAAGGGTATAGGAAAACAGCATTGTATAAATACGGATACTACTTATGTGGGAAATCAGACATCTTGTAATTGAACAACTGATATTAGTACGACTAGCGGCTGGGCAAATTCAACCAGCTGGACGGTTCCAGAAGGAAAAGGGTGGTATTGGCTATGCAATGATACAGCCCGTAAGGTCTTGCCTGAGAATTGGAAGGGAACTTGCACTCTTGGAGCGGTAGTCCCCAATATGACAGTACATGATGTAGTGCCTCGAGGTTACTTGAGAAATCATATCCGGAGAATCAGATGAAAAATTAACAATCCATTGGTAGAGAGACACACCCCTTTTCATAGTTTTGTGCGATGGTTTATCCCATGGTTAGGAGTGAGTGAATTGGAAAAGGCAATAGTTAATATTTCTGCAATTATAGAGAAGTTAGAAAACAAAATTCTGGATGCTATAAAGGCTCAACAAGAAGAGATATCTAGTTTATCACAGGTAGTGTTACAAAATCGGATGGCCCTAGACTTGTTACTGGCCACTCAAGGGGGAGTCTGTACAGTAATAAACACAAGTTGTTGTATGTATGTAGATCAGAGTGGAAGGATCTCTACCGACCTGGAAGAAATATGGAAGCAGACAAGGATCCTACATGAGATCAGTAAAGATGATCTTTCATGGAGTTTTAGTGAACTATGGACTAAGTTAACCTCCTGGTTGCCCAATTTCCAATGGTTGAAACAAGTATTCATTGCTCTAATCGTATTAGTAGTGTTAGGAATATTTGTGTGCATGTTGTTTAGATGCCTGCTTTGTTGTGTTACTGTAAATAAAGAAAGTATCTGATGCAAAAGAATTTGCATGGGAAAAGAAAAGGGGGGATTGATTAAGGAGGTATTGGGGAGGCAAGGACAATCCCCAGACAAGGACTGTATATCTCGAAACAAGACACTGGAACTCATGATAAGGAAGCGGCAGGCGGACAGAGAAACGAATGTAAGGACTAGAACTCTCGAAACTGGACATTGGAATTCATTATAAAGATACAACAAACGGGAGAATTGGCAACAACCAGCTCTTGCAATTAAGAAACATGCCAATTCAGCAGATTCCTGACCAAAGGTGAAAAGTACACTGTGAGGAAGACTCGGGGTCTTCCTCCCAAAGACCCCTGCCCACGTCCCAAAGACCCCTGCCCACAATTCTTGGAAGGCTCTGCGCAGGCGCAAGGTGCCAAAAGGCTAATTAGCATGAGAAGCGAGGGAAGGCGGGGATAGGTAATGCATATGTATAGGTGCTTGTAGAATATTGATAGATTGATTGTATAAATTCAAGACTGCTTTCTGCTTTGGGTATGCACGATAGGTGGAGAGATCCCCCGTGCATCCAGCGCTGCAATAAAGAATATACCACTTAAAGGAATTTCGGCTTCGATCTTTGAATCAATTTGGCGACCCAGATGGGACAACCTCTCTGCTGGACTGCAGGACCTGCTGGGAACAGGACTCCCTAGGGTACCCCCGGGATTTCCCGGAGGGACTCCTCGACTCACCGGATCACTGCGGAGGCAGACAAGGACCCCATCATTGTAAGTGAGTATATTCTTTATTCTGGTTTGTTTTTCTGGTAGACCGGTCATCTGGAACTGTCTGTAAGTCAGAAGGTGATCTTCTGCGAGGCAGTGTTTGGTATATACTTTGTGGTTAGCACCATAAGTACATGTTTGGGGACCTTAAGGAAGGAGCTCGCTTTAAGGTCCATCTGGAATTGTGTTGTCTATTTCGGTTTTCTGACTCATGGAGTATGGTATTTAACTCTGGTTCTTGTTACTGCGATTTTGGCTATTTTCCTGGTGGTAATAGTAGGTTCGTGGCATTGTTATAAGAAAGATATCGTTACGGTGTTACACAGTTCGGTTTTCTGACTTATCGCATGTGGAATTTGACTCTGACTATTGTTACTGTGATTTTGGCAATATTGCTGGTAATAGTAGTTTTGTGACATCGCTACTGAAAGATATTGCGTGCCCGTATTTTTGTGAGTGATACGTTTTGTGATACGCTTTTGTAAGTAACATGTGTATTCTGAAAGTGTAAACTGGAAACTGGGGGGGCAAACAAGCAGTGAAATTTTAAAGAAAAGTGTGTTAGGATGTGTTTTAAGTCACTGGAAGGATATTGGAGGATCTGCCGGTGGAAGTGTGAACAGGAAAACATTGATAAAATATCGTAATCAGTGGTGGCCGCTTTATAAGCTGGAATGTGGAGAAAAGTGGCCCCTAAACGGAACTTTAAACTATAATATTTTGCTACAGTTAATGTTGTTTTTTGAGAAGCAGAACAGGATGAAATGTTGTATACTGATGTTTCAGCATCTTGGTGGGAAAAGGTAGGGAATTAAGTTGGCCCCTGACTGAACCTTTGATGTTGGCATTAGAGAAGTACAGGCTGGAGAAAGATAAAGGAAGTGTTAAAAGGGTTGTTGAAAGTGTTAAAGGTGTTTGAAGTTGAATGAGCAGGGAAAGAGGATGTAGGAATGTTAATAGTTCTGCCTCTGCCCGAGGCAGAGATCTTAAAATCATGGGTGTTAGCCCTTTAGGGCAAAGGGACCATGATCGGTCCGAGAGAGTTGTCACAGAAACAGAAAAGAGGTCAACTCTTAAAACAACCTGAGTTCATGTGCGAGCTCAGATTGCTGATGGGACCGTTCAGGGAACTGTGGACAATTGCATTCCCCTGACCGACCCCCACTAAGACCCGAATCATCCTGAAAATTATGAACGGTTAAGTAAATACTAAAACCTGGATGAATTGGGAATTGAGAATATGCTTCCAACAAGGTCTAAAAGAAAGCCCTATGGAATTTTTGGACCAACTCTGAAATGTAATGAAAATAAATAAATAAATAAATAAATAAATAAATAAATAAATAAAACAAAACGGTTTGGACCTGGCTTTGGAGGACAAATTGACTAGCCTTTTCCTAGGGTAATCAACCCCTGATTTCAACAGGAATAACGGGGACCTGGGGAATCTACCCTAGCGGATCCTCCACTGGTTATAATGAAGCTAGGGGAGGAATGGAAGTGAAATTTCTTATTGCTATGGGGCAACGTATTCAGTTCTAAATCAAGCATTAATGCCTTCACAGAATTATTATGTTAGGGTAAAAGGTGTGTCGTGGTTTAACCCGGCCGGCAGCTAAACACCACGCAGCTGTTCGCTCCCCCTCCCCCTCCCTCTCTGGGATGGGGGAGAGAAATGGAAAGTGAAGCCTGTGAGTTGAGATAAAGACAGTTTAATAAGACAAAATAATAATAATAATAATAATAATAATAATAATAATAATAATAATAATAATAATAATAACAATAATAATAACAATAATAATAACAATAATAATAATACAATGATGATAATAGTACCACTACTAATAATGTGTACAAACAAGTGATGCACAATGCAATTGCTCACCACCCGCTGACCGATGCCCAGCCTAACCCCGAGCAGTCCGGCCCCCTCCCCCTGGCTAGCCACCCCTATGTATTGTTTAGCCTGACGTCAGATGCTATGGAATACCCCTTTGGCTAGTTTGGGTCACCTGTCCTGGGTCTGTCCCCTCCCAGCTCTTACTGCACCCCCAGCCTGCCTGTTGGCAGGACAGAGCAAGAAGCTGAGATGTCCTTGGCTTGGTATAAGCATTGCTCTGCAACAATTAAAACATCGGGGTGTTATCAGCACTCTTCTCATCCTAAGCCAAAACATAGCATTCTCCCAGCTACTAGGAAGAAAATTAACTCTGTTCTAACTGAAACCAGGACAAGGTGTAACCGAAAAGGCTTATTTTTGTGAACCTTTGAAGTACAAGTTAGGGAAACAATGGGGCATACACAGATTTTTATCTATGCCTAGCTCCTCATGGGCACTCTTAGGTAGAGATTTATTAGAGCAAGTAGGAGCAGAAATTGTCTTTGAAAAAGGGAAAATGGAATTAAGAACAGGAGAAGAACAACTAATAAATGTGTTAAGCTTGGCACTAATACAAACTGACCCTAAAAGTGAAATACCTTTAGAGATCACAGATCAAGTATGTCCAGGAGTTTGGGCTACCGAAGTCCCTGGAAGAGCTAAAAATGTGACCTCAATAATTATTAAATTAAAGCCAGGAGAGAAACCCGTTAAGGTTAAGTAATATCCTTTGAGGATAGAAGATAGGAAAGGAATTAAAGAGATAATTGATCAATTTTTACAGTATGGATTATTGATTGAATGCGAATCAGAATACAATGCACCCATATTGCCAATTAAAAAGGCAGATGAAAAAGCTATAGGCTAGTTCAGGATTTGAGGGCCATAAATAAAATCACTGAGCATATACATCCAGTAGTGGCAAACCCTTATACTTTGCTGACTAAATTAAAGAATAGTCAAGTCTGGTTTACCGTACTGGATTTAAAAGATGCCTTCTTCTGCCTAGGCTTAGCCACAGAAAGCCAAAACCTATTCGCCTTTGAATGGGAAAATCCCGATTCAGGCAGAAAGACGCAGCTTACGTGGACATTACTACCTCAAGGATTCAAGAATAGCCCCACTAGTTTTGGAAACCAATTAGCAAGGGAACTCGAAACATGGATACCTCCGGACACTGAAGGTGCTTTGTTACAATATGTAGATGATCTCTTAATAGCTACCGAGACTAAAGGGAGTTGGATTCAATGGACTATAAGTCGTCTTAATTATCTGGGTTTAAATGGATATCAAGTCTCTTGACAGAAAGTCCAGCTGGCTCAACAAAGTGTGACCTATCTGGGATTTGACATTTCGGAAGGACAACGAGAACTAGGAACTGAACATAAGGAAGTCATTTGCCGGACTCCAGAACCTCAAATGGTAAAGGAGCTACAAAGCTTTTTAGGAATGACAGGTTGGTGTCGCCTTTGGATTTATAATTATGGACTATTGGTAAAGCCTCTATGTGAATTGATAAAGATTAACCAGTCAAAGTTAGTCTGGACTGGAGAAGCACAAAAAGTCTTTAAACAACTTAAACAAGAATTGATGATTTTGAAATATCAAGCAATATTGGTAGAACAGGACGACGTGGAAATTGTGATAATTCATATTGTGAATCTAGCCTCTTTTCTTAGTGATGCTCCGGCACAAGCTGTGATTCACGATTGTTTAGAAACTCTAGAGACTGTGTATTCCAGCCGACCAGACCTTAAGGAGGAGCCCATGGAAGACGCGGAAGAAACTTGGTTCACGGATGGGAGCAGTTTTGTTACGCAAAGACAACGTAAAGCTGGATATGCTATAACAACTACTCAGCAGGTAATCGAGTCTAAGCCTTTACCCCCTGGAACATCAGCTCAAATGGCGGAGATAGTTGCTCTCACGAGAGCATTGGAACTGGCAGCGGGAAAAAGGGTAAATATTTGGACAGATCCTAAATATACATTCGGCGTGGTACATGCTCATGGAGCAATTTGGAAAGAACATGGATTGCTGACCGCTCAGTGAAAACACAAAGTATGCTGAAGAAATTTTAAAATTGTTAGAGGCTGTAAAACAACCAGAAAAGGTAGCTGTCATGCATTGTCAGGGACACCAAAAGGGGAACACCGATTTTGAAACTGGAAAATCGATTGGCAGAGGCTAAGCAGGCAGCTGAAATAACTGAGGTGAAGGCATTGTCTTTGATACCAGATGGTAAAATCCAAACTATATCCAAATTATACAAAAGAAGACTTAAAATTAATTGAAGATTTGAAAGGTAAAATGAAACCAGATGGATGAGTATATTTAAAAGATAACCACATAGTAATACCCTCTAGTTTGACATGGCCCATAGTTCTTACAGAACACAATAAAACGCATTGGGGAGCTGGCACACTGCATAAGAGCCTGAGTCAGACATTAGTGGGACGATATGATAAAACAAGTAACTCAACAATGTAGCATTTGCTTACACAATAACCCCAATACCAAGAATAGAATAAAATTTGGAATAATCGGTAAAGGAAATTACTCGGGGCAACAGTGGCAAATTGATTTTTCAGAACTCCCTAGAAAAGGGGGGTATCATTATTTACTGGTTCTGACTGACACGTTTTCAGGAAGGCCTGAAGCCTTTCCCTGTCGAACAACCAAAGCAAGAGAAGTGGTTAAAGTCTTGTTAAATGAAATAATACCATGCTTTGGGATTCTAGTAGCAATGTCTTCTGATAGAGTTTCACATTTTTGTGCACAAGTGGTAGACCAGATAAGTAAGATTCTAAAGATAGATTGGCAACTGCATACTCCTTATAGACCACAGGCAAGTGGACAGGTAGAAAAAATGAACCATTTAATTAAACAATAAATAGCTAAAATTGGATAAGAAGCTAATTTGTCATGGCCTCAATCCCTCCCTTTAGCATTACTTGGAATTAGAGTTAAACCTAGAATAAAAGGAAATTTGAGTCCCTTCAAAATCTTATATGGAAGGCCATAGCAATTTCTATTTAGTGGAGAGGACCTAACGCAGTTAGGATCAGAATATTTATATGCTTATATAACTGAACTTCAGAAACAATTAAATAAAGTACATACATTTGTTTTAGGGACCAGGGCTAGAGGGTTGGATCAACCAATCCACCCCTTTAAGCTCGGGGATTATATATATATAAAGACTTTTTCAGGACAACCCGTACAGGAAAAATGGAAGGAAAGTGGATGGGACCATACCAAGTATTACTGACAACACACACCGCCATTAAGATTAAGAAGCAAGCAGCTTGGATCCACAATTCAAGGGTGAAGAAGGCCCCGGCGAGGATATGGACCACCACTCCAATTGGACCAACAAAATTACGGTTTTCCAGATCCTAATGATTGCAGGGGTGCGGTTCTCGGATTTGGGGTGGGCAACTTGGGATGAGAACTTACACCTGACCTTAATACAAACAATTTCTCAAGTAACTAATAAGACAAACTGTTGGGTATGCACCCATCTGCCACAGCATGGGAATAAGGGTGTATCGTTAATTGGGATTCCCTTGCCTGCAAACTTATCTTGGACTAATTTGTGGGAAAACACGTCTTGGGGTCGAAAATATTAAGCAGTTTTGGAACTAGAAGTGAGTAGCTTCATGCCGTTAGAATCCTATTATGTATGTGTACAAAGGTGTAACCCGCCTAAGGGTATAGGAAAACAGCATTGTATAAATACGGATACTACTTATGTGGGAAATCAGACATCTTGTAATTGAACAACTGATATTAGTACGACTAGCGGCTGGGCAAATTCAACCAGCTGGACGGTTCCAGAAGGAAAAGGGTGGTATTGGCTATGCAATGATACAGCCCGTAAGGTCTTGCCTGAGAATTGGAAGGGAACTTGCACTCTTGGAGCGGTAGTCCCCAATATGACAGTACATGATGTAGTGCCTCGAGGTTACTTGAGAAATCATATCCGGAGAATCAGATGAAAAATTAACAATCCATTGGTAGAGAGACACACCCCTTTTCATAGTTTTGTGCGATGGTTTATCCCATGGTTAGGAGTGAGTGAATTGGAAAAGGCAATAGTTAATATTTCTGCAATTATAGAGAAGTTAGAAAACAAAATTCTGGATGCTATAAAGGCTCAACAAGAAGAGATATCTAGTTTATCACAGGTAGTGTTACAAAATCGGATGGCCCTAGACTTGTTACTGGCCACTCAAGGGGGAGTCTGTACAGTAATAAACACAAGTTGTTGTATGTATGTAGATCAGAGTGGAAGGATCTCTACCGACCTGGAAGAAATATGGAAGCAGACAAGGATCCTACATGAGATCAGTAAAGATGATCTTTCATGGAGTTTTAGTGAACTATGGACTAAGTTAACCTCCTGGTTGCCCAATTTCCAATGGTTGAAACAAGTATTCATTGCTCTAATCGTATTAGTAGTGTTAGGAATATTTGTGTGCATGTTGTTTAGATGCCTGCTTTGTTGTGTTACTGTAAATAAAGAAAGTATCTGATGCAAAAGAATTTGCATGGGAAAAGAAAAGGGGGGATTGATTAAGGAGGTATTGGGGAGGCAAGGACAATCCCCAGACAAGGACTGTATATCTCGAAACAAGACACTGGAACTCATGATAAGGAAGCGGCAGGCGGACAGAGAAACGAATGTAAGGACTAGAACTCTCGAAACTGGACATTGGAATTCATTATAAAGATACAACAAACGGGAGAATTGGCAACAACCAGCTCTTGCAATTAAGAAACATGCCAATTCAGCAGATTCCTGACCAAAGGTGAAAAGTACACTGTGAGGAAGACTCGGGGTCTTCCTCCCAAAGACCCCTGCCCACGTCCCAAAGACCCCTGCCCACAATTCTTGGAAGGCTCTGCGCAGGCGCAAGGTGCCAAAAGGCTAATTAGCATGAGAAGCGAGGGAAGGCGGGGATAGGTAATGCATATGTATAGGTGCTTGTAGAATATTGATAGATTGATTGTATAAATTCAAGACTGCTTTCTGCTTTGGGTATGCACGATAGGTGGAGAGATCCCCCGTGCATCCAGCGCTGCAATAAAGAATATACCACTTAAAGGAATTTCGGCTTCGATCTTTGAATCAATTTGGCGACCCAGATGGGACAACCTCTCTGCCGGACTGCAGGACCTGCTGGGAACAGGACTCCCTAGGGTACCCCCGGGATTTCCCGGAGGGACTCCTCGACTCACCGGATCACTGCGGAGGCAGACAAGGACCCCATCATTGTAAGTGAGTATATTCTTTATTCTGGTTTGTTTTTCTGGTAGACCGGTCATCTGGAACTGTCTGTAAGTCAGAAGGTGATCTTCTGCGAGGCAGTGTTTGGTATATACTTTGTGGTTAGCACCATAAGTACATGTTTGGGGACCTTAAGGAAGGAGCTCGCTTTAAGGTCCATCTGGAATTGTGTTGTCTATTTCGGTTTTCTGACTCATGGAGTATGGTATTTAACTCTGGTTCTTGTTACTGCGATTTTGGCTATTTTCCTGGTGGTAATAGTAGGTTCGTGGCATTGTTATAAGAAAGATATCGTTACGGTGTTACACAGTTCGGTTTTCTGACTTATCGCATGTGGAATTTGACTCTGACTATTGTTACTGTGATTTTGGCAATATTGCTGGTAATAGTAGTTTTGTGACATCGCTACTGAAAGATATTGCGTGCCCGTATTTTTGTGAGTGATACGTTTTGTGATACGCTTTTGTAAGTAACATGTGTATTCTGAAAGTGTAAACTGGAAACTGGGGGGGCAAACAAGCAGTGAAATTTTAAAGAAAAGTGTGTTAGGATGTGTTTTAAGTCACTGGAAGGATATTGGAGGATCTGCCGGTGGAAGTGTGAACAGGAAAACATTGATAAAATATCGTAATCAGTGGTGGCCGCTTTATAAGCTGGAATGTGGAGAAAAGTGGCCCCTAAATGGAACTTTAAACTATAATATTTTGCTACAGTTAATGTTGTTTTTTGAGAAGCAGAACAGGATGAAATGTTGTATACTGATGTTTCAGCATCTTGGTGGGAAAAGGTAGGGAATTAAGTTGGCCCCTGACTGAACCTTTGATGTTGGCATTAGAGAAGTACAGGCTGGAGAAAGATAAAGGAAGTGTTAAAAGGGTTGTTGAAAGTGTTAAAGGTGTTTGAAGTTGAATGAGCAGGGAAAGAGGATGTAGGAATGTTAATAGTTCTGCCTCTGCCCGAGGCAGAGATCTTAAAATCATGGGTGTTAGCCCTTTAGGGCAAAGGGACCATGATCGGTCCGAGAGAGTTGTCACAGAAACAGAAAAGAGGTCAACTCTTAAAACAACCTGAGTTCATGTGCGAGCTCAGATTGCTGATGGGACCGTTCAGGGAACTGTGGACAATTGCATTCCCCTGACCGACCCCCACTAAGACCCGAATCATCCTGAAAATTATGAACGGTTAAGTAAATACTAAAACCTGGATGAATTGGGAATTGAGAATATGCTTCCAACAAGGTCTAAAAGAAAGCCCTATGGAATTTTTGGACCAACTCTGAAATGTAATGAAAATAAATAAATAAATAAAACAAAACGGTTTGGACCTGGCTTTGGAGGACAAATTGACTAGCCTTTTCCTAGGGTAATCAACCCCTGATTTCAACAGGAATAACGGGGACCTGGGGAATCTACCCTAGCGGATCCTCCACTGGTTATAATGAAGCTAGGGGAGGAATGGAAGTGAAATTTCTTATTGCTATGGGGCAACGTATTCAGTTCTAAATCAAGCATTAATGCCTTCAAAGAATTATTATGTTAGGGTAAAAGGTGTGTCGTGGTTTAACCCGGCCGGCAGCTAAACACCACGCAGCTGTTCGCTCCCCCTCCCCCTCCCTCTCTGGGATGGGGGAGAGAAATGGAAAGTGAAGCCTGTGAGTTGAGATAAAGACAGTTTAATAAGACAAAATAATAATAATAATAATAATAATAATAATAATAATAATAATAATAATAACAATAACAATAATAATAACAATAATAATAATAATAACAATAATAATAACAATAATAATAATACAATGATGATAATAGTACCACTACTAATAATGTGTACAAACAAGTGATGCACAATGCAATTGCTCACCACCCGCTGACCGATGCCCAGCCTAACCCCGAGCAGTCCGGCCCCCTCCCCCTGGCTAGCCACCCCTATGTATTGTTTAGCCTGACGTCAGATGCTATGGAATACCCCTTTGGCTAGTTTGGGTCACCTGTCCTGGGTCTGTCCCCTCCCAGCTCTTACTGCACCCCCAGCCTGCCTGTTGGCAGGACAGAGCAAGAAGCTGAGATGTCCTTGGCTTGGTATAAGCATTGCTCTGCAACAATTAAAACATCGGGGTGTTATCAGCACTCTTCTCATCCTAAGCCAAAACATAGCATTCTCCCAGCTACTAGGAAGAAAATTAACTCTGTTCTAACTGAAACCAGGACAAGGTGTAACCGAAAAGGCTTATTTTTGGGAACCTTTGAAGTACAAGTTAGGGAAACAATGGGGCATACACAGATTTTTATCTATGCCTAGCTCCTCATGGGCACTCTTAGGTAGAGATTTATTAGAGCAAGTAGGAGCAGAAATTGTCTTTGAAAAAGGGAAAATGGAATTAAGAACAGGAGAAGAACAACTAATAAATGTGTTAAGCTTGGCACTAATACAAACTGACCCTAAAAGTGAAATACCTTTAGAGATCACAGATCAAGTATGTCCAGGAGTTTGGGCTACCGAAGTCCCTGGAAGAGCTAAAAATGTGACCTCAATAATTATTAAATTAAAGCCAGGAGAGAAACCCGTTAAGGTTAAGTAATATCCTTTGAGGATAGAAGATAGGAAAGGAATTAAAGAGATAATTGATCAATTTTTACAGTATGGATTATTGATTGAATGCGAATCAGAATACAATGCACCCATATTGCCAATTAAAAAGGCAGATGAAAAAGCTATAGGCTAGTTCAGGATTTGAGGGCCATAAATAAAATCACTGAGCATATACATCCAGTAGTGGCAAACCCTTATACTTTGCTGACTAAATTAAAGAATAGTCAAGTCTGGTTTACCGTACTGGATTTAAAAGATGCCTTCTTCTGCCTAGGCTTAGCCACAGAAAGCCAAAACCTATTCGCCTTTGAATGGGAAAATCCCGATTCAGGCAGAAAGACGCAGCTTACGTGGACATTACTACCTCAAGGATTCAAGAATAGCCCCACTAGTTTTGGAAACCAATTAGCAAGGGAACTCGAAACATGGATACCTCCGGACACTGAAGGTGCTTTGTTACAATATGTAGATGATCTCTTAATAGCTACCGAGACTAAAGGGAGTTGGATTCAATGGACTATAAGTCGTCTTAATTTTCTGGGTTTAAATGGATATCAAGTCTCTTGACAGAAAGTCCAGCTGGCTCAACAAAGTGTGACCTATCTGGGATTTGACATTTCGGAAGGACAACGAGAACTAGGAACTGAACATAAGGAAGTCATTTGCCGGACTCCAGAACCTCAAATGGTAAAGGAGCTACAAAGCTTTTTAGGAATGACAGGTTGGTGTCGCCTTTGGATTTATAATTATGGACTATTGGTAAAGCCTCTATGTGAATTGATAAAGATTAACCAGTCAAAGTTAGTCTGGACTGGAGAAGCACAAAAAGTCTTTAAACAACTTAAACAAGAATTGATGATTTTGAAATATCAAGCAATATTGGTAGAACAGGACGACGTGGAAATTGTGATAATTCATATTGTGAATCTAGCCTCTTTTCTTAGTGATGCTCCGGCACAAGCTGTGATTCACGATTGTTTAGAAACTCTAGAGACTGTGTATTCCAGCCGACCAGACCTTAAGGAGGAGCCCATGGAAGACGCGGAAGAAACTTGGTTCACGGATGGGAGCAGTTTTGTTACGCAAAGACAACGTAAAGCTGGATATGCTATAACAACTACTCAGCAGGTAATCGAGTCTAAGCCTTTACCCCCTGGAACATCAGCTCAAAAGGCGGAGATAGTTGCTCTCACGAGAGCATTGGAACTGGCAGCGGGAAAAAGGGTAAATATTTGGACAGATTCTAAATATACATTCGGCGTGGTACATGCTCATGGAGCAATTTGGAAAGAACATGGATTGCTGACCGCTCAGTGAAAACACAAAGTATGCTGAAGAAATTTTAAAATTGTTAGAGGCTGTAAAACAACCAGAAAAGGTAGCTATCATGCATTGTCAGGGACACCAAAAGGGGAACACCAATTTTGAAATTGGAAAATCGATTGGCAGAGGCTAAGCAGGCAGCTGAAATAACTGAGGTGAAGGCATTGTCTTTGATACCAGACGGTAAAATCCAAACTATATCCAAATTATACAAAAGAAGACTTAAAATTAATTGAAGATTTGAAAGGTAAAATGAAACCAGATGGATGAGTATATTTAAAAGATAACCACATAGTAATACCCTCTAGTTTGACATGGCCCATAGTTCTTACAGAACACAATAAAACGCATTGGGGAGCTGGCACACTGCATAAGAGCCTGAGTCAGACATTAGTGGGACGATATGATAAAACAAGTAACTCAACAATGTAGCATTTGCTTACACAATACCAAGGATAGAATAAAATTTGGAATAATCGGTAAAGGAAATTATTCGGGGCAACAGTGGCAAATTGATTTTTCAGAACTCCCTAGAAAAGGGGGGTATCATTATTTACTGGTTCTGACTGACACGTTTTCAGGAAGGCCTGAAGCCTTTCCCTGTCGAACAACCAAAGCAAGAGAAGTGGTTAAAGTCTTGTTAAATGAAATAATACCATGCTTTGGGATTCTAGTAGCAATGTCTTCTGATAGAGTTTCACATTTTTGTGCACAAGTGGTAGACCAGATAAGTAAGATTCTAAAGATAGATTGGCAACTGCATACTCCTTATAGACCACAGGCAAGTGGACAGGTAGAAAAAATGAACCATTTAATTAAACAATAAATAGCTAAAATTGGATAAGAAGCTAATTTGTCATGGCCTCAATCCCTCCCTTTAGCATTACTTGGAATTAGAGTTAAACCTAGAATAAAAGGAAATTTGAGTCCCTTCAAAATCTTATATGGAAGGCCATAGCAATTTCTATTTAGTGGAGAGGACCTAACGCAGTTAGGATCAGAATATTTATATGCTTATATAACTGAACTTCAGAAACAATTAAATAAAGTACATACATTTGTTTTAGGGACCAGGGCTAGAGGGTTGGATCAACCAATCCACCCCTTTAAGCTCGGGGATTATATATATATAAAGACTTTTTCAGGACAACCCGTACAGGAAAAATGGAAGGAAAGTGGATGGGACCATACCAAGTATTACTGACAACACACACCGCCATTAAGATTAAGAAGCAAGCAGCTTGGATCCACAATTCAAGGGTGAAGAAGGCCCCGGCGAGGATATGGACCACCACTCCAATTGGACCAACAAAATTACGGTTTTCCAGATCCTAATGATTGCAGGGGTGCGGTTCTCGGATTTGGGGTGGGCAACTTGGGATGAGAACTTACACCTGACCTTAATACAAACAATTTCTCAAGTAACTAATAAGACGAACTGTTGGGTATGCACCCATCTGCCACAGCATGGGAATAAGGGTGTATCGTTAATTGGGATTCCCTTGCCTGCAAACTTATCTTGGACTAATTTGTGGGAAAACACGTCTTGGGGTCGAAAATATTAAGCAGTTTTGGAACTAGAAGTGAGTAGCTTCATGCCGTTAGAATCCTATTATGTATGTGTACAAAGGTGTAACCCGCCTAAGGGTATAGGAAAACAGCATTGTATAAATACGGATACTACTTATGTGGGAAATCAGACATCTTGTAATTGAACAACTGATATTAGTACGACTAGCGGCTGGGCAAATTCAACCAGCTGGACGGTTCCAGAAGGAAAAGGGTGGTATTGGCTATGCAATGATACAGCCCGTAAGGTCTTGCCTGAGAATTGGAAGGGAACTTGCACTCTTGGAGCGGTAGTCCCCAATATGACAGTACATGATGTAGTGCCTCGAGGTTACTTGAGAAATCATATCCGGAGAATCAGATGAAAAATTAACAATCCATTGGTAGAGAGACACACCCCTTTTCATAGTTTTGTGCGATGGTTTATCCCATGGTTAGGAGTGAGTGAATTGGAAAAGGCAATAGTTAATATTTCTGCAATTATAGAGAAGTTAGAAAACAAAATTCTGGATGCTATAAAGGCTCAACAAGAAGAGATATCTAGTTTATCACAGGTAGTGTTACAAAATCGGATGGCCCTAGACTTGTTACTGGCCACTCAAGGGGGAGTCTGTACAGTAATAAACACAAGTTGTTGTATGTATGTAGATCAGAGTGGAAGGATCTCTACCGACCTGGAAGAAATATGGAAGCAGACAAGGATCCTACATGAGATCAGTAAAGATGATCTTTCATGGAGTTTTAGTGAACTATGGACTAAGTTAACCTCCTGGTTGCCCAATTTCCAATGGTTGAAACAAGTATTCATTGCTCTAATCGTATTAGTAGTGTTAGGAATATTTGTGTGCATGTTGTTTAGATGCCTGCTTTGTTGTGTTACTGTAAATAAAGAAAGTATCTGATGCAAAAGAATTTGCATGGGAAAAGAAAAGGGGGGATTGATTAAGGAGGTATTGGGGAGGCAAGGACAATCCCCAGACAAGGACTGTATATCTCGAAACAAGACACTGGAACTCATGATAAGGAAGCGGCAGGCGGACAGAGAAACGAATGTAAGGACTAGAACTCTCGAAACTGGACATTGGAATTCATTATAAAGATACAACAAACGGGAGAATTGGCAACAACCAGCTCTTGCAATTAAGAAACATGCCAATTCAGCAGATTCCTGACCAAAGGTGAAAAGTACACTGTGAGGAAGACTCGGGGTCTTCCTCCCAAAGACCCCTGCCCACGTCCCAAAGACCCCTGCCCACAATTCTTGGAAGGCTCTGCGCAGGCGCAAGGTGCCAAAAGGCTAATTAGCATGAGAAGCGAGGGAAGGCGGGGATAGGTAATGCATATGTATAGGTGCTTGTAGAATATTGATAGATTGATTGTATAAATTCAAGACTGCTTTCTGCTTTGGGTATGCACGATAGGTGGAGAGATCCCCCGTGCATCCAGCGCTGCAATAAAGAATATACCACTTAAAGGAATTTCGGCTTCGATCTTTGAATCAATTTGGCGACCCAGATGGGACAACCTCTCTGCTGGACTGCAGGACCTGCTGGGAACAGGACTCCCTAGGGTACCCCCGGGATTTCCCGGAGGGACTCCTCGACTCACCGGATCACTGCGGAGGCAGACAAGGACCCCATCATTGTAAGTGAGTATATTCTTTATTCTGGTTTGTTTTTCTGGTAGACCGGTCATCTGGAACTGTCTGTAAGTCAGAAGGTGATCTTCTGCGAGGCAGTGTTTGGTATATACTTTGTGGTTAGCACCATAAGTACATGTTTGGGGACCTTAAGGAAGGAGCTCGCTTTAAGGTCCATCTGGAATTGTGTTGTCTATTTCGGTTTTCTGACTCATGGAGTATGGTATTTAACTCTGGTTCTTGTTACTGCGATTTTGGCTATTTTCCTGGTGGTAATAGTAGGTTCGTGGCATTGTTATAAGAAAGATATCGTTACGGTGTTACACAGTTCGGTTTTCTGACTTATCGCATGTGGAATTTGACTCTGACTATTGTTACTGTGATTTTGGCAATATTGCTGGTAATAGTAGTTTTGTGACATCGCTACTGAAAGATATTGCGTGCCCGTATTTTTGTGAGTGATACGTTTTGTGATACGCTTTTGTAAGTAACATGTGTATTCTGAAAGTGTAAACTGGAAACTGGGGGGGCAAACAAGCAGTGAAATTTTAAAGAAAAGTGTGTTAGGATGTGTTTTAAGTCACTGGAAGGATATTGGAGGATCTGCCGGTGGAAGTGTGAACAGGAAAACATTGATAAAATATCGTAATCAGTGGTGGCCGCTTTATAAGCTGGAATGTGGAGAAAAGTGGCCCCTAAACGGAACTTTAAACTATAATATTTTGCTACAGTTAATGTTGTTTTTTGAGAAGCAGAACAGGATGAAATGTTGTATACTGATGTTTCAGCATCTTGGTGGGAAAAGGTAGGGAATTAAGTTGGCCCCTGACTGAACCTTTGATGTTGGCATTAGAGAAGTACAGGCTGGAGAAAGATAAAGGAAGTGTTAAAAGGGTTGTTGAAAGTGTTAAAGGTGTTTGAAGTTGAATGAGCAGGGAAAGAGGATGTAGGAATGTTAATAGTTCTGCCTCTGCCCGAGGCAGAGATCTTAAAATCATGGGTGTTAGCCCTTTAGGGCAAAGGGACCATGATCGGTCCGAGAGAGTTGTCACAGAAACAGAAAAGAGGTCAACTCTTAAAACAACCTGAGTTCATGTGCGAGCTCAGATTGCTGATGGGACCGTTCAGGGAACTGTGGACAATTGCATTCCCCTGACCGACCCCCACTAAGACCCGAATCATCCTGAAAATTATGAACGGTTAAGTAAATACTAAAACCTGGATGAATTGGGAATTGAGAATATGCTTCCAACAAGGTCTAAAAGAAAGCCCTATGGAATTTTTGGACCAACTCTGAAATGTAATGAAAATAAATAAATAAATAAATAAATAAATAAATAAATAAATAAAACAAAACGGTTTGGACCTGGCTTTGGAGGACAAATTGACTAGCCTTTTCCTAGGGTAATCAACCCCTGATTTCAACAGGAATAACGGGGACCTGGGGAATCTACCCTAGCGGATCCTCCACTGGTTATAATGAAGCTAGGGGAGGAATGGAAGTGAAATTTCTTATTGCTATGGGGCAACGTATTCAGTTCTAAATCAAGCATTAATGCCTTCACAGAATTATTATGTTAGGGTAAAAGGTGTGTCGTGGTTTAACCCGGCCGGCAGCTAAACACCACGCAGCTGTTCGCTCCCCCTCCCCCTCCCTCTCTGGGATGGGGGAGAGAAATGGAAAGTGAAGCCTGTGAGTTGAGATAAAGACAGTTTAATAAGACAAAATAATAATAATAATAATAATAATAATAATAATAATAATAATAATAATAATAATAATAATAATAATAACAATAATAATAACAATAATAATAACAATAATAATAATACAATGATGATAATAGTACCACTACTAATAATGTGTACAAACAAGTGATGCACAATGCAATTGCTCACCACCCGCTGACCGATGCCCAGCCTAACCCCGAGCAGTCCGGCCCCCTCCCCCTGGCTAGCCACCCCTATGTATTGTTTAGCCTGACGTCAGATGCTATGGAATACCCCTTTGGCTAGTTTGGGTCACCTGTCCTGGGTCTGTCCCCTCCCAGCTCTTACTGCACCCCCAGCCTGCCTGTTGGCAGGACAGAGCAAGAAGCTGAGATGTCCTTGGCTTGGTATAAGCATTGCTCTGCAACAATTAAAACATCGGGGTGTTATCAGCACTCTTCTCATCCTAAGCCAAAACATAGCATTCTCCCAGCTACTAGGAAGAAAATTAACTCTGTTCTAACTGAAACCAGGACAAGGTGTAACCGAAAAGGCTTATTTTTGTGAACCTTTGAAGTACAAGTTAGGGAAACAATGGGGCATACACAGATTTTTATCTATGCCTAGCTCCTCATGGGCACTCTTAGGTAGAGATTTATTAGAGCAAGTAGGAGCAGAAATTGTCTTTGAAAAAGGGAAAATGGAATTAAGAACAGGAGAAGAACAACTAATAAATGTGTTAAGCTTGGCACTAATACAAACTGACCCTAAAAGTGAAATACCTTTAGAGATCACAGATCAAGTATGTCCAGGAGTTTGGGCTACCGAAGTCCCTGGAAGAGCTAAAAATGTGACCTCAATAATTATTAAATTAAAGCCAGGAGAGAAACCCGTTAAGGTTAAGTAATATCCTTTGAGGATAGAAGATAGGAAAGGAATTAAAGAGATAATTGATAAATTTTTACAGTATGGATTATTGATTGAATGCGAATCAGAATACAATGCACCCATATTGCCAATTAAAAAGGCAGATGAAAAAGCTATAGGCTAGTTCCGGATTTGAGGGCCATAAATAAAATCACTGAGCATATACATCCAGTAGTGGCAAACCCTTATACTTTGCTGACTAAATTAAAGAATAGTCAAGTCTGGTTTACCGTACTGGATTTAAAAGATGCCTTCTTCTGCCTAGGCTTAGCCACAGAAAGCCAAAACCTATTCGCCTTTGAATGGGAAAATCCCGATTCAGGCAGAAAGACGCAGCTTACGTGGACATTACTACCTCAAGGATTCAAGAATAGCCCCACTAGTTTTGGAAACCAATTAGCAAGGGAACTCGAAACATGGATACCTCCGGACACTGAAGGTGCTTTGTTACAATATGTAGATGATCTCTTAATAGCTACCGAGACTAAAGGGAGTTGGATTCAATGGACTATAAGTCGTCTTAATTATCTGGGTTTAAATGGATATCAAGTCTCTTGACAGAAAGTCCAGCTGGCTCAACAAAGTGTGACCTATCTGGGATTTGACATTTCGGAAGGACAACGAGAACTAGGAACTGAACATAAGGAAGTCATTTGCCGGACTCCAGAACCTCAAATGGTAAAGGAGCTACAAAGCTTTTTAGGAATGACAGGTTGGTGTCGCCTTTGGATTTATAATTATGGACTATTGGTAAAGCCTCTATGTGAATTGATAAAGATTAACCAGTCAAAGTTAGTCTGGACTGGAGAAGCACAAAAAGTCTTTAAACAACTTAAACAAGAATTGATGATTTTGAAATATCAAGCAATATTGGTAGAACAGGACGACGTGGAAATTGTGATAATTCATATTGTGAATCTAGCCTCTTTTCTTAGTGATGCTCCGGCACAAGCTGTGATTCACGATTGTTTAGAAACTCTAGAGACTGTGTATTCCAGCCGACCAGACCTTAAGGAGGAGCCCATGGAAGACGCGGAAGAAACTTGGTTCACGGATGGGAGCAGTTTTGTTACGCAAAGACAACGTAAAGCTGGATATGCTATAACAACTACTCAGCAGGTAATCGAGTCTAAGCCTTTACCCCCTGGAACATCAGCTCAAATGGCGGAGATAGTTGCTCTCACGAGAGCATTGGAACTGGCAGCGGGAAAAAGGGTAAATATTTGGACAGATCCTAAATATACATTCGGCGTGGTACATGCTCATGGAGCAATTTGGAAAGAACATGGATTGCTGACCGCTCAGTGAAAACACAAAGTATGCTGAAGAAATTTTAAAATTGTTAGAGGCTGTAAAACAACCAGAAAAGGTAGCTGTCATGCATTGTCAGGGACACCAAAAGGGGAACACCGATTTTGAAACTGGAAAATCGATTGGCAGAGGCTAAGCAGGCAGCTGAAATAACTGAGGTGAAGGCATTGTCTTTGATACCAGATGGTAAAATCCAAACTATATCCAAATTATACAAAAGAAGACTTAAAATTAATTGAAGATTTGAAAGGTAAAATGAAACCAGATGGATGAGTATATTTAAAAGATAACCACATAGTAATACCCTCTAGTTTGACATGGCCCATAGTTCTTACAGAACACAATAAAACGCATTGGGGAGCTGGCACACTGCATAAGAGCCTGAGTCAGACATTAGTGGGACGATATGATAAAACAAGTAACTCAACAATGTAGCATTTGCTTACACAATAACCCCAATACCAAGAATAGAATAAAATTTGGAATAATCGGTAAAGGAAATTACTCGGGGCAACAGTGGCAAATTGATTTTTCAGAACTCCCTAGAAAAGGGGGGTATCATTATTTACTGGTTCTGACTGACACGTTTTCAGGAAGGCCTGAAGCCTTTCCCTGTCGAACAACCAAAGCAAGAGAAGTGGTTAAAGTCTTGTTAAATGAAATAATACCATGCTTTGGGATTCTAGTAGCAATGTCTTCTGATAGAGTTTCACATTTTTGTGCACAAGTGGTAGACCAGATAAGTAAGATTCTAAAGATAGATTGGCAACTGCATACTCCTTATAGACCACAGGCAAGTGGACAGGTAGAAAAAATGAACCATTTAATTAAACAATAAATAGCTAAAATTGGATAAGAAGCTAATTTGTCATGGCCTCAATCCCTCCCTTTAGCATTACTTGGAATTAGAGTTAAACCTAGAATAAAAGGAAATTTGAGTCCCTTCAAAATCTTATATGGAAGGCCATAGCAATTTCTATTTAGTGGAGAGGACCTAACGCAGTTAGGATCAGAATATTTATATGCTTATATAACTGAACTTCAGAAACAATTAAATAAAGTACATACATTTGTTTTAGGGACCAGGGCTAGAGGGTTGGATCAACCAATCCACCCCTTTAAGCTCGGGGATTATATATATATAAAGACTTTTTCAGGACAACCCGTACAGGAAAAATGGAAGGAAAGTGGATGGGACCATACCAAGTATTACTGACAACACACACCGCCATTAAGATTAAGAAGCAAGCAGCTTGGATCCACAATTCAAGGGTGAAGAAGGCCCCGGCGAGGATATGGACCACCACTCCAATTGGACCAACAAAATTACGGTTTTCCAGATCCTAATGATTGCAGGGGTGCGGTTCTCGGATTTGGGGTGGGCAACTTGGGATGAGAACTTACACCTGACCTTAATACAAACAATTTCTCAAGTAACTAATAAGACAAACTGTTGGGTATGCACCCATCTGCCACAGCATGGGAATAAGGGTGTATCGTTAATTGGGATTCCCTTGCCTGCAAACTTATCTTGGACTAATTTGTGGGAAAACACGTCTTGGGGTCGAAAATATTAAGCAGTTTTGGAACTAGAAGTGAGTAGCTTCATGCCGTTAGAATCCTATTATGTATGTGTACAAAGGTGTAACCCGCCTAAGGGTATAGGAAAACAGCATTGTATAAATACGGATACTACTTATGTGGGAAATCAGACATCTTGTAATTGAACAACTGATATTAGTACGACTAGCGGCTGGGCAAATTCAACCAGCTGGACGGTTCCAGAAGGAAAAGGGTGGTATTGGCTATGCAATGATACAGCCCGTAAGGTCTTGCCTGAGAATTGGAAGGGAACTTGCACTCTTGGAGCGGTAGTCCCCAATATGACAGTACATGATGTAGTGCCTCGAGGTTACTTGAGAAATCATATCCGGAGAATCAGATGAAAAATTAACAATCCATTGGTAGAGAGACACACCCCTTTTCATAGTTTTGTGCGATGGTTTATCCCATGGTTAGGAGTGAGTGAATTGGAAAAGGCAATAGTTAATATTTCTGCAATTATAGAGAAGTTAGAAAACAAAATTCTGGATGCTATAAAGGCTCAACAAGAAGAGATATCTAGTTTATCACAGGTAGTGTTACAAAATCGGATGGCCCTAGACTTGTTACTGGCCACTCAAGGGGGAGTCTGTACAGTAATAAACACAAGTTGTTGTATGTATGTAGATCAGAGTGGAAGGATCTCTACCGACCTGGAAGAAATATGGAAGCAGACAAGGATCCTACATGAGATCAGTAAAGATGATCTTTCATGGAGTTTTAGTGAACTATGGACTAAGTTAACCTCCTGGTTGCCCAATTTCCAATGGTTGAAACAAGTATTCATTGCTCTAATCGTATTAGTAGTGTTAGGAATATTTGTGTGCATGTTGTTTAGATGCCTGCTTTGTTGTGTTACTGTAAATAAAGAAAGTATCTGATGCAAAAGAATTTGCATGGGAAAAGAAAAGGGGGGATTGATTAAGGAGGTATTGGGGAGGCAAGGACAATCCCCAGACAAGGACTGTATATCTCGAAACAAGACACTGGAACTCATGATAAGGAAGCGGCAGGCGGACAGAGAAACGAATGTAAGGACTAGAACTCTCGAAACTGGACATTGGAATTCATTATAAAGATACAACAAACGGGAGAATTGGCAACAACCAGCTCTTGCAATTAAGAAACATGCCAATTCAGCAGATTCCTGACCAAAGGTGAAAAGTACACTGTGAGGAAGACTCGGGGTCTTCCTCCCAAAGACCCCTGCCCACGTCCCAAAGACCCCTGCCCACAATTCTTGGAAGGCTCTGCGCAGGCGCAAGGTGCCAAAAGGCTAATTAGCATGAGAAGCGAGGGAAGGCGGGGATAGGTAATGCATATGTATAGGTGCTTGTAGAATATTGATAGATTGATTGTATAAATTCAAGACTGCTTTCTGCTTTGGGTATGCACGATAGGTGGAGAGATCCCCCGTGCATCCAGCGCTGCAATAAAGAATATACCACTTAAAGGAATTTCGGCTTCGATCTTTGAATCAATTTGGCGACCCAGATGGGACAACCTCTCTGCCGGACTGCAGGACCTGCTGGGAACAGGACTCCCTAGGGTACCCCCGGGATTTCCCGGAGGGACTCCTCGACTCACCGGATCACTGCGGAGGCAGACAAGGACCCCATCATTGTAAGTGAGTATATTCTTTATTCTGGTTTGTTTTTCTGGTAGACCGGTCATCTGGAACTGTCTGTAAGTCAGAAGGTGATCTTCTGCGAGGCAGTGTTTGGTATATACTTTGTGGTTAGCACCATAAGTACATGTTTGGGGACCTTAAGGAAGGAGCTCGCTTTAAGGTCCATCTGGAATTGTGTTGTCTATTTCGGTTTTCTGACTCATGGAGTATGGTATTTAACTCTGGTTCTTGTTACTGCGATTTTGGCTATTTTCCTGGTGGTAATAGTAGGTTCGTGGCATTGTTATAAGAAAGATATCGTTACGGTGTTACACAGTTCGGTTTTCTGACTTATCGCATGTGGAATTTGACTCTGACTATTGTTACTGTGATTTTGGCAATATTGCTGGTAATAGTAGTTTTGTGACATCGCTACTGAAAGATATTGCGTGCCCGTATTTTTGTGAGTGATACGTTTTGTGATACGCTTTTGTAAGTAACATGTGTATTCTGAAAGTGTAAACTGGAAACTGGGGGGGCAAACAAGCAGTGAAATTTTAAAGAAAAGTGTGTTAGGATGTGTTTTAAGTCACTGGAAGGATATTGGAGGATCTGCCGGTGGAAGTGTGAACAGGAAAACATTGATAAAATATCGTAATCAGTGGTGGCCGCTTTATAAGCTGGAATGTGGAGAAAAGTGGCCCCTAAACGGAACTTTAAACTATAATATTTTGCTACAGTTAATGTTGTTTTTTGAGAAGCAGAACAGGATGAAATGTTGTATACTGATGTTTCAGCATCTTGGTGGGAAAAGGTAGGGAATTAAGTTGGCCCCTGACTGAACCTTTGATGTTGGCATTAGAGAAGTACAGGCTGGAGAAAGATAAAGGAAGTGTTAAAAGGGTTGTTGAAAGTGTTAAAGGTGTTTGAAGTTGAATGAGCAGGGAAAGAGGATGTAGGAATGTTAATAGTTCTGCCTCTGCCCGAGGCAGAGATCTTAAAATCATGGGTGTTAGCCCTTTAGGGCAAAGGGACCATGATCGGTCCGAGAGAGTTGTCACAGAAACAGAAAAGAGGTCAACTCTTAAAACAACCTGAGTTCATGTGCGAGCTCAGATTGCTGATGGGACCGTTCAGGGAACTGTGGACAATTGCATTCCCCTGACCGACCCCCACTAAGACCCGAATCATCCTGAAAATTATGAACGGTTAAGTAAATACTAAAACCTGGATGAATTGGGAATTGAGAATATGCTTCCAACAAGGTCTAAAAGAAAGCCCTATGGAATTTTTGGACCAACTCTGAAATGTAATGAAAATAAATAAATAAATAAATAAATAAATAAATAAATAAATAAAACAAAACGGTTTGGACCTGGCTTTGGAGGACAAATTGACTAGCCTTTTCCTAGGGTAATCAACCCCTGATTTCAACAGGAATAACGGGGACCTGGGGAATCTACCCTAGCGGATCCTCCACTGGTTATAATGAAGCTAGGGGAGGAATGGAAGTGAAATTTCTTATTGCTATGGGGCAACGTATTCAGTTCTAAATCAAGCATTAATGCCTTCACAGAATTATTATGTTAGGGTAAAAGGTGTGTCGTGGTTTAACCCGGCCGGCAGCTAAACACCACGCAGCTGTTCGCTCCCCCTCCCCCTCCCTCTCTGGGATGGGGGAGAGAAATGGAAAGTGAAGCCTGTGAGTTGAGATAAAGACAGTTTAATAAGACAAAATAATAATAATAATAATAATAATAATAATAATAATAATAACAATAATAATAACAATAATAATAACAATAATAATAATACAATGATGATAATAGTACCACTACTAATAATGTGTACAAACAAGTGATGCACAATGCAATTGCTCACCACCCGCTGACCGATGCCCAGCCTAACCCCGAGCAGTCCGGCCCCCTCCCCCTGGCTAGCCACCCCTATGTATTGTTTAGCCTGACGTCAGATGCTATGGAATACCCCTTTGGCTAGTTTGGGTCACCTGTCCTGGGTCTGTCCCCTCCCAGCTCTTACTGCACCCCCAGCCTGCCTGTTGGCAGGACAGAGCAAGAAGCTGAGATGTCCTTGGCTTGGTATAAGCATTGCTCTGCAACAATTGAAACATCGGGGTGTTATCAGCACTCTTCTCATCCTAAGCCAAAACATAGCATTCTCCCAGCTACTAGGAAGAAAATTAACTCTGTTCTAACTGAAACCAGGACAAGGTGTAACCGAAAAGGCTTATTTTTGTGAACCTTTGAAGTACAAGTTAGGGAAACAATGGGGCATACACAGATTTTTATCTATGCCTAGCTCCTCATGGGCACTCTTAGGTAGAGATTTATTAGAGCAAGTAGGAGCAGAAATTGTCTTTGAAAAAGGGAAAATGGAATTAAGAACAGGAGAAGAACAACTAATAAATGTGTTAAGCTTGGCACTAATACAAACTGACCCTAAAAGTGAAATACCTTTAGAGATCACAGATCAAGTATGTCCAGGAGTTTGGGCTACCGAAGTCCCTGGAAGAGCTAAAAATGTGACCTCAATAATTATTAAATTAAAGCCAGGAGAGAAACCCGTTAAGGTTAAGTAATATCCTTTGAGGATAGAAGATAGGAAAGGAATTAAAGAGATAATTGATAAATTTTTACAGTATGGATTATTGATTGAATGCGAATCAGAATACAATGCACCCATATTGCCAATTAAAAAGGCAGATGAAAAAGCTATAGGCTAGTTCCGGATTTGAGGGCCATAAATAAAATCACTGAGCATATACATCCAGTAGTGGCAAACCCTTATACTTTGCTGACTAAATTAAAGAATAGTCAAGTCTGGTTTACCGTACTGGATTTAAAAGATGCCTTCTTCTGCCTAGGCTTAGCCACAGAAAGCCAAAACCTATTCGCCTTTGAATGGGAAAATCCCGATTCAGGCAGAAAGACGCAGCTTACGTGGACATTACTACCTCAAGGATTCAAGAATAGCCCCACTAGTTTTGGAAACCAATTAGCAAGGGAACTCGAAACATGGATACCTCCGGACACTGAAGGTGCTTTGTTACAATATGTAGATGATCTCTTAATAGCTACCGAGACTAAAGGGAGTTGGATTCAATGGACTATAAGTCGTCTTAATTATCTGGGTTTAAATGGATATCAAGTCTCTTGACAGAAAGTCCAGCTGGCTCAACAAAGTGTGACCTATCTGGGATTTGACATTTCGGAAGGACAACGAGAACTAGGAACTGAACATAAGGAAGTCATTTGCCGGACTCCAGAACCTCAAATGGTAAAGGAGCTACAAACCTTTTTAGGAATGACAGGTTGGTGTCGCCTTTGGATTTATAATTATGGACTATTGGTAAAGCCTCTATGTGAATTGATAAAGATTAACCAGTCAAAGTTAGTCTGGACTGGAGAAGCACAAAAAGTCTTTAAACAACTTAAACAAGAATTGATGATTTTGAAATATCAAGCAATATTGGTAGAACAGGACGACGTGGAAATTGTGATAATTCATATTGTGAATCTAGCCTCTTTTCTTAGTGATGCTCCGGCACAAGCTGTGATTCACGATTGTTTAGAAACTCTAGAGACTGTGTATTCCAGCCGACCAGACCTTAAGGAGGAGCCCATGGAAGACGCGGAAGAAACTTGGTTCACGGATGGGAGCAGTTTTGTTACGCAAAGACAACGTAAAGCTGGATATGCTATAACAACTACTCAGCAGGTAATCGAGTCTAAGCCTTTACCCCCTGGAACATCAGCTCAAATGGCGGAGATAGTTGCTCTCACGAGAGCATTGGAACTGGCAGCGGGAAAAAGGGTAAATATTTGGACAGATCCTAAATATACATTCGGCGTGGTACATGCTCATGGAGCAATTTGGAAAGAACATGGATTGCTGACCGCTCAGTGAAAACACAAAGTATGCTGAAGAAATTTTAAAATTGTTAGAGGCTGTAAAACAACCAGAAAAGGTAGCTGTCATGCATTGTCAGGGACACCAAAAGGGGAACACCGATTTTGAAACTGGAAAATCGATTGGCAGAGGCTAAGCAGGCAGCTGAAATAACTGAGGTGAAGGCATTGTCTTTGATACCAGATGGTAAAATCCAAACTATATCCAAATTATACAAAAGAAGACTTAAAATTAATTGAAGATTTGAAAGGTAAAATGAAACCAGATGGATGAGTATATTTAAAAGATAACCACATAGTAATACCCTCTAGTTTGACATGGCCCATAGTTCTTACAGAACACAATAAAACGCATTGGGGAGCTGGCACACTGCATAAGAGCCTGAGTCAGACATTAGTGGGACGATATGATAAAACAAGTAACTCAACAATGTAGCATTTGCTTACACAATAACCCCAATACCAAGAATAGAATAAAATTTGGAATAATCGGTAAAGGAAATTACTCGGGGCAACAGTGGCAAATTGATTTTTCAGAACTCCCTAGAAAAGGGGGGTATCATTATTTACTGGTTCTGACTGACACGTTTTCAGGAAGGCCTGAAGCCTTTCCCTGTCGAACAACCAAAGCAAGAGAAGTGGTTAAAGTCTTGTTAAATGAAATAATACCATGCTTTGGGATTCTAGTAGCAATGTCTTCTGATAGAGTTTCACATTTTTGTGCACAAGTGGTAGACCAGATAAGTAAGATTCTAAAGATAGATTGGCAACTGCATACTCCTTATAGACCACAGGCAAGTGGACAGGTAGAAAAAATGAACCATTTAATTAAACAATAAATAGCTAAAATTGGATAAGAAGCTAATTTGTCATGGCCTCAATCCCTCCCTTTAGCATTACTTGGAATTAGAGTTAAACCTAGAATAAAAGGAAATTTGAGTCCCTTCAAAATCTTATATGGAAGGCCATAGCAATTTCTATTTAGTGGAGAGGACCTAACGCAGTTAGGATCAGAATATTTATATGCTTATATAACTGAACTTCAGAAACAATTAAATAAAGTACATACATTTGTTTTAGGGACCAGGGCTAGAGGGTTGGATCAACCAATCCACCCCTTTAAGCTTGGGGATTATATATATATAAAGACTTTTTCAGGACAACCCGTGCAGGAAAAATGGAAGGAAAGTGGATGGGAGCATACCAAGTATTACTGACAACACACACCGCCATTAAGATTAAGAAGCAAGCAGCTTGGATCCACAATTCAAGGGTGAAGAAGGCCCCGGCGAGGATATGGACCACCACTCCAATTGGACCAACAAAATTACGGTTTTCCAGATCCTAATGATTGCAGGGGTGCGGTTCTCGGATTTGGGGTGGGCAACTTGGGATGAGAACTTACACCTGACCTTAATACAAACAATTTCTCAAGTAACTAATAAGACGAACTGTTGGGTATGCACCCATCTGCCACAGCATGGGAATAAGGGTGTATCGTAACCCTTACCCTAACCCTAACCCTAACCCTTACCCCAACCCTTACCCTGACCCTTACATTAACCCTAACCCTAACCCTATCCCTAACCTTAACCCAAACCCTTACTCTAACCCTAAGCCTTATCCTAAACCTTACACTTAATCTTATCTTTAACCTTACCCTTAAACTAATACATACCCTTACGTTTCCCTCATCATAACCCTAAAATTAACCGTAACCATTACCCTAACACTTATCCTTACCTAACCCTAACCCTTACTCTAACTTTTACCCTGAGCCAGAACCTTAGACTTCCCCTACCCCTTCCCCTTACTAATACCGTTACCCTAACCCTTACCCTTACACTTACGGTTACCATTAACCTTACCCTTACCCTAACACTTAACCTTAACCTAACCCTAACTCTAAACCTTACCTGAACCCTTACCCTGACCCTTACATTAACCCTTACCCTAAAACTTACACTTAACCTTAACCTTACCCTTAACCTAACCTAATACTTACCCTTACTTTTCCCTCACCCTAACCCTAAAATTAACCCTAACCATTACCCCAACACTTACCCTTACCCTAACCCTTACCCTTACCATAACCCATACTCTAACACATACTTCTACCCGTACCCGTACCCTTACGGTAACCCTTACCCTTACGGTAACCCTTACACTTATCGTAACCCTTCCCCTTCCCCTTCCCCTTCCCCTTCCCCTTCCCCTTCCCCTTACCCTTACCCTTACCCTAACCCTAAACCTTACCCTTATCCTAACACTTACCCTTACCGTAAACCTTACCCTTTCTGCTACACTTACCCTTAGCCTAAATCTAAACCTTACACTTACCCTTAGCCTAACCCTCACCCTTACCATTACCCATACCCTTATTCTTACCCTTTCCCGAACCCTTACCTTTACACTTACGGTTACCATTAACCTTACCCTTACCCTAACACTTATCCTTAACCTAACCCTTACCCTAAACCTTACCCCAACCCTTACCCTGACCCTTACATTAACCCTAACCCTTACCCTAAAACTTACACTTACTCTTAACCTTAACCTTACCCTTAACATTCACCTAATACTTACGCATACGTTTTCCTGACTTTAACCCTAAAACTAACCCTAACCATTACCGTAACATTTAACCTTACCCTAACCCTAACCCTTACTCTAACCCTTACCCTGACCTGTACCTTAAGGGTGACCCTTAAGCTTATCCTTAATGTTTATGGTTAGGTTAAGGGTAATTGTACGAGTAATTACTAGGATAAGTGTAAGCGTAAGTGTACATATAAGTGTTGATGTATGGCTTATGGTAAGGGTAAGGTAAAGGGTAAGGTTTATGTTAAGGGAAAGTGTAAGAGTAACGGATAGAATAAGGGTAAGTGTAACGGTTAAGTGTTAGGGTAATGGTTAGGGTTAATTTTAGGATTAGGGTGAGAAAAATGTAAGGTTAAGTACTAGCTTAAGGTTAAGGGTAAGGTTAAGGTTAAGAGTAAGTGTAAGGTTTAGGTTAAGGGTTAGGGTTAATGTAAGGTTCAGGGAAAGGTTTGGGGTAAGGTTTAGGGTTAGGTTCAGCTTAAGGGTAAGGGTTGGGGTAAGGTTAAGGGTATGGATAAGGATAAGTGTAAGGGATAGGGTAAGGGTAAGGGTTAGCGTAAGGGTAAGATTAATGGTAAGGTTTATGTTAAGGGTAAGCGTAAGGGTAACGGATAGAGTAAGGGTAAGGGTAACGGTAAGGTTAAGGGTACAAATATGTGTTAGGGTATGGGTTATGGTATGGGTAAGAGTTAGGGTAATGTAAGGGTAAGGGTGAGTGTAAGGGTATGGGTCAGGGTAAGGGTTAGAGTAAGGGTTAGGGTTAGGGTAAGGGTAAGTGTTAGAATAATGGTTAGGGTTAATTTTAGGGTTAGGGTGAGGGAAACGTAAGGGTAAGTATTGGGTTAAGGTAAGGGTAAGTGTAAGGTTTAGATTTAGGCTAATGGTAAATGTAGCAGAAAGGGTAAGGTTTACGATAAGGGTAAGTGTTAGGGTAAGGGTAAGGTTTAGGGTAACATAAAGGGTAAGGATTACGGTAAGGGTAAGGGTACGGGTAGAATTTGTTAGAATATGGCTTATGGTAAGGGTAAGGTTTAGGGTAAGGGTAAGTGTAAGTGTATGTGTAAGGGTACGGGTCATTGTAAGGGTTAGAGTAAGGGTTAGGGTAAGGGTAGGTGTTAGGGTAATGGTTAGGGTTAGTTTTAGGGTTAGGGTGAGGGAAACGGAAGGGTAAGTATTAGGTTAAGGTTAAGGGTAAGGTTAAGGTTAAGAGTAAGTTTTAGGGTAAGGGTAAGGGTTAATGTAAGGGTCAGAGTAAGGGTTAAGGTAAGGTTTAGGGTTAGAGTTAGGTTAAGGTTAAGTTTTAGGGTAAGGGTAAGTTATATGTATAAGGATAAGTGTAAGGGTAAGTGTTAGGGTAAGTGTAAGGATAAGGATAAGTGTACAAGTCAGGGTAAGGTTTAGAGTTAGGATTAGGGTTTGGGTTAGGGTAAGGGTAAGTGTTAGGGTAATGGTTAGGGTTAATTTTAGGTGTATGGTGACGGATAAGAAAGGGTAAGTAGTAGGTTAAGGTTAAGCGTAAGGTTAAGGTTAAGAGTAAGTGTAAGTTTTAGGGTACGGTTTAGGGTTAATGTAAGGGTCAGGGTAAGTGTTTGAGTAAGATTTAGGGTTAGGGTAAGAGTAAGTATATGGGTAATGGTAAGGGTAAGTGTTAGGGTTAGGGTAAGTGTAAGGTTTAGATTTAGGCTAAGGGTAAGTGTAGCAGAAAGGGTAAGGTTTACGGTAAGTGTAAGTGTAAGGATAAGGTTAAGGTTTAGGCTTACGTTAAGGGTAAGGGTAATGCTTTGGTAAGGGTAAGAGTAAGGGTAAAGGTAAGGGTTACGGTAAGGGTAAGGGTACTGGTAGAAGTATGTGTTAGAGTACGGCTTATGGTAAGGGTACAAGTAGCTCCCCCCCCAGAGACAGGACCCAAAGGTGTACAACCAGTTCCCAACACCCCTGAGACACAGGCCCCAACCCCCCCCCCAGACACAGCGACCCAAATTCTACAAGCAGCTCCCAACCCCTGCCAGGCAGGCCCCCTACCCTATACAAGCAGCTCCCAACCCTCCCCCCCCCCTGCCCCGAGGGAGGCCTTCAAGGCCCCCACAAACACAGGCCCCTACAGTGTACAGGCAGCTCCCAGCCACCCCCAGATGCTGGCCCCAAAGCTTACCCTTACTCAAACCCTTACAATGACCCGTACTTTTACACATACCCTTACACTTACCCTTACTCTTAAACTTACACTAACCCTTACCCTTAACTAAATCTAACCCTTACACTAAACATCATCCTTACCCTTACCATTATCCCTTCTCTTACCCTTATCCTAAACGTTTCCCAAACCCTTACCCTTACATTAAACCTAACCCTTACCATAACTCTTAACCTTATCCTTAAACTTAACCTAATACTTACCCTTATGTTTCCCTCACCCTAAACCTAAAATTAGCCTAACCATTACCCTAACACTTACCCTTACTCTAACCCTTATCCTCAACTTAAGTGTAAGTGTTAGGATAACGGTAACCTTAAGGGTGACCCTTAAGCTTATCCTTAATGTTTATGGTTAGGTTAAGGGTAATTGTACGAGTAATTGCTAGGATAAGTGTAAGCGTAAGTGTACATGTAAGTGTTGATGTATGGCTTATGGTAAGGGTAAGGTTTATGTTAAGGGAAAGCGTAAGAGTAATGGATAGAATAAGGGTAAGTGTAACGGTTAAGTGTTAGGGTAATGGTTAGGGTTAATTTTAGGATTAGGGTGAGAAAAATGTAAGGTTAAGTACTAGCATAAGGTTAAGTGTAAGGTTAAGGTTAAGATTAAGTGTAAGGTTTAGGTTAAGGGTAAGGCTTCAGGGAAGGGGTAAAGTTCAGGGAAAGGTTTGGGGTAAGGTTTAGGGTTAGGTTCAGCTTAAGGGGAAGGGTTGGTGTAAGGTTAAGGGTATGGATAAGGATAAGGGTAAGGGTAAGGGTTAGTGTAAGAGTAAGATTAATGGTAAGGTTTATGTTAAGGGTAAGCGTAAGGGTAACGGATAGAGTAAGGGTAAGAGTACAAATATGTGTTAGGGTATGGGTTATGGTATGGGTAAGAGTTAGGGTAATGTAAGGGTAAGGGTGAGTGTAAGGGTATGGGTCAGGGTAAGGGTAAGAGTAAGGGTTAGGGTTAGGGTAAGGGTAAGTGTTAGAATAATGGTTAGGGTTAATTTTAGGGTTAGGGTGAGGGAAACGTAAGGGTAAGTATAGGGTTAAGGTAAGGGTAAGTGTAAGGTTTAGATTTAGGCTAAGGGTAAGTGTAGCAGAAAGGGTAAGGTTTACTGTAAGGTTTAAGGTTTCGGCTTAGGTTAAGGGTAAGGGTAAGAGTAAGGGTAATTGTACGAGTAATTGCTAGGGTAAGTGCAAGCGTAAGTGTACATGTAAGTGTTGTTGTATGGCTTATGGTAAGGGTAAGGTCAAGGGTAAGGTTTATATTAAGGGTAAGCGTAAGGGTAAGGGATAGAGTAAGGGTAAGGGTAAGGTTAAGGGTAACGGTAAGGTTAAGGGTACAAATATGTGTTAGGGTATGGGTTATGGTATGGGTAAGAATTAGGGTGAGTATAAGGGTAAGGGTAAAGGGTAAGGGTACAGGTCAGGGTAAGGGTTAGAGTAAGGGTTAGGGTTAGGGTTAGGGTAAGGTTAAGTGTTAGGGTAATGGTTAGGGTTAGTTTTAGGGTTAAAGTCAGGAAAACGTATGCGTAAGTATTAGGTTAATGTTAAGGATAAGGTTAAGGTTAAGAGTAAGTGTAAGGTTTAGGCTAAGGGTTAGGGTTAATGTAAGGGTCAGGGTAAGGGTTGGGGTAAGGGTTAGGTTAAGGATAAGTGTTAGGGTAAGGGTAAGGTTAATGGTAACCGTAAGTGTAAAGGTAAGGGTTCGGGAAAGGGTAAGAATAAGGGTATGGGTAAGGGTAAGGGTGAGGGTTAGTCTAAGGGTAAGTGTAAGGTTTAGATTTACGCTAAGGGTAAGTGTAGCAGAAAGGGTAAGGTTTACGGTAAGGGTAAGGTTTAGGGTTTAAGGGTAAGGGTAAGGGTAAGGGTAAGGGTAAGGGTAAGGGTAAGGGTAAGGGTAAGGGTAAGGGCCACGGTAACGGTAACGGTAAGGGTAAGGGTTACGGTAAGGGTAAGAGTTACCGTAAGGGTACGGGTACGGGTAGAAGTATGTGTTAGAGTATGGGTTATGGTAAGGGTAAGGGTTAGGGTAAGGGTAAGTGTTGGGGTAATGGTTAGGGTTAATTTTAGGGTTAGGGTGAGGGAAAAGTAAGGGTAAGTATTAGGTTAAGGTTAAGGGTAAGGTTAAGGTTAAGTGTAAGTTTTAGGGTAAGGGTTAATGTAAGGGTCAGAGTAAGGGTTCAGGTAAGGTTTAGGGTTAGGGTTAGGTTAAGGTTAAGTGTTAGGGAAAGCATAATTTGTATGGATAAGATAAGTGTAAGGGATAGGGTAAGGGTAAGTGTTAGGGTAAGGGTAAGGTTAATGGTAACTGTAAGTGTATGGGTAAGGGTTATGGTAACGGTATTAGTAAGGGGAAGGGGAAGGGCAAGTCTAAGGTTCTGGCTCAGGGTAAAAGTTAGAGTAAGGTTTAGGGTTAGGTAAGTATAAGTGTTAGGGTAATGGTTACGGTTAATTTTAGGGTTATGATGAGGGAAACGTAAGGGTATGTATTAGTTTAAGGGTAAGGTTAAAGATAAGATTAAGTGTAAGGTTTAGGTTAAGGGTTAGGTTTAGAGTAAGGGTTAGGGTTAGGGTTAGGGTTAGGGTTAGGGTCAGGGTCAGGGTCAGGGTCAGGGTTAGGGTTAGGGTTAGGGTTAGGGTTAGGGTTAGGGTTAGGGTTAGCATAAGGGTTAGGGTTAATGTAAGGGTCAGGGTAACGGTTGGGGTAAGGTTTAGGTTAAGGGTAAAAGTAAGTATAATGGTAAGGGTAAGGGTGAGGCTTAGGGTAATGGTTAGATTTAGGTAAGGGTGAGGGTTAGGGTAAGATTTAGAATTAGGCAAACGGTAAGTGCAGCAGAAAGGGTAAGGTTTAGGATAAGGGTAAGTGTTATCATAAGGGTAAGGTTTAGGGTTAGCTTAATAGTAAGGTTAAGGGTAATTGTACGAGTAATTGCTAGGGTAAGTCAAGCGTAAATTTACATGTAAGTGTTGTTGTATGGCTTATGATAAGGGTTAGGTTAAGGTTAAGGTTTATGTTAAGTGTAAGTGTAAGGCTAACAAAGACAGTAAAGGTAAGGGTAAGGGGAACGGTAAGGTTAAGGCTACAAGTACGTGTTAGGGTATGGGTCATGGTAAGGGAAAGGCTTAGGGTAAGGGTAAGTGTAAGGGTACGGGTCAGGGTAAGGGTTACAGTAAGGGTTAGAGTTACGGTTAGGGTTAGGGTAAGGGTAAGTGTTAGGGTAATGGTTAGGGTTAATTTTCGGGTTAGGTTGAGGGAAACGTAAGGGTAAGTGTTAGGGTAATGGTTAAGGGTAAAGTTACGGTTAAGAGTAAGTGTAAGTTATAGGGTAAGGGTTAGGGTTAATGTAAGGGTCAGGGTAAGGGCTGGGATAAGGTTTAGGGTTAGGGTTAGGTTAAGGGTAAAGATTAGGCTAAGGGTAAGAGTAAGGTTTAGATTTAGGCTAAGGGTAAGTGTAGCAGAAAGGGTAAGGTTTACTGTATGGTTTCGGCTTAGGTTAAGGGTAAGGGTAAGCGTAAGGGTAATTGTACGAGTAATTTTAGGGTTAGGGTAAGGTTAAGTGTTAGGGTAATGGTTAGGGTTAATTTTAGGGTTAGGGTGAGGGAAACGTAAGGGTAAGTATTAGGTTACAGCTAAGGTTAAGGTTAAGAGTAAGTGTAAGGTTTAGGGTAAGGGTTAGGGTTAATGTAAGGGTCAGGGTAAGGGTTGGGGTAAGGTTTAGGGTAAGGGTTAGGTTAAGGATAAGTGTTAGGGTAAGGGTAAGGTTAATGGTAACCGTAAGTGTAAAGGTAAGGGTTAGGGTAAGAGTAAGAATAAGGGTATGGGTAATGGTAAGGGTGAGGGTTAGGCTAAGGTTAAGTGTAAGGTTTAGATTTAGGCTAAGGGTAAGTGTAGCAGAAAGGGTAAGGTTTACGGTAAGGGTAAGTGTTAGGATAAGGGTAAGGTTTAGGGTTAGGTTAAGGGTAAGGGATAGGGTAAGGGATTGGGTAAGGGATAGGGTAAGAGTAAGGGTAAGGGTAAGGGTAAGAGTACGAGTTAGGGTAACGGAAAGCGTAAGGGTACGGGTGGAAGTATGTGTTAGAGTATGGGTTATGATAAGGGTAAGGGTTAGGGTAAGAGTAAGTGTAAGGGTATGTTTAAGTGTACGGGTCACTGTAAGTGTTAGAGTAAGGGTTAGGTTAGGGGTAACTGTTAGGGTAATGGTTAGGGTTAATTTTAGGGTTAGTGTGAGGAAAACGTAAAGGTAAGTATTAGGTTAAGGTTAAGAGCAAGTGTAAGGTTTAGGTTAAGGGTAAGGGTTAATGTAATGGTACTGGAAAGGGTTCAGGTAAGGTTTAGGGTTAGAGTTAGGTTAGGGTTAAGTGTTAGGAAAAGGGTAAGTTGTATGTATAAGAATAAGTGTAAGAGTAAGGGTATTGGTAATGATAAGGGTGAGGGTTAAGGATAAGGTATAAGGATAAGGGTATTTAAATTTTTTAATTCAATTTATTTTAAATTAAAATTTTTTAATTTAATTAATTAATATTTTAATTGTACGAGTAATTGCTAGGGCAAGTTTAAGCGTAAGTGTACATTTAAGTGTTGTTGTGTGGCTTATTGTAAGGGTAAGGTTAAGTGTTAGGGTAATGGTTATGGTTAATTATAGGGTTAGGGTGAGAAAAACGTAAGATTAAGTATTAGCTAAAGGTTAAGGGTAAGGTTAATGTTAAGAGTAAGTGTAAGGTTTAGGGTAAGGGTTAGGTTAAGGATAAGTGTTAGGGTAAGGGTAAGGTTAATGGTAACCGTAAGTGTAAAGGTAAGGGTTAGGGTAAGAGTAAGAATAAGGGTATGGGTAATGGTAAGGGTGAGGGTTAGGCTAAGGGTAAGTGTAAGGTTTAGATTTAGGCTAAGGGTAAGTGTAGCAGAAAGGGTAAGCTTTACGGTAAGCTTTAAGGTTTAGGGTTAGGTTAAGGGGAAGGGGAAGGGGAAGGTAAGGGGAAGGGTTGGAGTAAGGTATAGGGTAAGGGTAAGGTTATGGTTAAAGAGTAAGGGTAAGGAAAAAGTAAAGGTAAGGATTTGGGTAATGGTAAGGGTGAGAAGGTTTAGGGTAAGGGTTACGGTAAGGGTTAGGTAACGCAGTGTACAACCTGGGACGTCACACGCAGAGCTGCCTCTGGCAAGGTGAGTGAGGAACAGATGTAGCAGTTGTGTTGTAGGTCTCACTGTTCCTCTAAGCATCCCCTCTTTGTCTTTTAGAGGTGTTGTAGCTGTTTGAAGAGGGTAGATTGAAGCATCTGCCTCGGGGGCTGGTAAGCGGCAGAGGTAAGGGAGCAGATGAGAGTAACTTACCTAGTTGTGCTGTGTCTTTGGATGCTGCATCGGCCTATGCGTTTCTTTTTCTTTCACAGGTGTCTCGCACAGGCTCAAAGGAGCAAACTGCACTCTGAAGAGCTGCGTAAGAAGAGGGGCTGGTCATGAGCTGGGTTGGAGCAGAACGACCAAGTAGCACAAGGTGACTATGAAAGGTGTCCGTCTTGCTTTGCAGGTGCCGTGGCAGGCTCTCCACAGAAGTGGATAAGGATATGAGATAAGGCCAGAGAGCGACAAGGAGCGGCACGTGCAGGGATGGTTTTGAAGCGCTGCGGTGGCTTACTCTTCTGTTCATCAGGTGCCACAGGCAAGGTGGGTTGTAACATCAGTCGTTATATTTGCATGAAAGCAGTTCACTTGAATGCCACAGTGCATCTGAGTAGGGTGTTCTGGCAGAACAAGCTTGTCTGGCACAGCGGTGCCTGATGGCAGTGTGTTTCCTCAGGTGAAGAGGTGCCTGAAGCCCCATCCTATCTAGCCTGCACACAATTATCTGAGAATGAAAGCTGCTTTCCAGTAATTCAGAAAGCCAAGTTACGTCTCAGCCTTGAGCATCTCGGGCTTTTGGGCCTGTCTGTAACATTTGGCACCAGCACTAATACTTTTTTTGGCATATGTTTAGCGTTTGGGGCCTGTGTCTGGGATTTGGGCCCTGTCTCGAACCGCTGGGGCTTTGTCCTGGGTTTTGGAGCCTGCCTCTAGAGTTCAGGGCCTGTGATTAGGCTTTTGGGGTCTGTGTCTGGGGGCCGATATCTGGGGGCAAGGGGGGAGCTGCTTGTAGACCCTAGGGGCCAGCATGGAGGGGGTTGGGAGCTGACTCTACACCTTTGGGGCCTGCTTCTGAGGACGGGGGGGGGTTGAGACCTGCATCTGGGGGAGGGGTGGGAGCTCTTTGTATTCCTTTGGAGCCTGTGTCGGGGGGCGGGGGGGAAGGGGAGGGTTGGTTGGGAGGTGCTTGTACACTGTTGGAGCCTGGGTTGAGGGAGGAGGTTTGGAGCTGCTTCTACACCTTTGGGCCTGGCATCGGGGGTAGGGGGTTGGGTGCTGGTTGTAGGGGCCTGTGTTTGGGGGGGGGGGCTTGGGACCTGCGTCTGGGGGAGGGGTGGGAGCTGCTTGTACACCTTTGGGGCCTGCATGTGTGGGGGGTCAGGGCCTGTGTCTAGCGGGCTGGGAACTGCTTGTACAATGTAGGAATCTGTTTCTGCAGGGTGGCTGGGAGCTGTTTGTACAACTTTGGGGCCAGCATCTGGGGGTGGCTGGGAGCTGCCTGTACACTGTAGGGGCCTGTGTTTGTGGGGGGCTTGGGGGCCTCCCTCGGGGCGGGGGGGGAGGGTTGGGAGCTGCTTGTATAGGGTAGGGGGCCTGCCTGGCAGGGGTTGGGAGCTGCTTGTAGAATTTGGGTCCCTGTGTCTGGGGAGGGGGTTGTGGCCTGTGTCTCAGGGGTGTTGGGAACTGGTTGTACACCTTTGGGTCCTGTCTCTGGGGGGGAGCTACTTGTACACTTTTGGGGTCTTTATTTGAGGGGGGTTGGGAGTTGCTCATGCATTCTAGGTGCCTCCCTTTTGAAAAGGGTTGGGGCCTGCATCTGTGGGTGGTTGGGAGCTGCTTGTACACTATAGGGGCCATGGTCTTGGAGGGGGGTCTGGGCTGTTTATACACCTCTGTGGCCTGTGTTTGGGGGGGGGGGGGGTGGGCCTGTGCCTGGGGGAGTTGGGAGGTGCTTGTTCACTCTAGGAGCCTCCATTTGGGGGTCTTTGGGGCCTCCCTTTGAGGGGGAGGGAGTTGGGAGTTGGTTGTACACCTCCGCATCCCATGTCTTGGGGAGGGGGGGGGGGAGTGGGACCGGTCTCTGAAGGGGCGGGTTGTGAGCTGCTTGTACACCTGTGTCGGGGGGAAGGGTAGGGGAGATGGCGGGGGACGGGCCCGGGTCTTGGGCCAGTGTCTGGGTGGAGTCCAGTTCTTGGGAGGGGGTGGTGGGGTAGGAGCTGCTTGTGGGCAGTTGGGGTCTGCATCTGGGTGTGGTTGGTGCCTGCTTCTGTTGGCAGTTTGGGGCCTGCTTGTAGACTTGTGCAGCCTGGGTTTGGGGGCTTTTCTGTAACGTTTGGGGCCTGCATTTTTGCTTTGGGATGCATCTTGAGCTTTTGAGGCCTAGCAGTAGCATTTGGGGCCTGCATCTGGGGCTTTTCTGTAGCATTTTGGTTGCGTATTTGTGATTTGGGGCCTGTATCGTGGGTTTTGCCTTTTTTGTAGTTTCCATCTTTGTGTGTGTGTGTTTCGTTGTTGGTTGTCTGGGGTTAGGGGCAGTTTGGGGTTTGGATTAAGGTCAGTGTCATTAGCGTTAGGGGGTTGATAATAAGGGTTAGGGTTGTGGTTAGAGTTGTTAGGTTTAAGGGGAATAAGGATTTCAGGGTAAGGGGATCAAGGTTGTGGGAATAAAAATGTTGTTTTTGCGCAGTTACATCCTGTAGAGGGAAGGAAGGTGGTATTGAGATATGCTTGCAGTGATAAGACAGCTTAACAGTGTGAAATGAGTTCATCTGATTCGTGTCAATATGGAACAATGCTAGGGCCGCATGATATGATGAAAAGTCTAAGAAAACCAGAGTGGTTAATATATATAGTTCTTGAATCTTGCAAAGGAATGGTCCAGCAATTCCGGTCAATAGAGGATAAGAGAACAAAGGGGTTTCAGAATAACTGCTAACTATTACAACTGTTGCATGGGACACTATGCAAGTGTCTGCCATCCAGCCAAGGTGGACAAAGGAGATGGACAAGAGAAAAGCCTGGGAGGAAGACTACGAGCCTTCAGTACGAGCGGCCCCCAGAGGGACCACCGGAGACTGATAACGCCTGCACCAGTGGGAGGGTTTGGATTCTGGGAACTAATTAGAATAACCCTGCCTTTTGTAGAAGTAGTAATGAATATGTATTAGCCTAGCAGCATAAAAACCAGCCGCCTGATGTAACTTGTGTGCGTCTTGGTGGAGCAGAGACTCCTGGCGCACCCAGCGCTGCTTGCTTACCTCTATTCATTTAATAAATTGTAAATTTCAATTGCAATCCTATTTGGGACCCAGTCATTTATTACAAGTGGGCGCTCGTCCGGGAGGGCTTTGGTTCCTGATTTCTGGTTTGATCTAGGAGAGGCACCCCCACCATTTGGTGGCTGCTGTTTGAGTCAGGTCGGAACTAATGGCATCTTAAACCTGAATAAAGGTAAGCAAAGTTTCTGATTCTTTTTTTCAGCTCCCTTGCCAGCTGCAGCACTATATTTTGCCCATAATTGTGTGTGTGAAGATCCGAACGAAGATGACGGAGTCGTAAGCATTTAAAGCGTATACCGTTCGGTTGGGTGGGGTTCGGTTGCCTGTGTGTGTAAGAGTGTGACTGAGATGGAACTTAGTTCCGAAGCGATTGTGGAGGTCTTCTAACCGCGGTTCCAATCTCCCGCAAGGGACTTGGCCGGTGAAGGACCGAAGGGATTCCTATAGGATTTGTGGGTGTGTGATAGGTCCTCGACCCCCTGCAAGACACTCTTACTAAGGTAACCAAGGGCTATGGGAATTGCCATAGTAAAATTCCTAGATGGGTCAGACAAAATCAAAGACCAGAGACCAGAAGAAAGGGAGCAAATTACCAGTCATACCACCAGAAAGTCCATTAGGAATAACGATTAGAAATTGGAATGATAGGGACCCCAGAAAAGGAAAAAGTAAATTAAAAATGGTCCAGTATTATGTGACAGAATGGCCAAAGGAGCCTTTAAGACTACATGTCTTTTGGCCTGTTTTTGGAACCTTCGAAGACTGGATTTGCCAGGCCTTAAATATCCATGTTAATTCAAAGGAACCTTTTAGCCAGGAAGAAAGTGATTATGCAGGATTATGGATCAGGAGGACTTCACGTCCTTTTCCAGCCTCAATATTTACACTAAAAGCAGGTAAGAAATTTGAAGAACAAGAAGAACATGAAAAAGAAAAAGAAGATAAACGTGAGCCGTTGGATAAGCTACCACCTCCATATCCTAACAATCCACCCCTGGCGGCTCCCCCTCCGGTGGCTGTGGTATCGCCACCAGTACCACCGTTGCCCCAGCTTCCACCACCAACAGCACCAGAATTAGACCGACCTCCGGCCGCATGCAGGAGAAGCAGGACGGAAGTATCTGAGAGGGCTTCTCTATATCCCTTAAGGGAGGTAACTGGTGTATAACTGGTGCGCGTCTTGGTGGAGCAGAGACTCCCGGCGTACCCAGCACTGTTTGCTTACCTCTATTCATTCAGTGAATTGTAAACTTTGATTGTAATCCTATTTGGGACTTTTATTTATTATAACAGACAAGCTTGTAAAACGCAGACAACCAGAATCCTTACAGCAATTAGGTGGAAATCACGGCGTAAGAAACATTACCACCTCAAAGAGTAAAAACCTCAAAAGAAATGTGACTTGTAACAGGCCAGCAGCTGTGTATTTTCTGTGAAGCACCAGCTAGATTATGAACCTTGAATAGCACAGTTAAAGGGGAAACAGGGGAGGGTCGGGAGGGTCCCGGTCCTCGGCAGAAAAAAAAAGTGTATAAACTGTGTATGGAATTAGTAGGCACCCTCCTGCTTGTGGGACACCCGCCATTGTAATCTCGAATAATAATGCTACTGTACTGAGATCCTCGACTCAGCCTATGCTATTTGCTACAGATTGATTCAGGGTTTTAAGGTTTCAGGGATTGGGCACTAGGGTTGGGTTTCAGGGTAAGGGGTTTCAGGGTTTATGTTTAGGATTTTAAGGTTTTTAGGGTTGGAGTTTTAACGGTTAGGGTTTTAAGGATTTGGGGGTTAGGGTTTTAAGGGTTTCAGGGTTAGCATGTTAGGGTATTAGAGTTTTTTGGGTTGTAGTGTTGATATGTTTTTTAGGGTTAGAGTCTTAAGGTTTTATTTTTGGTCAGTTATTTACGGTTAGGGTTTTAAGATCTTTTTTTTGTTTTGTTTTGTTTTGTTTTTTTCAGGTTAGGTTCTCCAGGTCCAGGGTTTTGAGTATCCTAATTTTGGGGGTTTGGATTTTGAGCATCTTAATTTTGGGGGTTAGGCTTTTGTGTGCCCTAATTTTTGGGGATAGGCTTTCAAGCATCCTAAGTAATTGGGTTAGGGTTTTGAGCATCTTAATGTTTCCAGGATAGGGTTTGGAGCATCCTAAGTTTTCGGGAAAGGGTTTTGAGCATCTCAATGTTTCCAGGATAGGGTTTTGAGCGTCCTAAGTTTTTGGAATAGGGTTTGGAGAGTCCTAAGTTTTCTGGATAGAGTTTGGAGCGTCCTAATGTTTTCGGGATAGGGTTTTGAGCGTCCAAAGTGTTATAAGTTGCCCCCTTAATTAATTTTCATAGAGCATTGTATTAATCATAGAAAGGAATTTATTGAGTGAG